>NW_006293700.1:7102739-7103137 GCF_000327345.1 Myotis davidii
GGCTGGGCTGGGAGTCCCCGGCCACCCCCAGGCTCCCGGAGGGGCCGACACCGTCCCCGTTCTCTGCCATTAACTTCGCCCTCAGCGCCAGGGCTTCCAAACGTCACCTAGTCCTTAAGGACTGGACTCCGGTCCTGCCCCGGAGTGGGGGCCTCCCCTGGAGTGGGGTACGGCCTCCCCTGAGTGGGGTACGGCCTTTCCGGAGTGGGGTACGGCCTCCCCCGGAGTGGGGACCCGGCCTCCCCCGGAGTGGGGTACGGCCTCCCCTGCTTGCTTCCTGGGGCCCCGACCCCGTGCCAGTGCGCTCAGCTCCAGCAAGAGGCTCTCCTGACCAGAGGGAGGCCGAGCCCCGACCTCCCCGGGGACTCCCCGTAGTCCTGGCCCCCACCCCTGCGGCG
>NW_006293700.1:7103854-7106499 GCF_000327345.1 Myotis davidii
CGCCCTCTACCGCAGAAATCTGGCCTTCGTTCGCGTCCGTCCGGAAGACAGCCCCGCCTCTTGTCAGTTTCGGCCACGCCCCCTGAGCGCTCGGCCTTCCTACTGTCAGCGCTGGAACGTGAGAAATACGACAAGCCCCTTTCCCGGCGGCTGTTCTGGCCCAGCCCCGCCCCCGTAGGAGGAAGCCCCGCCCTCTGTCAATAGAAGCCCCGCCTTCCCGAGGCCCGTCTCTAATCCAGGCGAAGCCTCACCGCTGGTCAACCAACGCCCCGCCTCTTCTTGCCTCCAGGGTCCCTGCTTCCACTGGCCACAGTGCTGCCCGCAAACACCAGAAGTTTAGGTCACCCTCACTTCGAACCGCCCTGCGAGACGGAGGCATCCTCTGCCCCCCGAAAGCCCTTCCTTCCCCGCTCCTGAGTCACCCTCCTGGAGGGCTTTCTCTGCAGGCTGTGGTCCTCAAATCCGGACCGCTCCAAGGTGAGCCAGTCCCGCAGAGGGGGGCCCAGGCTTCTGGGAAAACCAGGCAGCGTCCCCGCCCCTCCCCACTCACTTCCCCTCCACCCCCGCATCATATTTTAAATGAAGAGAAATTCAAACCAAAGCAGAAACGACTCACGCTCCAATCTATTCTGCGCAGGTTCACGGGCCTGGACGTGCGAGAACTCCTCGGTGCCTTGGCGTTCATCCCCCGCCCCCAGCCCAGCCACCGACCCTCTACGCCCTGACAGCCGTGCTCCGCGGAGCCCCACCAATCCTGAGAGGCAGTAGCTTCAGGGAAAGCCTGGTGGTCGGAATCAATGGACACCAGCTTCTGTTTATTTATTTGTATGTTTCATCTTAGGATCCGCGCGGGGAGGAAGCGGGGAGCAAGCAAAGCTTCATGATCTTATAAACAGAGGTACTCAGCCTGCCATACTCAACACGCTGTATTTACAACAAAAATTTAACATCATTTTACTCTCCTGGAGTTAAGTTCATAGATAATGCAAGCTATTTACACCAATAATTTCAAGAAGTCGGTGTTCTACAAGTGAAAAATAAAAAGTCATTGATTCTAAAATGCTATACTAATATCAGTAAAAATAATAAAGCAATGTTTTTCTCTATGTAAATAAATACACCAATATGAGAACTATACAGGCCAAAAACTGCCCCCATAGAATTTCAGCTATTTCCGAGGGGGCAATACTGTGCCCACTGAGAAGCTCTTTTTGGGACTGATCTCTGAGGAAAGGAAATGCTTCAGATACAGAAACTCATTTTTTTCTTCATGCATTTAACAATGGTGTTTTTTTTAAATATATTTTATTGATTTTTTACAGAGAGGAAGAGAGAGAGACAGAGAGCTAGAAACATCGATGAGAGAGAAACATCGACCAGCTGCCTCCTGCACATCTTCCACCGGGACGTGCCGGCAACCCAAGTACATGCCCCTAACCGGAATGGAACCTGGGACCCCTCAGTCCGCAGGCCGACGCTCTATCCACTGAGCCAAACCAGTTCCGGCTAACAATGGTTTTTGAGCAGCAGCTTATGCCAGGCACTGTGGAGGATGCAAAGCTGAGTCAGTATTACTGTCTTCAAGGAGATTACAGTCTAGTAAATAAGCAAAACAACATGAACATAAAAACATCAAGCCAGCCTTAGCGGGTTTGGCTCAGCGGAGAGCGTTGGCGTGTGGACTGAAGGGTCCCGGTTGGATTCTGATCAAGGGCACAAGTCCAGGTTGGGGGGCTAGATCCCCAGTAGGCGGCATGCAGGAGGCAGCCAATCAATGATTCTCATCATTGATGTTTCTATCGCTCCCTTTCTAAGATCAATAAAAATATATTTTAAAAAATTAAGCCAGAGATCAAGGAGAGATACATAAAGAGGCCCTTTAAGGGTATGGACTGATGAATATAAATCATCTCTCTCTCTCTCTCCTGCCTCCTTCATCTCCCTCTTTTTTTCCTTCCTTTTCTCCTGTCCCTCCTCCTCCTCCTCCTCCTCCTCCACCTCCTCCTCCTGCTCCTCACCTGCCTCCCAGTTCTTTAACTTTAGTACCAGCTTATAGTGTCACCTCCTTTCCTCTATAAGCTGTCCATCTGGTTCTCTGCTCAATTCCAGCAGCCCGAGTCCTCCCAAGTTAGGGCCATGCCCACAGGGCAATTCTGTCCAGGAAAACAGTTTTAATAGCAGTGCTGAGAACAGTGTCCTCAGCTGGATTGCTGCCAATTATTTGGTATCCTTGTACAAAGCAAGACTCACCCTAAAATAAAAACTGCTTGCAGACCTAAGCAATATGAATATATATTTCACAGAGCAGATTGTGCCAGCCCACATAAATCTGTTTAGAGATCATGCTCACAGAGCAACTTGTTTTTATTAAAATAAACTCATTTGTAAAAATTGTAAATATGACTGATTCCAACAGCTGCGCGGCTCCAGAAGTAAGTTTTTAAGCCACAGATTGGCACAGTTAGAAGAGTCTAGATTTTTTTAATGCAAATGTTGTGTGGTTTGTCATACACAGTCGGGTATGGCAAAATTTCAGCACTGTTAGAGATGAGAAGCTGTCCGGCAGGTTTTAAAAGCACAGCACTTTGGCTATCCAGAGCCTCTTCTACCTTTGGAACAGTTGAAAGAAATATTTGTAGGAATTC
>NW_006293700.1:7106522-7113075 GCF_000327345.1 Myotis davidii
ACAGCCATTTCCTGCTCATCTTAAACATACATCTCTTTTGTGAATGACTATTCTAATAATTTTCTAATCTTTTGCTTTCTGTCATTAATAAATCTTATGAATAGTTTTCTATGGCTTTAAGTGAATATTTTAGTTGTTTTAAATAAAATAATAAATTAATGTTCATTGAATATTTAGATATTAAATCTATCATTGTCCTTGTTTTGTATCCCTTAATCCTCTCAATAATCTTGAGAAGGTATTTATGTGTCTATTTTAAGGTGAGGATTTCTATGCCCTAGCTGGTTTGGCTCAGTGGATCGAGGGTCGGCCTGCGGACTAAAGAGTCCCAGGTTCGATTCCGGTCAAGGGCATGTACCTTGGTTTCGGGCACATCCCCAGTGGGGAGATGTGCAGGAGGCAGCTGATCTATGTTTCTCTCTCATCGATGTTTCTAACTCTCTATCTCTCTCCCTTCCTCTCTGTAAAAAAGCAATAAAATCTATTTTAAAAAAAGAAATTATGGCGTCATCTGGTTTGGTTCATTCACTGGTACATATTCTATTTCCATAAGAAATGGCTATGTCAACACTAATCTGAAAAAAAAGGTGTCAATGTATCTTTTTTGACCTGAAATCTCACCATACAAGTAAGCCTATAGGCCCACCCAAGGAGAAAGAGATACCAGAGTGAAGTAATGCAATGCTTCGTTGTGTTTCAGTCTTAGCAGAGGAGTCTAGAGCAACAGTTCTAAAATAATGTGCGTGGAAATGGTTTAAAATATAGATTCTCAGACCCTGCTCCCAGGGGAGGTAAATTCAGTAGGTCTGGGATAATGGGGTGAATCTGCATTTGACCAACAGCTGGTGACACTTTTGTTAGTGACCTGTAGACTTCACTTTTATGCTGATTCTCTGCACTTTTATGTAGCATTAGCCAGGCTACAGTGTGCACAGGATTGGAAAACATTCACTGGTGTGAATGATTTCAGAGAGGAAGAGAGAGGGAGAGGGAAACATCAGTGATGAGAGAGGATCATTGATTGGCTGCCTCCTGCATGCCCCACACTGGGAATTGAGCCCACAACCCAGGCATGTGCCCTGACCAGGAATCGAACCCTGACCTCCTGGTCATAGGGGGGTGCTCAACCACTGACCCACGCCGGCTGGGCAAAAGGCATCTTTTGTGGAGAACACGTTCAACAAGATTGAAACCGAGGCTGACTCCACAGGCCCTCTTGCCCACCACACAGCGAAGCCTCCAGTGGACATTGCGATCATCCTTCTGTGCCTTCGATGATAAAGACAAACCTAAATTCTTCACTGAGGTCTGAGACAATTTAGGTGCATTGACATGTAATTTTACTGAACTGTACATTTCTAGGGGGACAGGGACCATACCTCATTCTTATTTTTATCTCTCCTAATGCCTTGCATACAGTAGGACCTCAGTAATAGTATGCACATGTATACAGAAATTCAGCAAGTAAAGTTACAGGACAACAGTTAGTTCTTGTCCTCAGAACTACAATTAAAATTACCCCCAAAATAACATATTAGTGTTGTGTCTTGTCATTTTTAATGCAATTGAACTCCTATTATCTAATTTTAATTGTGAATGTTATAAATGGAAAATACAGACCAATTTGCTTGGATTTCTCATTAAGTTAATTTGTAATTTGTAAGCTACCTCCACCTTCCATGTTTCTTTCTCTCCTGAGTCATAGCTTAGAGCCAGGAAGATGATAAAATGCTAGGTTTATGTAATGCATGTACCCAAAAGTTAGATACCTTTTTGATCAGATAGATTTTCAGATGTTTTAACAACTTTTTAAAAAAATTCTTTATTGTTTAAAGTATCCCATATGTCTCCTTTCCCCCCATTGATATTTCCTCAGACGTTCCCACCCTCCAGCACATGCCCTCACCCCAGTACTATGTCCAGGGTTATGCTTAAATGCATGTATACAAGTCCTTTGGTTGATCTCTTACCTCCCATCCCCGAACCCCCTGCCTTCCCTCTAAGGTTGGACGGTCTGTTTGATGCTTCTATGTCTATGGATCTATTTTTGTTCATCAGTTTATGTTGTTCATTATATTCCACAAATGAGTGAGATCATGTGATATTTATCTTTCTCCGACTGGCTTATTTCGCTTAGCATAATGCTCTCCAGGTCCATCCATGCTGTTGCAGTGGTAAGAGTTCCTTATTTTTTACAGCAGCATAGTATTCCATTGTGTAGGATAGACCAATTTTTTTAATCCACTCATCTGCTGATGGGCACTTAGGCTGTTTCCAAATCTTAGCTATTGTAAATTGTGCTTCTATGAACATAGGGGTGCATGTATCCTCTATGATTGATATTTCTGATTTCTTAGGATATATTCCTAGACAAGTATTTTTAAAAAATCTTTATTGTTGAAAGTATTATATATTTCCCCCATTCTCCCATTGACCCCCTCCAGCCCGCCCAGTTACCTGTCCCGCCCCAGGCCTTACCCACTCTATTGTCTGTGTCCATGGGTTATGCATACATGCATACAAGGGCTTTGGTTGATTATCTCCCACCACCCATCCTCCCCCGCCTTCCCTCCAAGATTCTGCACTCTGTTCCCTGCTTCCATGTCTCTGGATTCACTCTGTTCATCATTTAACAACTTGTTTTGAAAAATACTTGCAAAAGACAGTTGAGGGACAATATAAAAATATGACATAATTTTTCATTTTATATAAAGAAAGTACCGTATTTGCCGGCGTATAAGACGATTTTTTGGCCCTGAAAAATATGCCTCCAAGTGGGGGGTCGTCTTATACGCCAGGTACACTTCAGATAGACTGCCCATAGTGCTTGCCCCGTGCCATAGTGGCCTCCCGATGCCCGCCCACTTCATTCCACATACCGTTCAGGCATCAGCAGCGCTGCTGGGTGTATGCTCGGCTGTTATGCGATTTTCGGTTTTCAGATTCGCTCCCTCTCCTGGGAGCCGCGGGGGGTACTCCCGTGGCTGGAGTCCGCTCTCGGAATGCGAGCTGCGGCTCCTCCGTATAAAAACAAAGTCATCCTTAGCCTTGGAAGTCGCTGGTTTTAAGCTGGAGTTTCGCCCACGGGCCCCCTCCCCCACCCACACCCTCACCCCCTTTGGCTCCCTCCTGGACTGATGCTCCGGACACTGGAGTCTCTCAGTTACGTTTTAATCACTGTTTTTTTATCTCTGGGCTCAGGAACGTGGATCTGACTGAGAAAGCCAGGGAGAAAATGGATGTGCGAGTGGAAATTCACCTGCCTGCCTTTTGAAACCCAAAGAGAATGCAAGATTGCATCAGCAGCGCATAGTTTTATGCTCCTGTATCTCAGTTACAGAAACTACCGTTGCAGCAAACAACTGTAAGAAAAAAATCACATTCTTTGGAGCTCTGGTCCTTTTTATGGCGGAGGTTGGTTTTCGCTATCTTAAATCTTGACATAGATTTAGGAAGTAAGGACCTTATGCAATGAAAAAAAATTGGTTGACTCAATAGTTGTTGTGCTTGTAACCTCAATCAAGCACCCAGCTCCTCTTTGGGGAGAGAATGCGCCCCAGAAAATGTTTGGGAGGCTCCATTTTATTTTATTTTTAATATGTTTTATTTTTTTACAGAGAGGGGAGAGGGGGGATAGAGTTAGAAACATCGATGAGAGAGAAACATCGATTCAGCTGCCTCTTGCACGCCCCCTATTGGGGATGTGCCCGCAACCCAGGTACATGCCCTTGACCGGAATCGAACCTGGGACCCTTCAGTCCGCAGGCTGATGCTCTATCCGCTGAGCCAAACCGGTTAGGGCTTAAAAGCAACTTTTAAATATTTACAACATATTTTCATTACCAAAGCAACTTGAAAAAAAAAAAAGATAAAAATCCATCCATTGTCCCCTCTTTCTGACCATTATTAGCATTTTGGTATATTTTCAGATCAACTGTTTTTGTAAAAAAAAATTTAAAAATTAATTTTTGAGAGAGAGAAGAGAGAAACATTGATTTGTTAGTCCACTTATTTATGCATTCCTGAGTTTATTCTTTTTTTTAAATATATTTTATTGATTATTTTTACAGAGAGGAAGGGAGAGGGATAGAGAGTTAGAAACATCGATGAGAGAGAAACATTGATGAGAGAGAAACATTGATCTCCTGCCTCCTGCATACTCCCCACTGGGGATGTGCCCAAAACCAAGGTACATGCCCTTGACCGGAATCGAAGCTGGGACCCTTGAGTCTGCAGGCCGACACTCTAACCACTGAGCCAAACCGGTTAGGGCCATGAGTTTATTCTTGTATGTGCCCTGACTTGGAATTGAACCCACAACCTTGGGGTATCAGGACAATGGTTTAACCGAGCTACCTGGCAGGGCAAAATCAGTTATTGATAGATAAAACAAAATACACGTAATAATCTCTGTTTTATTTCCTGCAAGGTTATTTGGCATAAGATTATTCAAAAACTGTCATTTTGGATAGACATTTTCATTTAGCTAGTATTTCAGTGATTATATTTCATGCAACAGCTGTGAGGTGAAGGTTCAGAAGAAGCCAGGGAATTTATTTGAGTGATGGCAATTTACATTTTCTCCCTAGTGGGGTGGGGAAGGAGACTTAAGAAAAATTTAAGGAAGAAACAGAAAAAAGACATGAGACATATTCTGTGGTCCTAAATATGAAATAAGCAAACTAAATGAAAAAAATAATTACACCACATAAAATTGGGGTAACTTATTTTTCCTCCTAAATAATTAGAGGAAAAGCTTGTCTCTTTTTTAAGACCTTGATTTTCCTAAATATTCACCACAATAAATAGCTATAATTAGGATTCATCACACATAATCAGTTTCCAAATTATTTCATGAATACATTATCTATTGCAATGAGCCCCATTTTCCCCCAATCTTTACCAGTTGAAGTTTCACAATCATTTTTTAAATCAATACTTTTAGCAAACAAATATTTGCAAGTCCAGGGTACCCATGTTTGGCATTCTTTGATCCATTAAATGTTTTTGTCTCAATATATTTTGGATATTTAAATCATTTTGATTTGGCATGTGCTCTGAAGGTAGTAGTATTCCAAGAGCCCTCTCACTGCATGCTAAGTGCTGTTCTCTGACTCCCAGCCAGAGCTTGGATGTTGGCAGGGTTGATTGCTCAAATGTATGATTTTATTTCCAACCTTTGCATACTAAAATTACTAGTACATAGCCTAAACCTGAAGCTTCCAGAGTTTTCCTCTTAAAAACGGAATAAAAACGTAATTGAATATTGCTATAAAATAATTCAGATAATCTTTGAAATTGAACAAATGTGAAAATAGGCTGTCACAATAAAATTAGTGCTGGTTTGTGACATTCAGTAATAGCTGAGAAACCTAAAAAAATGTATAGTCATTGTTGGGGCATGTTTCATATTTTCCTACTTTTCCGTTATAAAGGAAGTATCTTAGGTTGGGTCCTCCCCATTGTAGATCCTGAGTAAAAGCTGTGAGAGCAAGGAGTTACTTGGGAGGGGATGCCAAGAAGTACAAACAGGGAAGGGAAGTGGGACAGGGAGGGGAAGGGCGCTAATGTAGAGCGCAGGTCCAGGCAGGTATGGTGCTGGGACCTCGGACTCAGCCACAATGGAGAACATGGAGACAAAAATGTTGAACACACCTCAGAGTTGCCCCTCCCAAGGCACTAAGGAGCTGGGTACCATTTACCAACTCCAATCCGTATCTGGCTGACGGCTATTCCTGGGGATGCTACCTTCCCTTCACATCCAGTATGAACCACGAGAAAGCCTCAGGTGGGGTTACAGATGTTTGCAGGAGGTTGCCAGTGGCACATACCAGAATGTTGAATGCTAATAGTATATGAGTGTCTGTTCAGGGGAGGTGGTTAAGAACATGGGTTTCCATCACACAGACCTAGTTAAGTCCTGATTCTGCCACTTATGTGTGAAATTGACCAAATTGATTAATCTATCCAAGCCTTAGCTTATTTTGTAAAATATACTAGAATTTACCTCCTAGGGTTTTTCAAGAATTAAAGTAAAATACTGCACAAGACAACCTTCTTCCTCCTCACCTTCAGTTCTGGAGGCTAAATTGGTACCACGAGGCCCTAATCAAAGTGTTGGCAGGGCTGCATTCCTCCGGAGGAATGAGGGAAGAACATGTTCTCACTTCTTCCAGATCCCAGTGGCTGTCAGATTTCCTTGGCTTGTGGCTGCATGACACCATTCTTTGACCTGATGGTCACATTGCCTTCTCTTCTAAAACTTCATTCTTTCTCCCCTTCCTAGGATGCATGATTGTATTTAGGGCCCACACAAATAATCCAGGATAATCAAAATCCTTAATTGAATTACATCTAAAGGACCCTCTCTCCTGAGTGTACCCAGAGGTCAGAGTGGGACCATCCAGTTTGCAGCTCCGTGGAACCATAAAGGACACACACAGGGGGCAGACTCAGTGAGCACCAAAGCCCCACTTAAGCAAGTCTTGACCCAGAGGGGTGTCTCCAGCACAGAAGTTCTCCCACTGCAGACACAGCTGATTCTCACAGCCAA
>NW_006293700.1:7116442-7117971 GCF_000327345.1 Myotis davidii
GGTCGTGCGGGAAGCAGCTGATCGATCTCTCATCAATGTTTCTAACTCTCTATCCCTCTCCATTCTTCTCTGTAAAAAATCAATAAAATATATTTTTTAAAAAAGATTTAATTAATAAAAAACCCCTGCATTTATGTGAAATGCCCCCCCCTTCCCCGCCCTTCCCATAGGCATGTCCCTGGAGGCATATCCATACAGAATGCAGATTAGAGACTAGTCTCTGTTAACACTGCAGAAGTACCAGTAGGGAACCTCTTTAATACCTGGCATGGATGAAAGTTCCAGGTCCCGACTCAGCCTTTTCTGACACAAACGTGGCTTGGGGCAGGGGAGTTAGGGGATGAGGGTGCTTGGGACACCTCACTCCAATCAGGGGAGAGGGAAGTATAGGCTCTCCACGTGGCCTTTGCTGGCCTGGGTGGGATGCAGCCACAGTTCTTTTCCGGGGTATTTGGCTGGAACAGCATAGTGATGGTGTAAAAGCCTTCTGTCTTAGCTGATTGCTCGTTTCCTATGCCTTTGGCAAAGCGGCCTTTGGTTGTTTATTTTTTCCTGCACCCTTGGTATTTCTGAGTAGTCTACTTCTCCAGTACCCTATTTGGAATATGTGAGGCAAAAATCATCATTTGGGGACTTAATTCCAAAGTGTCTAGCCAATATTCCTCCTTCTCTCCATCTTACAGAGACTTCTTATATTTGTTTATATACAGGGCGAGGCAAAAGTATGTTTATGATTGGAAGTGTGAAAAACACAGAATTTAATCTTGTATTATTGCTTATTAATTAATGTATTATTTTCCATATGAACAACTGTAATCCTACTGTTGCCCAGCCCTGTAGAGTACCAGGGGGTTTCCGCTGTCTGTAGCAAGGGGAACAGGAAGAAGTATATCAACTGTACTCTTCTTATCTTCCTCAAATCTGCTGTCCAAGGAACTGCCCCTTTTGTTTTATAAACAAGTCAGCATAAGCCTATTAGGTTCATATTTATAACATTTTCCGAAAAAAGGGAAAAAAATACACACTGTCTTATTTTTAATGCATAGTGTGACTGAGATGTCTGTGAAGAGAAGCGAAGAGGCCATGCGACACGCAGGGCCTGAGAGTGGCTCTCGAAGTCATCGATTCAGTTCCGAGTCCTTCAGTGCTGTGAAGCCACGGCTGATGCGACATGTGGCTTCCCTAGAAGCTTGGAGAACCTTGTAAAGAACTCGGGCGACCATGAAACCTCTGTGCCATGCAAGACTTTGAAGACTGTTCAATTGCGAAATCCTTAAAAGTCGTTGTGCTTAAAGATGTCACAGATTTTTTTTTAAGCAAAATTACATTTGTCCCAATTTTTCAGAACTTTTATATCATAATACATGGCTGTCAACAGTATGCTACCTGCAGAGATTAAAGTATAAAAAATGAAATATACTTAGCTATGGCGTTAGGAGAGATACAGTTTTAACAATAAATGAGAAAACGGATCCTTTTTCAAAAGAATTTCATACAATAAAAGGAACGTTAAAAAAAAATGCAGATTA
>NW_006293700.1:7118069-7122177 GCF_000327345.1 Myotis davidii
GGGACGGCAGTGGCCGATGGCAAGCGGTGTCCTCAGAAGCGCCAGCACTCAGCTGAGATGTCAGCAGCCTACTGCAAGCCGGCCCCGGCCCCGGCCCCCGCAGAAAAGCACATTGAGGCTGACAAGGCAGCGGGGTGCTGTGCGGGGAGTGGAGGAATCGCGAGTCCCACGCCGCCCCCGCTGCCCCCGCACTGCTCCCTGCAGGACCTGCCGGTGGAGCTGCTGGTGGAGATCTTCGCCTTGCTCCCCAGCACCGATCTGCCCAGCCTGGCCCTGGCCTGCACCAAATTCTACCACATCCTGCACACCGACAGCATCTGGAGACGGCGCTGCCGCGAGGAATTTAGCCTTTGTGAAAACTTGCAGAATCTGGAGACGATAGGTATGTCTTATCGAGAAGTCTATTGGAAGCTGTTCCACCCGTACAGACACATTTTGGGATTGTGGCAGCTAGATACTGAGGGCTACAGAACACTGCTGAATGTCGTGGTGGACGGCTTATGCATTACTGGTTGGACGTACGGGCCTTGCTTTAACACCCGTGTGGATGGCCCAATACAGTTCAAGCCCGCGTTCAGAATTCGCCTGACAGAGAGGAAGTCGGCCAAGGTGGAGTGCATGGAAGGCCGCCACAGCAGGCCCCACCACCGCCACATGCAGATTCGGAAGGACAGGTTCACCACCCGGTGCAACAAGACAGACCACCTAAAGGATTTACCAGCGCGGCTTAGGGACGAATGGGGGCGGGTGCTGGTGCAGGAGGACAGACAGCAGTATGACTGCCTGACCTACCGCCGCCTCTACCTCCCGCCCAGCCACCGGGACGACCTCATCAGGCCAGGCCTCTTCCAATGCAAATGCAATGCCTATGACCTATCAATTGCCATGCTCAGCTTCCATGGGAACTATGCCAGGGTCACGAAGGTCACGGGAGACTCCAACCCCAGTTTAGAGATCCACCTCATGCGCCGCATCCAGCTGCCAGATGGCGAGATCTTCCGCAACTTCCACGAGCTTTCCCGCGTGGTCCAGGAGATAGACGAGCAGGTGACCGGGGAGCGGCAGGAGCAGCAGCAAGAAGACGGGACTGAGGAAAGCGAGGGCCATGGCTGGCAGAGCCCTGCCCAGCCCAGCGTCAGAGTGTCCGGGGCTGCAGCTTCGGAGGAGCAGTCTGTTCCGTTTGTTCTGCCTGTGGGCGTGCTCTCGAGAGACCAGAACTACCCCCGAAACTGCAGGGGGTGTTTCTATGGCGTGGACACTCATACTTATACCGTTGCCTTACATGGCTTCGCCTACACCAGGCGCTTCCCTGGAGTCTTCATCCTGTTCGATGAGAACCACTTCGGGTTCATCTCGCTGCAGGTGAATTACTTCATCCTGTTCGGCAGAGTCCAGAACACCTTCCAGAATGTGGAGGCACCATCCCCCCAGGCCTTCCTGGAGATGCTCAAGAACATTCAGTCCGGACCCCCTGGGAGGAGCAGCTTGCATACACTTTGAAGATTTGACCTTCTGACCAGGTTACCCACCTTTGTTTTTTTAATCCTCACCCGAGGATATTTTCCCATTGATGTTTAGAGAGAGTGGGGGAGAGAGAGGGAAAGACAGAAATATCAATGTGAGAAACACATCAGTTGGTTGTCTCCCGCCCAAGCCCTGACCAGGGCTAGGCTGGGTAGGAGCCAGCAACTGAGGTAGAAATAAACCTTAGACCAGTGGTCTCAACCTTCCTAATGCTCCGACCCTTTAATAGTTCCTCATGTGGTGGTGACCCCCAATTTCATTGTTACAAATTGAACATAATTAAAGCATAGTGATTAATCACAAAAACAATATGTAGTTATATATGTTTTCCGATGGCCTTAGGCGACCCCTGTGAAAGGGTCGTTCAACACCCCCACCCCCAAAGGGGTTGTGACCCACAGGAATTATCTTTAATGTGCCTTGTCTGACCAAGCAGGGTCTTACTAAGCTTTCCTTTACAAAAGTGCCTCTGAGGGCTTCCCTTTGACTGCCTTGCTTCTGGCCTGTCATTTTTCTAGTCTAGACTATCTAGACCAGTCGTTCTCAACCTTCCTAATGCCGCGACCCTTTAATACAGTTACTCATGTTGTGGTGACCCCCAACCATAAAATTATTTTCACTGCTACTTCATAACTGTAATTTTGCTGTTATGAATCGTAATGTAAATATCTGATATGCATGCCAAAACCGGTTTGGCTCAGTGGATAGAGCGTCGGCCTGCAGACTGAAAGGTCCCAGGTTCGATTCCGGTCACGGGCATGTACCTGGGGTGCCTCATGTTGTGGTGACCCCCAACCATAAAATTATTTTCATTGCTACTTCATAACTGTAATGTTGCTACTGTTATGAATCATATTATAAATATCTGATATGCAGGATGTATTTTCATTGTTACAAATTGAACATAATTAAAGCATAGTGATTAATCACAAAATATGTAATTATATGTTTTCCGATGGTCTTAGGCGACCCTGTGAAAGAGTCGTTCGACCCCCAAAGGGGTCTCGACCCACAGGTTGAGAACTGCTGATCTAGACCTTCAAGAAAGGCTTTCAAGTCCATTTGAACATGCCACCTGTGTGCTCAAGGACTCAGTGACTCCTTACTTAGCGTTTGCTTCCTAGAAGAAGCAAGTCCTGAGTAAGATCTTTGGGGACCCCAAGCACCAAAAACAGTCTCCAACTCTTTATATCCTCTATGCCTTTGTCGGTTAGAACTGCATTCCACTGTCAATAATAGAGATCCACCCAACAGCAGTTTAAATAAAGTAGTTTATTTCTCTGCCAAGAAGTCCAGATGTAGTTGAGGGCTTCAACAATACCCTGAAGTTATCATGAGCAAGGTCCTTTATTTTTCTCATGTGAGAAAGTGGGCACGGGTTCTATCTTTAAGGTCATCTCAGAGTCCAAGATAGCTTCTGGAGTTCCAGTCATCCATATGTATACCATCTGGGCAGCAGGTAAAAAAGGAAGCACAGGAAGGCAGAAAGAGCTCTCACCTCCTTCCCTTCCAAGGAGCTTTCCCAGAAATTGTGCACTTTCCTTTGCATCTCGTTGGCCAGAACTTCGTCACATGGCCACCTCTTGCCACGATATAGGAACAAAAACATAATTTCCCAGTAAAATACTGGGAAATTGTCCAGGGCTTTAAAAGATACATATTTTTATTGATTTTAGAGAGGAGAGGGAGATAGAGAAACATCAATGAGAGAGAATCATTGATGGGCTGCTTTCTGCAGAGTCCCTACTGGGAATGGCATTGAGCCAACAGCCTGGGCATGTGTCCTGACTGGGAATCAAACTGATATCCTGGCTCATAGGTTGATACTCAACCACTGAGACATACTAGCTGGGCACCCAGGACTGTTACCAGGAATGAGAGAATGGTATTAGAGGGCAAACCAGCACTCTTTTTCTTAATGTCCTATTATGCAATGTGTTTTTACTCCCACATCATCCCTCAGCAAAAAATAAGTAACTTATATTCAAATCCTAACAAAGTCCCTCATATTATAGGGCAATCTCATATGCATTATTTTGTGCAAAAAAGTAGTGTGTGTGATGTGTGTGGGGGTGGTGGTGGTAGTGAAGATGTGAGTCTGAAGTAACCACAATACCACAGTACATATTTATAGGGATCCCCAAGGCAATCAGTTAACATAAAAAAGCAAAAGAGCATCACTCCCCATTACTTAACAGTAGGCTGTGCACAATCTTCCAAAGGGTGGGAAACAGTAATTTGACATTGGAGGAACCCGAGAAACATTACTTCTGCCACATGACCAAGATCAATCAACAGTCATGTTACATTGATAATAAGTGACCTTGATATGATCACTTTACTTTTGTGATCTTTCTCCCAAAATCCAGTGTAGAAAAATTACAGTAATTGCAATAGAGGGGCATCTTCCAAAATACTTGACCCGTAGTCCTCAAAATCATTAGGTCATCAAAAGCATTTACAACCATTAATGGACTTTTTGTTGTTTTAATCCTCACCTGAGGATATGTTTTATTATTATTTTACAGAGGCCCAGAGCAGGAATTCATGGGTGGGGTCCAGTGGCCTGCCCTGATCGGGGTGG
>NW_006293700.1:7122195-7122428 GCF_000327345.1 Myotis davidii
CTGAGCGGGGTGGGAGGGGGGGCTGATGGGGGGCAGGGCCGGGGGGGGTGGGGGGGTGGGGGCACAGGTGGTTGGCCGGCTGGCCCCACCCCCTGGCCAAACTCCTGGTGGAGGGGATAGTTTGCACATTAGCCTTTTATTATATATAGGATTTGAGACAGAGAGGTATGAGATATCAATTGGTTGCCTCCCATACATTCCCTGACTGAGGATCAAATCTGCAACCTAGGTAT
>NW_006293700.1:7122629-7146680 GCF_000327345.1 Myotis davidii
CAGAGCAGGAATTCATGGGTGGGGTCCAGTGGCCTGCCCTGATCGGGGTGGGAGTGGGGGCTGATCGGGGGCAGGGCCAGCGGGGGTGGAGGGGTGGGGGCACAGGTGGTTGGCCGGCTGGCCCCACCCCCTGGCCAAACTCCTGGTGGAGGGGATAGTTTGCACATTAGCCTTAGCCTTTTTTATATAGGATTTTAGAGACAGAGAGGTATGAGATATCAATTGGTTGCCTCCCATACATTCCCTGACTGAGGATCAAATCTGCAACCTAGGTATGTGCCATAAGTGGGAATCAAACCCACAACCTTTTGGTGTATGGGTGTATGATGCTCCAACCAAATAGCCCTTTATGATAGTATTTCTAGAAAAAGCACAAATGTTTTACATTTTGATTAAATCCTATTTATCTAATTTTCGTCTTGTTGCTGGTGTTTTTGGTGCCATATTTAATAATTGCCTAATTTAAGGACATAAAGATATGTTCTTGTGTTCTAAGAATTTTAATTTTAGCTCTCAAATTTAGGTCTTTGTTCCATTTTATTAAATTACTTTGTATACAGTGTGAATTAGAGGTCCAGCCTCGTTCTTTTACGTGTAGATATCCAATTTTCACAGCACCATTTGTAGAAGGGACTATTCTTTCCCCCATGGAATGGTCTTTGGCACCACGGGCAAAAATCAATTGCCCATAGATATATGGATTTATTTCTGGTCTCTCAAGTCTATTCCATTGGTCAATTATGTCTGTCCTTATGGCAACACCACATGTTTTATTAAAGTAGCTTTTTACTAATGTAAGCTTTGGAACAGGGAAGGAAATGTGAGTCCAATTTTCTCTTCTTTTT
Organism: Myotis davidii; assembly: GCF_000327345.1. NCBI lineage: Eukaryota > Metazoa > Chordata > Mammalia > Chiroptera > Vespertilionidae > Myotis > Myotis davidii. Next base: position 7,123,475 of record NW_006293700.1, read on the forward strand.
CAAAATTGTTTCGGTTATTCAAAGTCCCTTTCAATTCCATTATTAACTAAGCATTGACTTCCCTATTTCTGCAAAAAAGTGCATTGAGATTTCAATAGGCATTGCACTAAATTTGTAGACTTCTTTGGGGAATATTGCTATTTTAACATTAAATCTTCCAATCCATGAATACAGGATCTTTCCATTTGTTTAGGTCTTAGTTTCTTTCAGCAACATTTTGCACTTACCAGCGTACAGTCCTGCACCTCCTTGGTTAAATTTATTTGTAGGTGTTTTATTGTCTTAGATGCTACTGTAAATAGCACTGCTTTCTTAACTTCCTTTTTGTATTGTTCATTGCTAAGGTTTAGAAATAAAATGGATTTTTATCTATTGATCTTCAATCTTGTTACTTAGCTGAATTCATTTATTAGCTTTAACATATTTTTGTGGACTCTCTATAAGATCATGTCACCTGTGAATAGTTTTACTTCTTTTCTCATTTGGATGTCTCTTATTTCTTTTTCTTGCCTAATTATTATAGACTGACTGTACTTTTAGCAACAAATGAGAAAGAAGCATTCCAGGCTTACTATTCAGTACCGTTTTGAAAATCTAGGAATGTAGACCTACTACTTCCCATGTCTGTAGACAATGTCATGAAAAGGACAGGAATCACATTAGTCTTTGTAGCTAAAAAACCTATACCATACAAACATTCCAATGTCAACATTATAAATTATAAACAGTAATAAAACAAAATTTTATACCTGTTTTGCACTGAATTATCTTTAAGACAATTTAAAATGATGAAGAAATAGAAACAAACTTGAGAAACCATTTTTACATTTAACATTTATTAAAGAAATTATACAAAATGAAATCCTAGTTATAAAAGATGCATCTTGGAATAAATTATAATAAATTTCAATAAAAATAAGTATGTATGTGTATATGTGCATGAATCCAGGAATATGCACATACTCAGATATTTATAGTGAATGGCATTGCTTTATGCATTACTAAGAGATTATCTTTTAATTAAGGTATCTGAATTACTGGGTTTTAAAATGCTTTAAATACAATATCCAGGTAAATCAACAAAAGGCCGCTCAACTTTAAAACTATTAGAATCCAGAATCTCTCATTTGAGATCATTATCCCCAACACTTTTTGAAAGTTTCCAATAGAAGCTATTTTACAAATATTAGAATGGCTCCTAAAAAAAAGAAAAAGAGAAAAGAAAAAGAATGTGCATGGTGGTGAATGGTTTTATTCCTTTAAGAAATGCATTTTTGGTGCCATTATTACAAAAATTCATTATATTTATATAATTGCATATAAAAATATATATAGAATATAACCTAAACACAAATTTATAAGGATATAAACATTTTTCAAATATAAAAACTTTGTGTTATTAAAAAGCTGTTCAACAAAGTAGTTATGTTTGTTGTGTATAATTACAAGACTTAATAAAAATATTTAAAATTTATTAACCCAAATAAGAATTATAAAAATGTTATCCAAAAAGCATTTATTTTGACATTCAGGTACAGAATTGTGGTGCAGCCAAAAATTGTCCAGGGCCCTCATGAATTGAACACTGTCTTTTATGTGAATGAGCAGGGCAAGCTAAAAGCAGATGAGAGATGGGTACTGAAGACAACAAAAGGATGGCAAAGATGCAATGGTTAAGTTTCTAGTCTGATGCAATAAAACTACTGCAGGACGGGTAACATTAAAAGTGCTTAAAACAAAAAAAAATCAATGTCACTAATTACTCTTCATTGCCATAAAACATAAGCTATCTTTATATTGAGTCGTCCACATTTCAACTACTGATGTGCCATAGCATTACTATTACTACAGTGCCTCGTTCCATCAAACTCCCAGCAATTTATCTCTGTAATTTATCTTACACATGTACATAGATACTAGAAGTTTAAATATTTTTATTTACTATTTTAATATTTTTCTTAAAGATGCAGGATTTCACCTTGCATCAGTTATGTGAACATGACAGAGGTGAACTAAGTAAAAACAGAATATAAAGAATATGTGATACCATGACATCAGGATCTGGAACAAATGAAGTTTTCTACCTCTTGCTCCATTTTCTAGATAAAGGGTAGAAAGGAAAAGTAGTAAGTTTCAATGTGGAAAAGCTAAGGAAACATTATTCTATTGCTTTTTATTTTCAGTAAACATCCTTAAGAATTTATTACCCATGTATATATCTGATAGTGAAAACAAAAATTTAGTTCAGTATTTAAGACTATCACATAAACTGAGATCACTGATGGGACTTCATTATTTAAATCCCTTTCAAATGAGTCTGAGATGCGATCATCTTATGTTAAATTCAAACAGTTATAATCAAGGCACTGATGTACCTATTTATAGGTACCAGTATTACATATATGATACCATGTAGGTACTACAGTATACTTTAGTAGGTATACTAAATACTACATATACTAGTAGGTATATATTTGGTACCAGTAATACTTATATTATACTATATAGGTATCATCCAATATCTGTTTTTATTTTCTTTTTTCCAGTATCTATTTTAAAAGTTAGAACTGTAATGCCCACTGTAAAGCAAGATCAAGTAAAGAAAAATAGGTATATCTTAAAAAGGAGCTACATATCTTCATTAATATGAACAGAAAATAAAGATTTTCCCATAATTTGCTCATATTATAGTTCCATTGTTTGAATATATTAAACAATGGTCTTTAAAAATTTTCATAAAATAAGTTAATTTCTTACATAGATTAGTTTACCTGAATAAGTGTTGTTTTGTCATAGTCCCTGCGATGCTGATAAATACACTGGCTGATTACTGCATACAAATTTTCCAACTGAAAAAGATTGTATTTCTGACTCTTTTTAACAACAGTCTTCAAAAGATTCTAAAAGAAAATATAAGTGTTTATATGAGAGAGATAAATTCTCTGAGATGTTTTAATTTAGAAGATCTGGGGAATTTTTAGCATATAAACCAGAGAGAGGACAGACCAAGTCATCTGATGCGACATGGCAGCCTCTCTAATTGGCTGTAGTTAACTTATCATTTTATGATCCTGGTCTCTGCCCTGGGTAACTTCCATCCTAAAAACTATAGCTGAAGAGGTTGCCAATTTCAATTCTAGTCATAAATCTCTACAGATGACCTAGATTAATAGGGAAAAAAAGCACCGTTTTTGCAGGGTATTTTATTACACTATCAGTATATAGTAACTAATTTCATTATGTGAAATAAAAAGAGAAAGAACTTCATAAATGATGAATTACCTCACCACTTTAAAATTCTTTTTCTTATAAAAAGGATTTTCCATTGGCTTAGTGTTTTTTCTCATAACTGAAAAGGTCATTGGATTTCTGTGATTCCTCAAGTCTGGCCCTAGCAGGCTATGTCATTACCTCATAAAACATGCCATTATGGCTAAGTAAAAATTAACTAAAATAGTCATAGGTAACAGTCATAAAAACAATTTATGGGATAAATAATGTAGTCAAGTTTGTTAAAACTGTACTATCAATATACTAGCCACCTCCAACCACCACATTTATAAGTTATTCTATGCCAAACTTACCCTTTCATAAAAGATCATTATTTATTACATGCCAAATTGATACAAAATACTAATGCAGTTCTCTTTTGGTGGGCTATGTTACTCATCTGCACAATGATAGCATTACTATTTCAATTTACATACTTGTAATCGCTCGTGGTCCACAACAAGTGAGGGTATAGGCTGTGAAAGAATTGCCAAAGCCTTTTCAGCACTGATGAGCTGCTGTTGCTCTATTTGGGAATGTCTAGCTTGAGTCATTTGCAGAATCCACCTTTCTAGAACAAGTGATTAAATAACATTACTATTTGGTAAATAGACATTATAATGCAATTATATTAATTGCATTAATTGCATTAAATTAATTAAAGTAAATATTAGGCAGATTAAATTGCAGGACATATTTATTAAGAAACAAATACCAATTCTGGTATACTGATTCTGCTGTAAGATTAAAATGCTGCCACTTACATACTCAAAAATTAAGAACTTTTGAGTATTTCTCAAATTGAGTATTTCAGGGGATCCTCAACTGTTTTCTACTTAGGCATAAGACTCACAGAATTTAAGAGCTGGAAGGAACCTGAGTATTCGAGAATAGGAGTTTCAAACGACTACCCACAGACCAAATCTGGCCTACCATTATAAATAAAGTTTTATTAGAACACAACCACTCCCATTTTACATGCTTGTCAGTGTAGCTTTTCTGACAGGTTTGAGTAGTTGTGACAGATACTGTGCAGCTAAATATTTCATACATGGCACTATACAAAAAAGGTTTGCATATCCCTAATCTAGGACAATCTACTCACTGATAGATTAAAAAAATGAGGCCAAGAAAGGTGAAGAGGCTTTTCTAAGGTCAACATACCTGTTATAAGACCCCAGACAAGAACTCAGTCTCTTAATATGTAAACAAGTACATGTCCCACTAAATAGTGTCCTTTTAAAGATGATAATAATAAAAGAAAAATAAAACAATTCTGAACCCAAACAAAACATACTAAATTACATAGTCAGAAGATTAACATTTAAATCATCTATACTGGAAAGGCTGCATCCTAGCCCATTCTGCTATGATTACTCAAACACACTGGAACTCATTTCAAGGGAGTATTTGAAAAAGATTTACCTACAGCATATAAGTCACTGGGGGAAAAGTCTCCTCAACTCACTTAATACTTGTCACTGACTAAAAGAAAATGTTGACCCTATTCCTGCTCTTTTTACTTTTAAGACCAAATAATGTTTGCCTTTTCCAAAGATCAAACAAATCTGCCAAAGATCCAAGAAGATCCAGATGAAGACAATTCTCAATGAAAAACTTTGGAAGCAGAAATAGAATATAAATAATCTTGGACTTAACCTATGAATAGAGGAATGATTGAGGTTACAGTTGTTCTACACCACTCAGCAAGAATCAGAGGAAACTGCTTATCTTGCTTAAAAATGAGGGTATCCTGCCAGCTTTTAAAAAAACAGCAGAGCCAAATCACTTCACTTCTTGCTTTAGATTAATTATTTTACTCAATCCTTAAAATATCTCATTACCCTCAGCTATCTACCCCAATTCTGCAGAAGAGAAAACTAGACTGATAGGTCAAGAACCTTATCAAAGGTCACAAGCTACCAAGTAGTGGATGGACTAGGGCAGTGGTTCTCAACCTTCCTAATGCTGAGACCCTTTAATACAGTTCCTCATGTTGTGGTGACCCCCAATCATAAAATTATTTTCACTGCTACTTCATAACTGTAATTTTGCTACTGTTATGAATCATAATGTAAATATCTGATATGCAGGATGTATTTTCATTGTTACACATTGAACATAATTAAAGCATAGTGATTAATCACAAAAACAATATGTAATTATATATGTTTTCCGATGGTCTTAGGTGACCCCTGTGAAAGGGTCGTTCGACCCCCAAAGGGGTTTCGACTCACAGGTTGAGAACCTCTGGACTAGGGGCTCAAATCCAGGTCTATTAGATGTCACAGTATTCTTTTAGCAACAGTGAATTTATTAGCTCCATAGTTATTAAAGATAATGCTATCTTTCCTAATGAATTAACACTGAACTATAAAAGACAGGACAAAGGACTAAATTGAGATGGTAATTAGTTGCTTAAGAACTTGGAGTAAAACATCTTTTAAAACTAGTAAGTTGTTTAATTGAGACCTACCTTTTGCTTCACTTTCATTAGAAACATTTATTACTTGAGAGCTTAAAGAATCTCCACTGCAAGTGATCTTATCTTTCTTCAGTTCTGTACTTGCTGCAGCCTTCCCAGATTCAAGTTCATTCTCAATACTACAGGTACTTGAGTTATTTCCCAAATCTATTTTGATTTCAGAGCCATTTTGCTGCATCTCATTTTCTTCCATTAAAGACTCTCCTGTGTTTCCAGTCTCGATGTGGTCTACACTTATATCGTGATTTTCCTCTGTATCACTCTCAACTTTGTCATCTGTGACATTTTGGCTGCCATCTTTTGTCTGTGAAATCTTCCTTCGTTTTGTGATGGTGCCTAAGTACCACTTCGACTTTTTGCGGATTTTTCTCTTCAACTGAGCTTCAGAGAATTAAAAGGAAAAGGATAAAAGAATTCAACAATTTTCTAAGTCTAGGTAAGTGGGGAGAAAAATACCTTGATATATAACAGGGTAAGCAAGTTTGAGAAACCACCATAGTTTTGAATGGTTTGTATAGAAACAGAAATATATAGTACTACAAGGCAGAGAAGTGGGCAATGCCCTGTCATTCTGAGGAGTTTGAGTTTTACCTTGAATAATTTAAAAAAAAATCTTGAATAATGCCCAGCCAGTATGGCTCAGTGGTTGAGCATTAACCTATGAACCAGGAGGTCATGGTTCGATTCCTGGTTAAGGGTACATGCCCAGGTTGCGGGCTCGATCCCCATTGTGGGGTATGCAGAAGGCAGCGATCGATGATTCTTTCTCATCATTGGTGTTTCTCACTTTCCCTTTCCCTTCCTCTCTGAAATCAATAAAAATGTATTTAAAAATAATAATAAAATAAAACCTTGAATAATTTTAAGGAGGGCAACGGATGATCTGTCTGCTGCATGTATTACAAAGAACATTTTTTTTAAAAAATATATTTTATTGATTTTTTACAGAGAGGAAGGGAGAGAGATAGTCAGAAACATCGATGAGAGAGAGACATCGATCAGTCGCCTCCTGCACATCCCCCACTGGGGATGTGCCCGCAACCCAGGTACATGCCCTTGACAGGAATCGAACCCGGGACCCTTCAGTCCACAGGCCGACGCTCCATCCACTGAGCCAAACCAGTTTCGGCTACACACAACATTTTGTCAGTAGTCTGAGGAAATGTTGTGGTGACCCCAACCATAAAATTATTATGGAAGATTAAAAGCAAGAAAAGGCAAGATTACAAATGGCTTACATTTAAATGCCTATCATACAGTAGAAACTCTTCTAAGTTCTTAATGTATACTAAAAGTTACTGAAACTTCACTTTAACCTGATCAGGTTTGTTACCATTATCAACATCATTTTACAGAGGTGAAACTAAGGTATACAAAGATTAAACTTTCTGCCTAGACCAGACACAGTATATAGCCATACTGTAACATTATGCTTGGGAGATTCATCTATACTGTTAAATGTAGGTGAAGTTTAATCATTCTCATTGTTGTACAATAGTCCCCATTTTCAATTCTACTGCTGATGGACATTTGGGTAGGTCCAAGTGTTGGGCTTTTTTGAATATTTGTTCTATGAACATTCTTGTATGTGTTTTTGGTAAACATATGCATGTAATCCTGTAGGGGATATAGCTAGGAATGAATTGTTTTAAGGGAGTCATTTTTCATGTCCCCAATTTTCACATATATACTTGCTTAGAATTTATTCGACTGAGAACCCTCTGGTAGTATAGGTTTCTTGCTGGTTTGCCTTTCTCATCCTTCCTTTCCCTCCTGCCTCTTCCCGTTTTTTTACAAAAGTAGGGCTTACCTATTTCAAATCAAGTATCCCAAAATGGAAAAACATGCAATACAATAAGGGAAAATTCCAACCTCAGTAAAATACACACACACAAACACACACTTTTAAAATTTCTGTTTAAAAGCATTGGAGTCTAATAAGGTATTAAGGAATTAAGACAACTAAATCTGGGAAAACAAATGAAGAGCTGAGAGTTTCACATTCATGGGGCTTAAAGAACAAAAAATGGAATTAAGAGCCTGCCAAGGAAGAGAGGTCTTTGGAAAACACACAGGCTTTGGGTTGGTACCCTATAAAGGTATACCCTAAAAATAAGGAGGAATAGGAAATAACGAGGATTTTAAGGAAATGAATAATCAGTTTCAAATCAAATCAATCCACAATTAGATGAAGATGAATTGGAACTGCAAGTGGCATATCATTATAACCTGGATTTCAAGAATGCATAGCTTCCTCAATGTTAACCAAACCAATGTAATTCACTAAATCAATATAAATAAAGGAAACTGAGGGAGAAAGTAAATGGCATTGGAAGAGCATAAAGATTACAATTTCATAAGTAAAAATTACCCAAGTGCTCTTACCAGGAGTGCTGCAAGCCACAGGAATATTGAGCATCTTGAGCTTTTCATTCTGCTCTGAATCCAATCTTTTATCATCAGCAGAAGTGGAATTTTGCTTTGGCATCACATGGTAATAAGATGGGGCATATTTGGAGGAGCTACAACCTTATAGACACATGAAATGTCAAATCAAATTTCTAGATTTCAAAATTACCTGAAGAATTAAAAGCACTCACAATACATCAAAAGCATCTTTTTCTATTGCCAAATAATTTTCCTACCTCTCTTCTTTCTAGATTCCTGAATTTCTTCACAAAGCTGTTCAAAGTCTTCATCAAGTTCTTCTTTAATTATTGCATAGGCGGTATCTCTTAAAGCACAGGCTCTGTGCCTAATAAGACGATCTGAAAAATGAATAAAGGATTTAAAATTTTCTCCTTTTATAATAACTTCCCAAAAATAAACTTAACATTTTAGGTTTAAGATTGTAGCCATTACAATTCCTTTTTTTAGTTTTATCATGAATAGCAAGTTACAAAAATTGTGTAATTATTTTCTTTGTGCTAATCTAGTGTCCTGGACATCTAATTCAACATGGCAGACTAAATCCAAACAATTTTATTGCTATGTCCTATCCTGACCCCTTTGAAATATCAGAAAAAAAAATCTAAGAATCAATCAGTAGTAAGATTAAACATAATGACAAAACAAACAAAAACAGAAAGGAAGTCTATCAGTGTCATTAGTGAATAGAATGTAAAATAATTCTGGAAGAGATACAGAGATTACTGCATTGACAGAGAAACTAAGCAAAGACAATGAAAGAGCAACCCTAACACTGGAAGAAATCCTAAACTGAGTTCAACTACCATAAACTGGAATATACTGAGGCAGAAAGCAGACAATAAATGAATTACAAGGTTGATTGAATGGGTTTTATCAGTCCTTCTCACATGCAATCGTCTGCAATATTCACACCCAAGTTGTAGATGACATCAATAGCTACAATATCAGAAGGGATGTTGGAGGGAGCTTCTAACATGGCATCTGGGCCTGAAGAAAAGCAGAGCAAAGTTGGAGCATTTGTTTCTGAAGTGTGGGGGCATGAGAATTACCGAGGAACTTGCCAGAAAAGCAATTCTCAGGCCCTTACACTATCTACAAATTCAGAAATTCTGAATCTCAACAAGTCCTATAGGAGATTCGTACTTCATAAAGTTTGAACACCACTGGTCCATGCTGCCACATGGACAGAAAGAGAAGCCAAAGAGAAAAAACCCTCTGCTTCCACGGTAAATGTTCCTTCCTTCTAGTTAAGCAGCATTTCCAGTTTAATAGCCTGTTTCCACTGTTTACCACCAGAAGTCTGGAAAAGCCCAAGGAAAGTGAAGTAGAAGACTAGTGAACTTTTCAATTGCTGAAGAAACTTAGTAGGCCCCTACGCTAATTAATCTAATTTACAAGCACAAACAAGTGTAGCAGTCAATGTACTAGAGCAGCAGTTCTCAACCTATGAGTCGCGAACCCTTTGGGGGTCGAACAACCCTTTCACAGGGGTTACCTAAGACCATCGGAAAACACATATATAATTACATATTGTTTTTGTGATTAATCACTATGCTTTAATTATGTTCAGTTTGTAACAATGAAAATACATCCTGCATATCAGATATTTACATTATGATTCATAACAGTAGCAAAATTACAGTTATGAAGTAGCAATGAAAATAATTTTATGGTTGGGGGCCACCACAACATGAGGAACTGTATTAAAGGGTCGCGGCATTAGGAAGGTTGAGAACCACTGTACTAGAGGATTGTTAACGTAGGAAACAGATTATTAAAACTATACTATCCACTGAAAGTGTAGACACTACATCTATAAAACAAGAACAGGAAGCTAAAAAAGAAAAAGCACCACCAGAGGAAAAATATTTTTGGAAATAAATAAGTTTATCTCAAATATTGTAGATATTTAAACGCATCATTATGTGATCAGGGCTGGGGAATGTCTGGCCCATGGGCCGTATAAGGCCCTCAAAATCATTTGGTCTGGTCCTGCCAAGGCAACCCCAGGTGGGACTCAAAATTCAATAAATCTAGGAGCTTTTTTCAAAGGAATATAAATTTATTTTTTAAAATATATTTTATTGATTTTTTACAGAGAGGAGGGGAGAGAGATAGAGAGTTAGAAACATCGATGAGAGAAACATCGATCAGCTGCCTCCAGCACACCCCCCACTGGGGAGATGCCCGCAACCAAGGTACATGCCCTTGACTGGAATTGAACCTGGGACCCTTGAGTCTGTAGGCCGACGGTCTATCCACTGAACCAAACTGGTTAGGGCAGGAACATAAATTTTTATTAAGCAAATGATGTTGTAAATATCCAAATGGCCCTTGGCAGAAAAAAGGTTCCCCACTTCTGATTACAGATGAATATGTAATTTTTTAAAATCCTGTACTTTATAAAATGTTTAATAGATTGGGTGCGGGTAGAATGGGTACACGCATGGAAAAGGTCTGGAAAGATATCCTCAAACTTAAGTGTCTACCTTTGAAAAAAGGAAATGGAAGACATAGTTTTATAACCTTGAATAAGTTCTTTAACATTGCAAAACTTTATTTTCTTCTATTTTAAAATAAGGGGTAAGGCTGGAATATGGACTAAATGGCACTGTGAATGTAAAATGTTTATAATATAGCACCTGGCATAAAAATCAACCCTTGGAGTTAGTTAGCAGTCCCCATTCCACTAATGCTCACCTCCAGGATCTCTATCTGGGTTGTATTCTAAAGCATTACTACAGATCAGATCAATATCACTCAAATAGTCTTTCACAGTCAGATACTTGTGGAGATCGATTTTACTGATTACAGATGAAAGGTCCATTGGTTGCTTTATTACAGTAACATAATCAGGAACCTAAAATTCAAGCAAATGACCAAGTCACTAAATTAACTCTGAACAAAAATACATTTGAGTAAAGTTTCTTTGTCAAACAATACAGGAGAGAGGAAGAATAAATACATAAGAGATAATGATAATATATTAATATGAAACCTCTGACTCTCTTTAAGGATGGTTTTATTTTGTATTTGTTCTTAGTCTTGGGCAACTATCTCTCCAGTAGTAGCCTATACCTCTTTTCTCAACCGAACGCCCCCATCCTTCAATAAAAAGGTAAAAGCTTGCTCTCTAGCTCACTCTGTGTATGCAAGAATAAGATCATGTAGCATTAGACATAAGACATTCACAGACTGCTTCTAGAATGTTTGGGTTGAGCAGACATATTTAGTTGTCTATTCTCTGTAGGAAAGGAAAATGTGTTATATAGTTCTTGAAGTTTCCATGTGCTTAGGACACTTCGTAGGTTTTCATATAGAGAAAACAAGTTCAGAGTGTAGGCAGAGAACCACATAAACTATTCAAATAATCTCTACTTTAAGCATTATAGTTTAGAAAACATTTGATTCTAAGATTAAATCAATACCTCATCAGGGTCAACAGGTTTAGTAAATATTCTGAATCGCTTATCAATAGCAAGCCTATGTGTAACATTTCTTAAGAAAATCCTCAGTTCTCTAAATGTATTTTCTTCTTGTTCTTCTAGTTGTTTCACTTCTTCTGCTGTCAATGGTCTTGGCTCAGGTGGCGGTGCTACTGGGAGTACCTCCAAGGCCTGCAAAACTTCACATAAATGCAAGATTTTAGTTACTACTCTCCCATCATATCAAGAGTGATAAATCATTCAGTGCACACAGTAGACTTTCAGGGTTATGCTCCTTACATCTGCCAGGAATCAGAGGATTTGGAATACTAACACGGAATATATCCCCCCAGCAATAACTGTTAACATGTAATTTGAAATGCTAATTTCCAAGCCACTGCCTCTGTTCCATTTTTAGATAATTTAAAAGGTGATTACAACTTTGAAAATGCATTATTTCCAGGACAAAAATATTCTAACTATTAAAAAGGTTTTTTTACTAGTCAATTTTTGAACTAATGAACAACTGCAGTATATTTCAAATACAACAGAAGTTTAATTTTGTTTAAAGAGTACTGAGTACTCAGGACAAAAAAAAGAATATGAGAGTATTGTCGCAATAAGTTAGCAGTCTATTATTAAGGGAGTAAGAGACATAATTACAACATCAGTGTAATATCATATTAGTAGTATGAAAGAATAAAAAATTAATTTTGCTTAGATATGTTAAGGAAGAAAAAATGAATTATACTAGAAGGACAAAGAGTTACTTAGGCAGAAATGAGGGTGAGGATAGAAGCATTACTAAGAGAGCAAGCATGAATGAACTTATGAAAAGGCAGAAATATGTTGTGCATGGTTTAAAGACAGAATGCTTTGTAAGGAAAGAAGTGGAAGGAAGGAGTTAACAAAAAGTGCCAAAAATGGGCTTAGAAAGATAGATTGGGGCTATACTATGAATTCAGGCCCAAAGTACACACAGATAGAAGCTATACTTGAAAGGTTGTGTGGGTTTTAGGAACTTTATTCTATTTTAATGGAAAACAGATTTTTAAGCAATAGAGATAGCAACCTCATGCCTGAGGTTTTAAGCTTGTAATAATATAAGATGGCAAAGCCATTAACTAATACTTTACTCCCACTTCCTCAAAACCATTATATACTAACTTTGATATACGAACTAACCTGCTTTCTTTTTTGATATAGGAGGCTTAGCAGCTTGTTTTAGAATTAAATCTTCAAAAAATTTTGTCCGTTCTTCTTTACCAGGTAACTGAACATTGAAAATTTCTCCGTAATCACGGATAAATAATTCTTGCACCTTAAAAAATGAAAATAAATGCAACAATTTTAATGACAATCTAAGTTGTTTAATAAATAATTTTTAAAAGCAAATCTTTTATATATGCCACATTTATGAATAAACCAGGCATATAACAGATTAAGAATTTAAAAAATGGGATCGTCTTTAAAACTCGATTCTGGTAACTGACATGGTAACATTTTACTTAAAAGGGTTTTGTTGAAATCAATTCACTTTCATAGTCAAAGTGAGATAAGAGAGAGGTTCTTCAAGAAGAAAACAAACCTGGCCTGTGTTGCTCAATGGTTAGACATATGCTCCCACATTGAAGGCGTATGGGTTCAATTCTCAGTCAAGGGCATGTAACTGGGTTCCAGGTTCCATCCCCAACCCCAGTTAGGATGTGTGGAGGCAACCAATCGATGTGTGTGTCTCACATCAATGTTTCTCTCTCTCTCTCTCTTCTTCCCTCCCTCCCATACTCCTTCCCTCCCTCCCCTCCTCCTCCTCCTCCCTGTGGAAAAAAAATATCTTCAGGTAAGGATTAAAATACTAAATAAATAAATGAATAAACAGGCATAAGCTTGGATAGTAATTTGGTACTATCAAAAATGCTTAATGGCCCTGGCCAGTGTGGGTCAATTGATTGGAGCATCGTACCATGCACCGAAGTGTCACAGGTTCAATTCCTGGCTGGGGCATGTACAGGAGGTATCTGATTGATATTTTTCTGTCTCTCCCTTTCTCTCTCTCTAAAATCAATAGAAACATATCCTCAGGGGAGGATTTTAAAGTGTTCAATGTGCATACTCTTTAAGCTACAGTTATTTTACTTTTAGAAACGAATGCTAGAAAACACGTAGTAATGATTATACAAATTAAAACCCAAGAATGCAAAATAAACATATAAATAAAACTCAAGAATGTTCACTGTAGCAGTTCAATACTAGAAAACAACCAAATACATAACCACAAGGATTTGGATAAATAAGTTATGGTATATTAAGACAATGGGAAAAGCCATGTTACTCTTAAAAGGAATATGGCATATACTGAAGATTATATGAAACATATAAAGCATGCATCATATATATAATTCCCTTTATGGAAGAGAAAATAATCTGCAATGTAACCTTACTATATATATACACATATACATACATCAACCTGCCTAACAAGCACATATACCAAATAGTTATCAATGTTATCTTTGATAAGAAAGCTTTTATCATTTTATTCATTCTGAAGCATTTGGAATTTTTGTAAGTTATTTTAATAAAAATAACTTTCTTTTTAAGTATAATAAATTTTCCCACGCAAATTACCTCTTCTGGTAAAGCAGAATGGGGTTTGTCAGAAGTTGCAAGTAGTAAAACTGGAGCAAATGAAGGAATATTCTGTAATAATGTGGTAAATGTGGCTTTGAGTGTTGGTCCAACTATTTCCCACCACAAGTGGATATGAGGAATATACACTATACTCGGTGCTGTTCTCTTCGCTTCACGAATCATCTAGTAGAGAGAAAAAGATTTACATTCAGTTAGAGAATAATGCTAGCTTTAAATGCTTAGTTTGGAACAATGTTTAACTTCCCAGAATTATCATATAAATCCATCAAAATTTTTAAATAGGGGGGTGGGTGGAGGTGGAAGGGGGCATAGAGGAGTAAAGGGTGATAGGAAAAAATAAAATAAAACAAAAAACCCTCACTAAGTAACTAAAATGCTTCCCTCAATAACTTTTATAAATGTTTTGTCTCATTGTTAGAAAACATAACTGTTTCAAGCAATTAGAAAACAACTCAAGATATATAGAAGACTTTTCTACTGTAACCAAGGTTAAATATAAAAATACAAGTATAAAACAACTTTTCATTAATTTTTTTTATATAAATAGCAAAAACAGAAGCAGCAAAATATCTGAGTACTTACAACATAGCAGTCACTCTTTCAAGTACAATTCTCACAACAGCCATGCAAGGTAAATACTATTATCTCCATTTTGTAAATGAGGAAAATGAGGCAGAGACCTAACAACTCTCTTAAGGTCACTTAGATATTAAGTGGGTGAAAATGGGATTTAAACCCATACTCTTTAATGACCAAGAAATTTATGCTTTAGTTTTATTTTTTTTAAACCTAAAGTTACAAATCAGTAAACAAAGAAAATTACCACAAAAAAATAAAAAATAAAAATAAAAATGAGGCAATTCTACATTTTGTCTCTGGAAGTTTCCTTTGTCTTATAGCTTATCTAGGCAACAATGAATTACCTGGGCACATGTTTCTTCAGGAGATGTAGTACTGATTCCAAAAAGAACAGGAATGTCTAATGTATACACTGCAAATTTTTCCAAAGCATGGATGACAGCTGGTGCCAAATGAGAACCTTGCCCAAATCCTGGTTCTCCCACTATCAATATTCTTGGTCGAAAAGACATAGGTTGATAACAAGCATTTCTGAAAGAAATGAGTAATAAGCTATGTTTTAGAAAAATATAAAGTTTAAACTTTTCTCCCAAACTACCAACTATGAACTTAAAATAGTGAAAATTTTTTAATGTTTCATTGGGCAATCATATCACCATGATTCACATGGTTTTTGGAAATAACTTCCACAAGTTTTTAAGAATACATATGCAGCCTAGCCATTATGTCTCCATGGCTGAGCGTCTACCTATGAACCAGGAGGTCACAGTTTGATCCTGGTCAGGGCACATGTCCAGGTTGCGGGATCGATCCCCAGTTGGGTAGGGGGAAGAGGGAGAGGTGCAGGTCGCAGCTCATCAGTGATTCTATCTATCTCTCCCTCTCCCTTCCTCTCTGAAATCGAATATATATATATATATATATATACTCGACATATATATAAATACACACACACACACACACACACATATATATGTATGTATTTTAAAAAAGAATACGTATGCAGTGGTATTTCTACTATAGTGACAATAGCAAGAACAATTTTTTTGATATGTTAATTTAAAAAAGAAAGATTAGTTGGCATTTTTTAAATCTTTCAACAACTATCTCACTTAGTTTTAGGGAATTTACACCACACGCACACACAATTCATTTGCAAGGGAAATGTACCTATTCAAATGAAGAAAATTAAAATTTTCTTTTGCTTTATTAAAAGAATTTTGAGGAAGCCCATTTTCACATACTGATGGAACATCATCATCACTGTATACCAAGTCACTTTCTAGCAGAGGACAAGAAATATCTATAAACAAACAAAAAATTGTACATTAGTAACTTTTCTGGATTACAAAGCAAATTTTTATGCAGTGCTTCAGTTAGCAAATCAGTGTAAATCAATGACATTTTTTAGAGAATCAAAAATATTGTGTAGATATGAATAACAAGTACAGTTAAGTCCTCATTTAACAGTCAATAGGCTCTGTGACTTTAAGCAAAACCATGTATAAAAAACAATTTTACCATAAGCTAATTGATATAAACAAGAGTTAAGTTCCTATAGCATCTCATCACTGTTATAATGAAACGATGTTAAATGAATCAATGTTATTTGAGGACCTGCTGTAAATATAAAAATGCATTCCAAACTTAAAATATCCAAGCAAGGCACGACCAAGTTCCTTTCAAGATGTTGTGTATGAAGAAACATTTCTGAGATGTTTAAAACATTTAGCTTTATGATTATGAAAATTAACTTTAAATAATTGATCAAATTTCATACCGGAGTCTAGTGCTTTATTTGTTTTGATTTCCGCATGTGGAAATACTCTCTGAAGGGCTTCTAAGATCTGGTGAACAGTGCTTTGCAGGAGTGGTTTCACAATGGTGGACAGTGCCTGCCCAGGTGATGTCACAGCTCTTTGGGAGGCTGGTATCATCTTTTGCATAGCTACCTCAAAATCTTTAGCTGAGATAGTAATTGAAGAGAGATCCAACTGTAGTTTCTCACTAGTGTTATAGATCTGTGGGTAGCGTCGACGCAGAGCACATAAAGCAGCCTCAGAGCATATTGACTTAATATCTGCACCACAGTATCCTACCCAAGGCAAAAAAAGAGGAAAAAAATGAATAATAAACTACCATCCTATTAGCAAGACTATGGTTAAAATTAAAAATCACCCTAACAACACAGTAGCAAAATATTTAGGAGTAAGAAGGCTAATATGGTGGTGATAACCATCAACAAATCAACTTTTGTGAGTGAAATAGGCAAATACTAATATAGCATAGAGGTCAAGAGCAACAGTTTTAAAATCACAGACAAGTTTCAAATTCCAGTTTGTCATTTTCTAGATGTGAGCTCTTTGGAGAATCATGTATGTTCGGTCAGCCATTTCTACATTTGTAAAATGGGAATAATGTTACCTACTTTATAGGACTGATGTGAGAATTACCTGAAATATATGTAGAATGCTCAACAGGATGACTAGAAAACTGTAAACAGCAAAAGATACCTATTATTACCTACTTTGCTCTCAAAATCCCCAAAAGCTAATTTGTCAAATATCTCTATTTCATATCCGAACTTTGTAGGAAGGGAACAGTAGAGATAAGAAACAAATATAACCTTGTATTTCTTTAACTATAACATTTCAAGACTATATATCTTTGAAATGCATGTATTCCTTTTAATGCTTAAAAGCAGTGTTTACCAACACAGTTTTCTGCTAGTTCTTCTAGAAATATGTCCAGTGGTTTAGGATTCCAATCCCTGGTGTGAATCTTCAGAATTTCTTTTCGAGCCTACAAATAAAAACATTTTTTTACATCTATTACAAAGTAAGTGCTATTCAGATTAGAATAATTTCAATTTAAAATACTTTTAATTATCTAAAATGTTAAAGATATCGCCCTAATGGCTAGGGCCTAACTGGTTTAGTTCAGTGGATAGAGCATCAGCCTGCGGACTCAAGGGTCCCAGGTTCAATTCCAGTCAAGGGCATGTACCTTGGTTGCGGGCACATCCCCAGTGGGGAGTGTGCAGGAGGCAGCTGATCAATGTTTTTCTCTCATCGATGTTTCTAACTCTCTATCCCTCTCCCTTCCTCTCTGTAAAAAAATCAATAAAATATATATAAAAAATTTTTTTAAATGTTAAAGATATCAATCTATACTAATACAAGGGTAATACGCTAATTAGACCGGATAGACCAGACGTCCTTTGGGACAAAGCCATGGTGGCGGGGGCGCCAAGGCAGAGGCAGTTAGGGGTGATCAGGCTGGCAAGGGAGAGCGGTTAGGGGCGATCAGGCAGGCAGGCAGAGGGGTTGGGGCGATCAGGCAGGCATGCAGAGGGGTTAGGGGCAAATTAGGCAGGCAGGCAGGTGAGCAGTTAGGAGCCAATGGTCCCGGATTGCAAGAGGGATGTCTGATTGCAGTCGGACATCCCCCGAGGACTCCCGGATTGGAGAGGGTGTAGGCCGGGCTGAGGAACCCCCACCCCATGCACAAATTTTGTGCACCGGGCCTCTAGTACCTAAATAAAAATATAAAACAGTAAAAAAAAAAATATTCGTACAAGTTTAAGAACTTTATATTAAACACATTTACATTTATAGCACTCAAGTTCCATTCATATAAAAGTGAATGAAAGAAAGTAAATAACTATTGTTCATTCTGGTACATATTAAGAACTGTTAGCCTGGCCAACCTGGCTCAGTGGTTGAGCATTGACCTAGGAACCAGGAAGTCATGGTTTGATTCCTGGTCAGGGCACATCCCTGGGTTGCAGGCTTGATCCCCAGTGGGGGGTGTGCAGGAGGGACCGATCCATGATTCTCTCTCATCATTGATGTGTCTCTCCCCCTCTCCCTTCTTCTCTGAAATCAATAAAATCTATCTATCTATACATACATATATATATATAAACTGTTTTTAAGAGTGCCGACAGCTCTACCATATTTTCTGCTTGATTCTCAAAAGACTAAGTGGTTTTAAAATAACATGGTGATACCCATGAAAAAGCCAAGGCTAATACATTGGCTAAAGACTGACTGTCCATTTGCCATATGTTCTGAAGCAAAACAAAATTGTATGATTAAATTCAAAGACTGTGTCAAAATTGAAAGAATTTTAAGAGTATTTTTAAGGAGGCATTATTTTAAAAAAGAAACAATAAATTATCTGATTTTCTTTAAATAGAGCAATACCCCCTAAAAATATATACATACATATTTGGGTGTTAATCATAGAACTTTACTTCAGAACATACAAAACTCAACCTTCAAATTTTCACTGTACCAAAACTTGTTCATGATAAGGGTGACATATTTTGTCAAAATTTGAGTGATGTTACTTAAATTCTTACATCTTTATCAGGTAAGCTGAAAAGAAATTCTCTGTCAAAGCGACCAGGCCTTCGTAAAGCAGGATCAATAGAATCCAATCTGTTGGTAGCACCAATGACCACAATTTCTCCTCTGCTGTCCAATCCATCCATAAGAGCTAGCAGGGTGGAAACAATCGAACTAAATTTAAAAATAAGAGAGAAGAGATTAATCGATTGGATGTAGAATATATCACTTCTTTTGGTAAGAGGTTAATACATTAAACATGAATGAATTTTCTTAAGAGTATCACACTACTTTCAATAGATTTTAAAAAATGTCTGTGAAACAGCATAATAAATAATATGTACAGATTAAAATAAATAGAAGACATAGATGGTTTTTAGAATGCCATGAATGGATCCTGAAAGTCATTTCATAAAACATCATTTTTCAAAGGTACTTGAATTCGCAAACACATAAAAAAATACTAGTAAGTACCACATAAACAGTATCTAAAATTATAAAATGTTCCATTGCATACAGATTATCAAAGAATCCCAAAATAAAATAGAATACATATAAAGCATAGAATTTTAATTACTTTAAATATTTTATTGTGGAGATCAGTAAAATAATTTCCACATCTTCATCACCTAGTTTCAACTAACAACATTCCTTTTATATGGCTTTACCTGATAGCTTTAAAAACCAAAACCTCAGATAATTTAATATAAATATTTCATGTATGCATTTCTAAAATGAGTTTAAACACTCCCATGATACTATGACATCAATGTAAATGACAGTAATTCCTTAATATGACCTAATACTAGTACCAAATCAACCCTGATTTACTCATTTGTTCAACAAGATCCATACTCTGCACTTGGTCATACAACCCTCAAATCCATACCAGTTCCGATCACATTCCCTCCCCCCTTTTTTCCTTCCTCCATGCCATTTATTTGTTGAAGAAATTGGGTCATTTGTCTTAAAGAATATTCTTCCCACACTGTGAACAGAGTTGATAGCTTCCTGATGGGGTCAACATAACTTGTCTTTTATCATTTATGTATCCTATAAACTTGAGTTAGATCTAGAAGCTTAATAGACGCAGGTTAAAGTACTTGGAATAGCACATTTCATAAGGAATATACCATGTGTTTCCTTCTGTATATCTCAGGAGGTACATAATACTAGTTTCTCACTTAAGATCAGTGGGTTGGTTTTTTTTTCTTCAGGTTTCATAAAATTTTTACCTAAAAAAGAAAAGTTTTACAACATCCCATTCTTCCGACCAAGAAACCTGCCCACAGGCCACGGGGAGCTTCTGCTGAGAGGACAGCGGCAGAACCCACCAGAAGGTTTCTTAAAGGGCCTTTCAAAGGCTGAAGCAGGAAAGGCTGCTGTGTCTGAATCTTACGTTTCTGCTACATGGTCCATGCGGTGTGCACATCACAGCTGGCACGGAACTGCCTGCGTTTAGTTCGAAACACCAACCACGCCCAGGAACATCCTCTCTGAGAAGTGATCCGAGAGCCGCGGCATCAGAGGCAGCAGCGGTGTCACCGGTGCCAGAGGACAACGAGCAAGCGGACTGGGACGTCCTGGGCTCACTCGGATCCTCATCTCCACCGAGGAACAGGAGAATCTGCTTCCAAATTAACTCAGGACACCTCCTTCCACTCTCCGAGGAGCCTCAGCGATAAGCACTCTAGATGATGCAGCACAAGGTTGCAGGGCGCAAGCGCCCCCTGCCTGGCAGCCTAGGTCCTCTGCTGCAGCCGGGCGGCTTTGACCTTGGATACCCGCTTGGTGACCTCTGACCCTTCTGACAGGACTTCTCTCCGCTCAGGGATCATGGGCAGCACAGGGTGGGCCGCGGCCGGGTGCGGGGCGAGGCAGGGCGACAATTCTTTCTCTATTACAGTTCCAGAAAGACTCGAGCGAGCGTCCCAGCGTCCCAGCGTGGGCAAGAGCGTCTCTGGAAGCTGCTCCTGCTCCTCCTCCAAAATGCTGACGCTCCGCAGGAGCCCGCGGCGCTCCTCACAGTCGGCTGCGCTGCCCTCGCTGGTGTCGCTGCACACGCTGTTCTCGCGGCTGCACGACTTCAGGATGGACTTCCGAGGGATGTACGCCCGTTCACCAGGTCCACGAAGACCCTGTAGATGTCCGCAGGGATCCTGATTGTGGGCAGCTCCGGGGCAGGTGGCCACACAGCTGTTCTCTTGCTTCCATTTGGCTTCTTCCTTCTTCTCACTGAATTTTAAGGTGGTGTTTTTCCCAGTATTGATTCGAACCCGCTTGGGTTCGACGGTGTGAGAAAAGTATATGGCTGGTACAGAACTGGCCCCTGACCCAAGAGAATCGTCGTCGTCACCATCCTCAGCCTCATCACCGAGGGGGCAACGATTTTAAAAAATTGGGCTTTCTCCCTTCCCCCTTATCTTCCCCCACAGGCACATTTCCCCTAACCTCTAAGGCCGTGGAGCAGCTCCGCAACAGTGTAGTCCGCGGGCCGACAGCTGGGAGCGGCGGCCTCGGCCGCTGGATACGTCCCGTTCACGTGTCCGTACACACGTGTGCTGGCGTCTTCCTTCTCCTCTTCGGAAACCGCTGTGTCTTCTCCGTTTGCAGTCACAGTGGGAGGCTGACTCTCAAGTTCGCCCAGCAGCTCCTTCGTGGAGCAGCTCCGCAACAGTGTAGTCCCCCACAGGCACATTTCCCCTAACCTCTAAGGGACCTCATGATATGTTTGCTATGCTCAATAAATTCTTGTTTGCTTTTCTAAAATAAACCAAAATTTAAAAAATATGTATCAGACATCTCACATAGCAGAATTTTCACTGATACCACACCTAGGGCAAGAGAAACAAAGGAAAAAGTAAACAAATGGGACTACATCAAATTAAACATGGCTGGTACAGAACTGGCCCCTGACCCAAGAGAATCGTCGTCGTCACCATCCTCAGCCTCATCACCGAGGGGGCAACGAGAGCCGTTCACAGCGCAGCTCGACTCGTGGAGCAGCTCCGCAACAGTGTAGTCCCCCACAGGCACATTTCCCCTAACCTCTAAGGGACCTCATGATATGTTTGCTATGCTCAATAAATTCTTGTTTGCTTTTCTAAAATAAACCAAAATTTAAAAAATATGTATCAGACATCTCACATAGCAGAATTTTCACTGATACCACACCTAGGGCAAGAGAAACAAAGGAAAAAGTAAACAAATGGGCCTACATCAAATTAAAAGCTTCTGAACAGCAAAAGAAACCAGTATCAAAATGAAAAGAGAGGGGGAGAAACCAAGATGGCGACATAGGTAAACACCTGAAATTGCATCTTCTAGCCCACAGCTCCTGGTCCGCGAGCAGATCCTTGGATTCAACATTTGCAAAATCCGCTTTAAAACTATCTGAAGTTTTGGGTTTGGAGTGAGCTTTATGGAGCAATTCAGTGTTTTGCTTTAAGCTCGAAGTCACTTTTAATCTCTTCTCTTATGTCAACAATATCACCTGCAGCATCACTCATTTTCTGCAAATCTTCTGTAAATTCAACTCTGGATTCAAAATTTGTCATCACTTTTTAAAAATCATCTATTGTTTTCCTTACATGTCCTTTCCGGTGCTTGACTAAGCCCACGCCTGCTTTGCGGAACACTTGGCAAACCAATTGTCCCCAGTAAAGAGTGACTTCATTAGTATGGATGAGTTTTCCTGGCATAAAGGCAAACGGGCCAAATGGTACCACGATGCTGTAGGGCAGCTTGTCGGGGAGGGTGCCGAGCGCTCCTGCAGGGCACTGTAGTCGTCCTCCACCCACCTGCTAACAGTGCTGGATCCTCTCTCTGCAGCAGGTGACCACCTTTTCCTGTTCCTGGTGGAGCCGCACTACCTCCGGGGCCCACAGTGGGGCCGAGGAGCGCGGGGTCCGGGGGGGCCTCCATGGCGGCGCCCGGGGCCTCAGCGAGATGAACAAGTCCTACACAAGTGTTTATGGAGGAGGAGTGGCAGGCGCCCGCGTGCTCTGCCGCCC
>NW_006293700.1:7148008-7151400 GCF_000327345.1 Myotis davidii
CGTGGTTGCAGGCTCAATCCCTAGTAGGGGGCATGCAGGAGGCAGCTGATCAGTGATTCTCTCTCATCATTGATGTTTCTAACTCTCCCTCTCCCTTCCTCTCTGAAATCAAGAAAAATATAATTTTAAAAAATTGGGCTTTCTCCCTTCCCCCTTATCTTCCCCCACAGGCACATTTCCCCTAACCTCTAAGGGACCTCATGATATGTTTGCTATGCTCAATAAATTCTTGTTTGCTTTTCTAAAAATAAACCAAAATTTAAAAAATATGTATCAGACATCTCACATAGCAGAATTTTCACTGATACCACACCTAGGGCAAGAGAAACAAAGGAAAAAGTAAACAAATGGGCCTACATCAAATTAAAAGCTTCTGAACAGCAAAAGAAACCAGTATCAAAATGAAAAGAGAGGGGGAGAAACCAAGATGGCGACATAGGTAAACACCTGAAATTGCTGCCTCGCACAACCACTTCAAAAATACAACTAAAAGACAAGATGAAAAGGGAACCCACTGTATGGGAGAACATGTCTGCCAATGATACATCTGATAAGGGGTTACCTTTCAAAACATATTCATACAACTCACCAAAAGGAAGACAAATACTCCAATAAAAAAATGGGCAGAGAAAACATGCTCACAGTGACTAATCATCCGAGAGATGCAAATCAAAACCGCTTTAAAACTATCTGAAGTTTTGGGTTTGGAGTGAGGTTTATGGAGCAATTCAGTGTTTTGCTTTAAGCTCGAAGTCACTTTTAATCTCTTCTCTTATGTCAACAATATCACCTGCAGCATCACTCATTTTCTGCAAATCTTCTGTAAATTCAACTCTGGATTCAAAATTTGTCATCACTTTTTAAAAATCATCTATTGTTTTCCTTACATGTCCTTTCCGGTGCTTGACTAAGCCCACGCCTGCTTTGCGGAACACTTGGCAAACCAATTGTCCCCAGTAAAGAGTGACTTCATTAGTATGGATGAGTTTTCCTGGCATAAAGGCAAACGGAGGCCAGGGGATTGTCAAAGGTGGGGGGAAAAAGGACACGTATGTAATACCCTTTGTAATACTTTAAGCAATAAAAAAAGTAAATAAATTTTAAAAAAATGGGCAGAAGACCTAAACAGACACTTCTCCAAAGAGGACATACAAATGGCCAAGAAACATGAAATAATGCTCAAAGTCACTAGTCATTAGAGAGATGCAAATTAAAACCACCATGGAAAACAGTGGGGGGTTTCCTCAGAAAATTAAAAACGGAACTGCCATTTGACCCAGTGAATCTACTTCTAGGAATATATCCTAAGCCTGAAATACCAATCAGAAA
This sequence comes from Myotis davidii, assembly GCF_000327345.1. NCBI lineage: Eukaryota > Metazoa > Chordata > Mammalia > Chiroptera > Vespertilionidae > Myotis > Myotis davidii. The sequence goes on from NW_006293700.1 coordinate 7,149,338, forward strand.
GAATATATGCACCTCTATGTTCATAGCAGTGTTTATAACTAGAGGCACAATGCTTGAAATTCATGCAAACATAGGCCCTCGCAGCCCCAGCTGCCTTGTGGGCCTGCCCCCCGCCCACTGGTCGTTCTGGAAGGTCATTCTGGAAGGTTGTTCCGCTGTCCAATCTAATTAGCATATTAGCTCTTTATTATATAGGATAGCTAAGATCTGGAAACAGCCCAAGTGGTCATAACAATATTTTTAATTTACAGTAAAGATTTTAATTGAACTTACTTTATATTTGTATCCTCTTTTTCTTAGGCTAAAATCCTATTTTTTAATGCGTCGATATAATTACTTGTACATCAAATTTCTCATATATATATATATATATATATATATATAGGGGAGGGCCGCCCCGAGCAGACGTCCAGAGGCGGCGACTCCCCAATGGGTTGAGTTTTTAAGTGAGGTGTCAGCTTACTCTACTCATCATAAATTTCACTATGAACCTTTATACCTTACTGTTTAGCAGCCACTGGTAATTACTGTTTAGATCAGTATTTCTCAACCTTGGCACAACTGACATTTTGGGTCAGAGAATTCTTTGTGGTGGAGAGCTGTCCTGTGCATTCTAGGATGCAATAGCATCCTTGGTCTTCACCCACTAGATGCCAAGCGCTCCCCTCCCCACACCACTGGTGTGAAAATCAAAATTGTCTGCAGACATTTGTCCTCTGGGGGGCAAAGTCACTCCCAGCTGAAAACTACAGGTAGAGATTCACTTTTACATAAAGGGTTGCAAAATGCTGATTTTTCTAACTCAATAATTTCCTTTGCTTTTATTAACTGTGATTTTTCCTATAAAGAACATTAATTCATCTACTATGAAATTATCCTGATTCATGGCCTGAATCATAGTTATAGGACAGGAAAAAGAAATGCTTAATTCATTCTCTTTATCCAATTTTCAGAGTAATGAGTCACTGTCTTAGCAACCTCAGAATACCCAATTAGATTTCTTAAAAAAGATCATTATAAACTGACTTTATAATGTACTCAATGCATTTCAATCTATTGTAGTAATTATTATTTTTGATGTTCAAATCGTCCCATCTTTGTCCAATGAAAACTTCTTCAAAATGGACTATTTCGTTCTGATAGTCTTCGACTGCTTCCTTGCTTCCAGGCATGACGGGATGTTGCAGGCTTGTCTTGCTTATTTCCTGCTTCCGTTCTGCAATCTATCATCTCTCCTAAGAGTGCTAGTATTTAGAGCCCATTATCTGGGTGCCAGGGGTACAACTGCTACTAAATTGTGGTTGCTTGTAGACCTTTTTAGTGTCCAGAACTAGTAATTATTTTTTTCTTTAAAAAATTCATCATGAAATTATAATGATATATATTTTTAAAACTTAACCAAGGAGGTAAAAGACTTATGCTTGGAAAACTACAGACCACTGAAAAAAGAGATAGAAGCTATAAAAAGGTGGAAGAATATATTGGTTTATGGGATGGTAGAATTAACATAATTAACATGTCCATCCTACCCAAAGCATTCTATAGATTCAGTGCAGTCCCTATTAAAATACCAATGGCATATTTCACAGATCTAGGACAAATATTCCAAAAATTTATATGGAACCAAAAAAGACCCTGGAGAGCTGCAGCAATCTTGAGAAAGAAGGGCAAAGTTGGAGGGATCACAATACCGGATAGCAACCTATACTACAAAGCCACTATAATCAAAACAGCCTGGTACTTGAACAAGAACAGGCATATAGATCAATGAAACAGAACAGAGAACCCAGAAATTGACCCAAGCCATTATGCTCAGTTAATATTTGACAAAGGAGGCAAGAACATAAATGGAGTAAAAATAGTCTCTTCAATAAATGGTGCTGCAATAATTGGACAGGTACATGCAAAAAATCAAACTAGACCACCAACTTACACCATACACAACAATAAACTCAAAATGGATAAAAGACTGCCGAGGATGTGGAGAAAATGGAACCCTATTACACTGCTGGTGGGAATGCAGACTGGTGCATCTATTATGGTATGGAATTTCCTCAAAATAT
>NW_006293700.1:7153216-7164022 GCF_000327345.1 Myotis davidii
CATGTCCTTGTTAAAATTATTCCAATCACTTTACAACTGTTTCAAAAATGTCGTAAGTTCGCAATTACTTGATTTCAAAGTGATGTTAATTATTGTTAAATGTTTCTTCCTAGTAACACAATTAGTATGGGTGATAATGAAATGTGTCATATATAAAAAGTTTGTATGATTACTGGTAGGACATATACAGACAACTACTTTTACCATACTTGACATTATCATTTACTACTCAGAGCAACAAATGAAATTGTATAGCATCAAGTCAAAGAAGGCAACCAGAATATAATAAATATTGTCAAGTATTAGAAGAGTCAAAACTTACCTATTACATTATTTCTTGTTCCTCTTTTATATCATTTACAATAAAAAACAATACTGGCATATAGGAAGGCATGCAAACATTTGCTTTAGGGTATCCCAAACTAATTAAGCAAAAGATAATTTATGAGCTCATTTTATTTTTTAAAATATATTTTTATTGACTTCAGAGAGGAAGGGAGAGCAAGAGAGAGACAGAAACATCAATGATGAGAATCATTGATTGGCCTCCTGCATGCCCCCCACTGGGGATCAAGCCTGCAACCCAGGCATGTGCCCTTGACCGGAATTAAACCCAGGACCGTCTGCAGGCTGATGCTCTATCCACTGAACCAAACCAGCTAGGACTATGAGCTCATTTTAAAAGAATTTCTGAAAAATTGAAAACGAACTGGGACTTGAGGCAATGGCACTAAGGAAAGGTACTCCTTTGAGTAAACAGTTTATCATAAGGGATATTCAATTTTCCCATCCTGAAAATGAGGAAGTTGTGCTAGTATTAGAATATTAAACTAGTAGTCATGCTAGGACATATTTTATTTGGCTCAGGCAATGTCTTAAAAGAATCTGAATTGGTTGGCAACATTTAAAAATATTTACAAATTTGAATATAAAATTTAAGAAAGAGAAAATTTATTTTTCAAGTCTGGGTAAGCTTCTGCATTTCAGGAGGTTGGCAATAAAAACAACTGGTTATGCTCTTATGACTGAACACTCAGCCACATTCCACACCACAACCCACACTTACCATTGGTTTGCCTCACTCATCTCATTTGCCTTACACCTTACTTCAGTGGCCAGTGTGCATTTAAGTTTGTAACCAAGATTTAAAAAAAACAACAATACAGCCGAAACCGGTTTGGCTCAGTGGATAGAGCGTCGGCCTGCGGACTGAAAGGTCCCAGGTTCGATTCCGGTCAAGGGCATGTACCTGGGTTGCGGGCACATCCCCAGTGGGGAGTGTGCAGAGGCAGCTGGTCGATGTTTCTCTCTCATCGACGTTTCTAACTCTCTATCTCTCTCCTTTCCTCTCTGTAAAAACTCAATAAAATATATTTAAAAAACAACAACAACAACAAAAAACAACAGCAATACAAATAGTATTTTTATACTTAACACCATGAAAAGTCTGAATTTTAAACAGATTCTTGCACTGGCAGCTCATATCCATTAGCTCATTTAACTTTCACACCTGTCTCATCCCCAATAGCTTTTCCAGTACTACTACCGTCAAAGCTCCGTGTTTTCCCAATTTGAACTTGGGCTTCTTCAGCATTTGACTCTTCTAACAAAAACATTGTGGAGCGGATACGTAGACTGGCAAGCCTTTTCCATGTCTTTTCTAATGCTATCTGGGATCAATGTATTGACCACTTCCTTTTGAGTATTTTGTCTGCATTTCTCAGGTCATGATTTCCATTATCTTCTCCCAGATCCCGCAGACCTGTTGATGCCGAGTGTAAGGTCTTCCAAATTTGATGGTTGCAGTTTTTAGTAAAACCAGCATAGAATAGATGAAGCAAATAACCCTTGCTAATCTTGACATCAACATGAGCTTCAATTACAGTCTGCCATTTTTTGACGATGGTGCACATTTTGTCATGGGTAAGATCCATGCCATGGAAATTAGGCAGTTTTTGCCCTGAATGTTCTCAGTAATTAGCTTGAGTTTTCTTTCTTTTGTTAATCCTCTCTGGAGGATATTTTTCCATTGATTTTTAGAGAGAGTGGGAAGGAAGAGATAGAAACATCGATGTGAGAGACACATGGATTGGTTGCCTCCTGCATGCACCCTGACTAGGGGAACCAAGTTAAGTGCTCTTGATTAGAATCGAACCCAGGACCCTTAAGTCCAAGGGCCAACACTCTATCCACTGAGCCAAACCAGCCAGAGCTTGCTTGAGTTTTCTAAATGCAATCTCATCACTCTGCAGATCAGCTAGGTTCACTTTAAAAACATGACCCCTGAGACCATCAGATGGGATTTTGGTTCCTTGAGTTCTCATGATGTGTTTTTCCATTATTATTTATGTTGAACATAGCTGGCAGTTTTACAGCACATCAGTTTTTCTTAGAAAATAGGTCAATCACTTTCTTCTTGGCTCCCTTTTTGCCTCCTCCTATAAGGCACTTGTTTTTGCTGACAACCATGGTGCCACTCAGAGAGCCAAAAAGTGTAACCAAAATTTTAATACTGTACTTGAGAATACCCTGCCATCCAGGACAGGTTCACCTTTTCTTTTTCCACTCTATAGTATATTGGGATTTTACTCCAAAAAAAAAAAATAAGAAAAAAGAAAAGAAAAAGGGAAACTACTGCTTTGTAAAGTTTCTTTCACCATTTAATCATTGTATTGCTCATATAATACCAATATAGCTCAGAATATAGGGAAAAAGGCAGGAGTCATCAAGCAAGTTTTTACCTGTGAATTTGATCTTGCCTGCTTGATCGAACTGGAGCCAGACCATCAATTTCATCAAAGAAAATAATGGATGGGCGCATCTGGTAAGCCTAGAAAGTAGGTCCAGTGGTTGCATGTTATGATGAGAAACTTCAAATATTAGACAATATAAACTATTTTAATTCATTTCATTAAAATTTGCTTATAAAATTTCTAAGTTATAAATCTAAATGTAAGTTCAAGAACTATGTTTTAAGGGTTCAGACTAAATTATAACATATAGTTTAATTTTATTTGCATTTCAACTAGAAATATTCAATACATACTTTACTGGTTATATAACTTAGATTTTGTATAGCTACAGTTATTGGGATATACAAAAAAATCTATAAAAGACCAATTGTCACAATAAGATAAAGAGTAGGAAGTGATACAACCTTCCCTCCATATCTGGATGGGAAAATAATTAGCATGATGCCAAAGTTTAAAGAAGACATACCTCAGTAAAATTAAAATAAAAATTCTCAATGAGTTCCATAAAGAGATTTCAAAGCATCTGCAACAATATGCCTTAGTAGATCAGAACATATTATCTCACAATGTACTGTCAATACAATCTGGCATATAAAATTAAAGCCAGTCTGGGGATGAACTGATCTTCTATTGAGACATAGCTCACTATTGTTGTCTCCCTAAGTATGAAATTACCACTCTCTTTCTAGGTTCTAAGACTCCACAGAACTTAGATACAATCATTCCTTTCTCTTCTTCCTATAAAACTATTCCTTATAGGTCAGTGTTATCTTGATACACAAAGAAAAATAATCTAGGAAGATTACATATTTTGAGTAAGTCTTCTGAATTTTTGCTCCATGAAAAGTAATTAAATGCAAGATTTATCTAATCCTTACACACTTACATCTACATTGATTAAAAATCTATGTAGGTAAGTTTTAATATCATACCTGATCAAATAGCAATCGTAGCTGTCTTTCAGACTCTCCTACCCATTTACTTAGACAATCAGCACCTTTTCTCATGAAAAATGCTACTCTCTTATCCCCTTGACTGCACTCATTGGCAAGTGCTCTAGCAACCAGTGTTTTTCCAGTTCCAGGTGGACCATAAAACAAACAACCTCTGTAAAAGATTAAGTATTATTTTATTATTAACACATCAAAAAACAAGACTATTTAGACAAAATTACAAACCAATTTCATGAGTGCACTAAATTAATGACTAAAAATGTAAATGAGCCCTAGCCGGTTTGGCTCAGTGGATGGAGCATGGGCCTCCAGACTGAAGGGTCCCAGGTTCGATTCCAGTCAAGGGCACAAGCACAGTTGCGGGCTCAATCCGCAGTAGGGGGTGTGCAGGAGGCAGCCGCGCAATGATCCTCTCTCATCACTGTTTCTGTCTCTCTCCCTCTCCCTTCCTATCTAAAATCAATACAAACATATTTGTTTTTAAAAACTAAATGAGACAACTGAAATATTTCAATTCACCGAGCATAATTTAAAACCTTGGAATTAATACTGGTACTAGAAAATTAATACTGAAACTATATAAAACCCTTTATTTAAAACATATCTTCTTTTAATTGCATCTAGGTCTTTTGTCTTTTGGCTAAGATGAAGTGTAAAACCTATTTTCTTTTATTCATTCATTATGCTTATCATATTACCTTTCCTTGCATAAAAGTTACACTTAAAATAAAGACTTCATAGTTTACAATCTTTGGCTTCAGTCACAGTAACATAACACTAAAAGTTTTGTTAAAAAACATGTTGGAACTAAATAGGAAAGGAAGGTAAAAGAGAACTTAAATAATGGTGGTTGGGTGATAGGGACTAAGAAATGTAAATAATTTAAAATAATTTTTGTGACATCACTGCCATAGGGTAACCTATTGCTTTGCTTTGTTTTCCACAAAGTTCCAAAGTTATTTGTTGCTCTTATTCTGAGAAAATGAGCTTTATTCATAATTGTTTAAAAAATTTTTTTTTTAAAATTGATTTGAGAGAGGAAGGGAGAGGGAGAGAGAATAATCGATCCACTGCCTTACTAGGGATTGAACTGGCAACTGGACAGGTGCCCTGACAGGGAATTGAACTCTGACCTGGTTCATAGGTTGATGCTCAACCATTGAGCCACACCAGTCAGGCTCATAATTCTTAATAGAAATGTTAAAAGGGTGTAGAAATACATGTCATAAATTAAAGTCTACCAAGCTAATATGAAATAATCAGTTTCAGATCATCAAATAACTACCCTTGAAAAGAAACACTTAAAAAGGAAAATCCCACCCTAGCCCTCTGTAAAAAATCAATAAAATATATTAAAAAAAATAAATAAATAAAAAGGAAAATCCCAGAAAAACAGCAATGACAAAATAAGAATGGCAGGGGAAAAGTCACAAGTGACAGATGAAATCTATTAAAAATTAATAAACTATAAAAGAAAAGACAATAAGAGGCAATCAAATAGAGATGTAAAGAATGAAGCACCTGGTAAGAAAACAACTAAACAAACAAATGGAAAAAACAACAGTGATTTCAACGTACAAAAACCAAGGTAGGTACAGACTTTAAAAACATATCTATTGAGCCCCGCCGGTGAGACTCAGTGGTTGAGCATTGACCTATGAACCAGGAGGTCACAGTTTGATTCCTGATCAGGGCACATGCCGGGTTTTGAGCTTGATCCCTGTGTGGGGCGTGAAGGAGTCAGCCAATCAATGATTCTCTCTCATCATTGATGTTTCCATCTCTCTCTCTCCCTTCTCCCTTCCTCTCTGAAATCAATAAAAATATATTCAAAAAAATAAAAACGTATCTATTGAGGCAACAATCTAATTTGTAAGACTTTATTTTAAAGAAGGAATTAAGGATCCACACAAAGAGGAAGCAATGAGATGTACATAATATTGACACTATGATAATGAGAAGTTAGGAAAAAACTACACAGTCAGCAACAGCAAAAGCAGATAAAATGTGACACAACCACATAATGGAATATTACTTAGTTATTAAACTACAAAGAGAATGTATGTGAAAACAAGTTTACACAATCATATATTTGATTTCTATGGGAGTAAATACATGTTGTAAAGGAGAAATAAAGAGGGAAAAAATTCAGGGACTTTGTTCTTCCTTTTAAAATTTACTAAATTACTTTAACTAGATAGTTCCAATATTTCCTGTAAGAAATGCTATAATTTAATATTAATATCTGATTAAAATTTTTATGATTAATATTCCTGAAAAATAATTTTAAAGACCAAAACTGAATTCACCAATGTTTTAACTGATTGTTTTACAGTATACAACTTTTACAATGCAAAAGAAAAAAAAGCTTACTAATTTAAAAAGTTTACTTAAATTAATTTTCCATAGAGGTGGGAAGTGAAATGGAGAGTAGAGAAGTGGGTTACTACCTTTCTTTAAAGACTTATAGTACAATTTAATTTTTAAAACTATGTACATTTATTACTATGATACAAATTTAAACTAAGTTTTAAAAATGAGAAAAAAGTATGTATGGAAGGAATTTCACTAAATGTTTGAAAAACCATGGGCAATCTTTTTTCTCCATGGAGAATCAATTTTAAAAACATTTTTTAAGCTAAACATTAAGTAAAAATATTCAAAGCACCCAGGACCTTGCAGGAAAAACATACAAATTATTGTAGACCTAAAATATTTCAACAGAGAAGCGTTATCTGGACAATAGTAGCATAATGCAGATTTTGGGCTAAAATAAAATGTATAATTAAATTACCTTGGAGGTTGAATTTTGAATTTTTCAAAGACTTCTGGATAAAGTAATGGAAATACCACCATCTCTTTTAGAGCTGCAATATGATTAGACAGACCACCAACACTATCAAATCGTACCTGGTGATGGAAGGGAAATACAGACATTCTTTGATTTGGAGTCAAAATTAAAATGTCACTCTATCCCTATACGATACATAACCTACACATAATCAACTGAGTTAACACTAAAACATAACTTAGTTGTGGTCTAAACATAAAAAAAAAAAGAAAAAAGTCTGTAAAAATTAAACTGATAAAAAAACACACCTTTAAAACTAAAGTTAAAGAACACTATTATTATAGTTCAAGCATACATTTCAGGACAGTACTCACTGAAGAATCTAATTGCATTGGATCAACATCAGCAAGGCTTGCTCCAATTTTAATTCGATCTTTATAAATTCCTTTTAATTCATCTTTCCGAAAATTTAGTGGCAGGCACCTATTTTAAAAAGATGTGAAAAAAACGAACAAAACCATCAACTCACCTTTCTCCCCCAAATGCTACGATAAAATACAAGCATTTTTCTTAAAAATTTAAAAATAAATTAAATTTCAACAAGAGCAATCTTATGTATTTCAGCTTCCTCATTTTCTATATAGGTTAAGAATTTGTTAGAAAGAGGTTATATCAGAAGCTTTATTATTAAAGAAATACAATCAAATGAAAATACCAGTTTTTAAGAAGCTACATCACCATAAGATAATTCATGGTTGAAAATTCAGACTGTATCAATACACATTATAATTATATTGATCGTGTCTAACATTTTAGATATATTAATCCATTAAATCCTCCAACAGTCTTATGAAGTAGATATTATTATTTCCCCTCTTAAACAAACCCACACAGGTAAGGTAAACTAAAATGCCAAACATCACAAACCAGTAAGTGGCAGATTCAGAAATCCAAGCAGTGTGTCTTCAAATCTGCAAAAACTCTGCTATAATACCTCTCAGCAAAATCATCATAATCCACCAGCATCTGGTCCACACCAACCCTTTCAGGCAACAATGAATCACTACTTTTCTAACTACTTTCAAAACCGGTTATGGTATGTTACAAAGAACGTGCCTAAAAGAACCTGCTTGTGTTGGAAAAATGAAAACTGTTTATGTTAGAGGTTAAGATAACTTGTACCAGAATGCTTAAGCAAAGAATAACTGCTGCAGCTGAACACAAGTGGAAGCACCATGCTCATCCCAAGTGACAATTCTTGCTATCCCCAAACTTTACGAGAAATTTATACTGCAAAATCTAAGATGAACAAGTTTGCACTTGCAGCTTTTTAAAGGCTATGTCTTAAATAATTCTTAATAGAAATATAGCCCTAGCTGGTTTGGCTCACTGGATAGAGCTTCAGCCTGTGGACTGAAGGGTCCCGGGTTCGATTCTGGTCAAGGGCATGTCCCATGGTTGCAGGCTCCTCTTGGTCCAGGCCCTCGTCAGGGCGCATGCAGGAGGCAACCAATTGATGTGTTTCTCTCACATCCATGTTTCTCTCTGTCTTTCCCTCTCTCTTTCACTCTCTCTAAAAATTAATGGAAAAATATCCTTGGGTGAGGATTAAAAAGTAAGTCAAAATAAAGTTACTATGGTAAAATATCAGCAATTAAAAAAAGAAATATAACTGCATAATATAAAGTCCATAGGATTAGATGTGTATTTCTATGAATGAAAGCAAAAAAAAAAATCCAAGTAGTCTAAGTATACAGCTTTTTGATGATTTGATTTATTGCTTTCCAACAAATGAAATGCAAGCCAAAATTCTAATTTAAAATTTTCTATTAGCCACAATAAACAAAAAGGTAAAATTTTAATAATCCATTTTATTTGTTACAATATATCCAAAATCCTGTATTATCATTTCAACATGCAAAACTCAGTATTTTAAAAATTGAGCTATTTTACATTTTCTTTTTTTGTACTAAATCTTTGGAATTCAAGAATGTGTTTTTCATAGAAACTTACAATATACTCAATTCAGATTCTGGTAGTTACATTTCAAGTACTTAATAGACATAGGTGACTTAGTGGCTGCTATATTGGGCAGGGCAGTTTTAATGTGATAATATAAAGTTTAGGATACAAAGAATGGCTGATTTGCATGTCCCTTCAATTATTATGTTCCAACTACTTTGTTAAGCATTTGTGGCCTACTCTAAGAACATATTATTAGGATCCAAGAACTGCATTTTTCAATCACCCAACCACATCTGTAAAATGGAAATAATCTTTGCCCTGTCTACTTCATATAATTAGTGTGAGACTCAAATAAGTTGGTTAGTATATGTGAACTTATATTACAAGGAGTTATAAAATGAGTAAACCCTTCAATTTTCCTAAAGTATTTTACAATAGGAATGCATTATTGGTTTTTTTTTAAAGAAGTATATTTGAAAAAAATGGAATTATTTTGAGCTGTAATGGTTACACAAGAAAACATGTTCTAATCTGTTATTAGTTTCAATAAGAAATTTCAAACAAGACAGCATTGTTTTTTTGTTTTTAAATATTTTTATTGATTTCAGAGAGGAAGGGAGAAGGAGAGAGAGAGAGAAACATCAATGATGAGAGAGAATCATTGATCGGCTGCCTCCTGCATGCCCCCTACTGGGGATCGAGCCTGCAACCCGGGCATGTGCCCTTGACCAGAATCGAACTCGGGAGCCTTTAGTCCGCAGGCCAACACTTTATCCACTGAGCCAAACCAGGTAGGGCTGCATTGTTATTATACATTAATCTGTTGTATAATTTTTTAATCAGTCAAACTGTTCTTATTCTCAAATTATTCAGCTGTCTCACCATTAAAAAAAAAAAAAAGGTGGTAGTTTTAAAAGGCTTTAATATAGCACTTACCTGTTGATAGCTCTATTACGGCTCCTTTTCCTGCGCCTCTCAAAGTGCTGCTCATCTTCAGAAGAGGAAGAGGAAGTAGAATCGCTACTGTGAATAGCATGTCTTCGCCTGAAGTAAAGAAGAAAACTAAAATCATGATGAAGAATGGCAGAGGAAAAAAGGCATAAGGTGTAAATATCAGAAAATACCTAATAATCCAAAATGGTTTATCCTAAAATTAATACATTTGCTGAACCAATGAAGTAAGCTTTGTTGGCTGAATCTTTTGAAGGAAATAAAAGACTTGGATAACTAAGAGGAAAGAAAAAAAGATAAAAGGCTCTGGTAAGCTGACCGTCAAATGTTCAATAAAACAGCATATCCAGCGGTTCTCAACATGTGGGTCGCGACCCCTTTGGGGATCGAACGACACCTTTCACAGGTAAAAAAAAAAAAAAGCCTTTTATCTACAGTATATCATCAACCATAAATTCACAACTACCACTTAACCACTGTGTAAATGTAAATGAGTTACCAAACCCGTATCTCAATCTTCTCACACACAAAAATAAAAATATAATGAAATTCTTAGCCTGGTTGGTAGTATTAAATAAGATCCCAAGTGCTATGAATATTCAAAGAATTTTTAAATCATTTTTACTACCTTTGGACAGTTGCAAAAGACCCACAGGGAAAAACCAAACAAATAAAAAACAAAACCCAAACAAAGAATCTGGCTGGAAAACCTTTAATTATTCCATTAGATCCAGATCTAGAGTTTTTTCTGAGTCAGAGTGCAATCATGGTTAAGTAGATATTTTCAAAAATATAAAAGGCTCACTTTTCTACTGCCTGCATAATGTAGGTCCAAAATCTTGTACCTAAAAAACTCTGAAAACAAGCTTTTCCATTATACATTTAGCAAAACATGATCTGAAATGTCATAAAGGCAATTCAGTCTCCATTTGTCCCACTTACTATTACTCATATGTTTTGCTATAGAATTAATGTATTTGACTAAGGAGTGCTGGCCCAGACACTACTGGAGATGTTTATGCTGCGTGTTACCTTTGTAAATTCCTCTCAAAAATCTGAATCTGAAGCACAAATGGCCCAAAGGTTTTGGAAAAAGGGTTGTGGAAACATAGATATAAGTGAGAAAATAATCCTCCACTGTCCACCTACCTAAACACCTTTGTGATCAGCCTGAAACTAAAACTATCTAGTATAGGTCTGAAATTTTATATAAAAAAACCTACCAATTTTATATTACAACTAGAGGCCTGGAGCACAAAATTCAAGCATGGGTAGGGTCCCTAGGTCTGGCCGGTGATCAGGGCCAATTGGGGCCTTCCTGCCGCAGGACATGGCCTCTCTTGCTAGGCTGGCAGGCCTTCCTTTGTTCCGCGCCACCCCCCCCCCCCCCCCC
>NW_006293700.1:7164049-7178125 GCF_000327345.1 Myotis davidii
GTTATAGTGAGTGATCAAACTCCGGGGGTGGGGTGGGGGGGGGACACTTTGCATATTAGCATTTTATATATAGGTTAATATTACAAAGAGACTTTAACTTGTAGTCACATAATTCACATAATTGTATGTGAATTAAGTATACATTCACATGTAATTAAGACTAACTTCACAATTTAAAAAAAGAGACTAACATTTACTAAGTGCTTCTTGTGCCAGGTGGTTGACATATTATCTCATATAATATTAATTAAAACTTTGGAAAAGTAGGCTCATTTTACAGTCAGAGCCAATGTGGCTCATAGTTTAAAGAACTTGTTCAAAATATCAGAATTAGTCAATGATGGTGTCAGAATTTAAACTCATGCCTGTCTATTCCAAAAATCCTTTATACTACTATACTGGTGATTTCCAGTTGTTTATTTCACAAACCAGTAAAGTTACAAGCAAATAACAAGACTTTGTGGACTGTCATAAAGTTTTCAATATTTGATTTACAAATCTGAATTATTTTAAAACATTCAAAGTATAGTTACAATATTACATGTAGCCCTTACTGTGTGCCAGATAATATTTTAAAAGCTTTACATGTATTAAGTCATGTAATTCTCACAATATTATGAAATAGGTGCGATTACTCCCATTGTGTGGATCAAAAAACTAAAGCATAGAGAAGTTAAGTAACTTGCCCAAAGTCACTAGTAAGTGGTGGAACTGAGCTGGCAACCTGAGCTGTTATAATCATGGGTTCAGGTTCTTCATAATTATTCTATACTGAAGAAAGGCCATTATTTCAGTTTAAAAAAGATTCTAAACACACATATCCAAGTGTGTGTGTGTGTGTGTGTGTGTGTGTGTGTGTGTGTGTACGTGTTTTTCATTTTACAAAAAACTGTTGAAAAATTTGGCATGGACAAGCACTGTAAACTTAACTAGAGTGCTAGAGTCGCCAGTTGTAGTTCCGTAACTAGGAAGGAGTACTTTGGAATACTGGTGAAACAATTGTATTATATTATCTTCTTGTTCAAAGGGATTAGTCTTGTTCCAGAAACTGCATATCACGCTAAAGAATAATCCTTAGATGACTAGAGGTTATCAATCATAAGGAAGAAATTCCTGCTTAAAGGCAGTATTCCTGAAGCTCTGCTATGATAAGTTGCCAAAAGACCCTTGGAAACTCCCGCACTGTGGCTGAAAGCTTTTTTAACCATTTGCCATGATACTAAAAGCAACATTCAAACGATTCTTTGGATGTGTGCTTTGTTTCCGTCCCTAAGTAGTTATAGTAGAACATGAACTATAAACAGAAGCTGGTCTCTTGATTAAAAAATAAAAAGGCTAAGCAAAGTATCATTAAAGTTGTTAGAAAGAAAATGAGATGTTCACACCACCTTGTGAAGAAAGTTAAAAAGAAATGGGTTAAAGGGCTACATTCAAAAGGCCAGGTGATGACAAGTGTTAGACAGACATGGAGAAACTGGAACTCTGGCTGGTAGCAATGTACAATAAGGCAGCCATTTGAAAAACAATCTGGCACTTCCTCAAAACATTAAATATAGCTAGCATTTGACCCAGCAATTCCACTTCTAGGTATATGCCCATGAGAAATGAAAACATATATCCAAAAAAAGTTGTGTGCAAATGTTCACAGTAGCATTATTCCTAACAGCCAAAAAGTGGAAACAATTCAAATGTCCATCAACTGATAAATGGATAAATAAAATATGGTATATTTATACAACAGAATCTCATTTGGCAATGAAAAGGAATGAGGTACTAATACATACCAATACACTAATGAACCTTGAAAGTGGCATACCAAGTGAGAGAACCTAGTCACAAGAGATTCCACTTACATGAAATACCCAAAATAGGCAAATTTATAAAGACAGAAAGTCGATTGGTGGTGGCTTAGGGGTAGGGGGATAGAAGTATTGGGAGTGGGGGATGATAACTAAAGAGTATAGGTTTCTTTTTGAGGCAAGAAAAATATTCTAAAATTATTGTGGGCCCTAGACAGGTAGCTCAGTTGATTAGAGTGCCGTCCCGATATATCAGGGTTGTGGGTTTAATCCCCAGTCAGGGAGCATACAAGAAATCAACTAATGAATGCATAAATGGAACAATACAATCCATGTTTTTCATTCTGTCTTTCAAATCAATCAATAAACACTTATAAAATAAAAAACATTGAGATTTTTAAAATAAAATAAATTTACTGTAATAGTTGCACAACTCTGTGAATATACTAAAAGCTATTGAATTGTATACTTTAAATTGGTGAACTATATGTATGTGAATTATGTCCCAATAAAGCTGTGATCAAAGAGAAAATGTTTAAAGAGTTGTCAAAATCAACACTAAGAAGGTCATCAAGCCACGTAATATGACTCTAGGATACATCGTAATTCATAGTTCATACTTTAATTTAAATGTGCCAGGATCCTCCACTAGTCTATGACAGCCAAGGGCAGGAATCCTGGCTTCATCGTTTTTTTTATATCCATAGTATGTGGCACATGGTAGTACTCAGACATTTGTTAAATAATTGGAGGGGGTAAGAAATCCTGTACCCAAGGAGCTATGCAACAGTATGAGGCACTTTATATATAGAGAAAGAGTAGACTCTGTGAACCAAAAAGGGCAAAAAAATTCCTACCTGCTACAAGATACACTGTAGGCGATGATTGTAGAGGTAGTCAGTCAACAAGTAAGTTATTTCCAGTATGCTACTTCCAGTAAAGATGAGGGAAGAAATGAAATCTCAAAGTAACTGCCGGCCTCTCTCTTCTGCTGAATCAAATAGAGATCTGTCCCTTGAGTCAGGCAACCAAGAACTGCCTGGGCCTCATGATTATTGGGGATTCCTGGGAGCAGTATGTCTTACTCTCCTTTTTGGAAGATCATCCAATATCAAAATATTGGTCTTTAACAAAGGGCCTATGAAAAGTATTGACAATGTGGCCTCCTTTCAAGTGTAATTTATCTTGAACAGCCCAGGCAGGTTGAGTTTGCCTTCCTGGTCTTCTGGTTGTGAGAAAAGGAATGATGACACAAGAAATCTAGAATGTACACTTGTGATTTTGGCACTCTGAAATTAAAAGACCCAGGGATACAGTTTTATATTTTTCCTAGAAGACAGGAAATTTGTCAGCGCCTACAAAGGTGTTGCCTTCCATGACCAAAACATGATCAGATAGTCTGCTTCTAGGAGGAGGCTTCTAAGAACTGTTCAAATAGCTGAATTCTCACAGGACTTCAGCCTTACTTCTGACCAAATTATTATTAGGGAAAAAGTGCCATTTCCCACACTCGTGTCCTTTTTTCCTGCCTTTATAGTCTTCACTAATGAGCTCCCTCATTCACGAACTACTACAATGTTACTATTATCCAGAAAGTTCTAATAGATTAGAAAAACTTTTATTATTTAGGAGAAAGTGGAAATAACAAGAATTACCTGTTTGGATTTAAATATGAAAAACAAGCAACACATGTTGGGATGTCGAAAAAAAAGAAACCCACAAATAATTTAAATAGAGAAAATTAATACTACATTTATAAAAGAAAGAAATTTTTAAGATCGATCCAGAAAAAGATGGTCAGAGTCATGACAAGTCTAGAAGCAATGTAACTTAGAACGCTTTCATCGTAGAAAAATATATCTGTGATAGTATGTGGAGACAAGATTAAACCTATATTTAACTTAACGTAAAGATTAAAGAAAATAGTCTACATAAAATGCTTAATACCAAGCTAGGAATACAGTAAACACTGAAGCAAAGGTAGCTCTCTATTATTAAAGTGTGGAACAACAGAGGAAACTACCTTACCATGGTAGTTACTAACAATTCCTATTAGTGGAAGCAAAAACTAGTCAATGGTAGTAGAAATTAAAGCACTACAGGCAGAGTTAACTACTCGCCCAAATATATGATTCTAGAATTCTCTTCTGATATCCTCAATCCTAAGACTCTAGAATCCTACCTTAACATAGCCACAATTATGTTGTCATAAATCAATTACTACTTCAAAACCAAACCTGTTCATTCGTTTACAGTAAGGACTTCTTGGTCCCGCAGAAGATAATCGATATCTTGGTCTGGCAGGAGAAGCTGGGCCACTATAAAATATGTTGGGCTTTCTCTGGTGACGAGGTTCTAAAAGGAGGAGTTAGAATGTACGTGACATATAAATAGGTTTGAAGGTAATTTTGCTCTTCATATAAACACTTACAAAGGTACTGCCTCTTCCATGAAAATATTAGTACATATTTACTATAGAATATTCTACAATTCATATTTTCAATTATTTATGTCTGCAGGGCTGCTACTGAAAATATGCACAGCACATACACCAACAACCAAACATACGCTGGCCATAAATAACCATTATGATTATACTGATAGATAACAGCTCACTATCAGACCTGCAAGTATATGCTCATAAGCATTGAGGCACAACTATAACATAAACCATAAGCCGTTCTAGTTATATAAACTGACAAATTAAGTAGAAAGCTGTGAAACCTAAAATAATTAAAGACAGACATGAAATTTCAAAACAGCCCAATTATTTGCTTTGGGTAATAACTAAAAGTTAACTCTTTTTTGAAGAATTGACTTATTGCACTTTTAAGATAGGTTAAGAAAGACAGAAACTATGAGTATTATGCAAAATAAAGACTAAAAAAATAATAAAAGAGGAAGGGCAGTAAAGACACAGGTAATATAATTACATCGCCTGGGAAAAAAATAGCACTTACTTTCCAATGGAGCCTGGTAGTAAACAGTAGCTTTTCTCTGTCTAAGATAATATCGTTTCTGATTATCTTCTTCTCCATCTTCTTCATCATCATCATCTTCATCTTCACCATCATCTTCATCTTCTTGGTCTTCACCCTCTTCAGATGATTCTACAATTTAAATATATTTACTCTTAGGATACTCACACCAAAATGTTAACACTTTTTAATACAGGGTAACTGAGAAAGAGACCCTTCTGTTAAAATGTATTTACTTCTAAATTGTTATTTTTCTTTTTAATATATTTTCATTGATTTCAGAGAGGGAGGGAGAGGGAGAGTGAGATGGAAACATCAATGATGAGAGATAATCATTGACCAGCTGCCTCCTGCACACTCCCGACTGGGGATCGTGCCCATAACTTGGGCATGTGCCCTGACAGGAAATCAAAGAGTGACCTCCTGGTTTACAGGTTGATGCTAAACCACAGAGCCACACGAGCCGGGCTCTTCTCGATTATCCATAGGAAGAAGCTAATTTTTTCTTTCCATTTTTTTTTACCGGTAGATTTCAGAGAGAGAGGGAAAAAGAGAAACATCCATTTGTTGTTCCACTTATTCATGCATTCATTGATTGCTTCTTGTATAGAAGAATCTAATTATGCCCTAGTTGGTTTGGCTCAGTGGATAGAGCGTCAGACTGCGGGCTGAAGGGTCCTGGGTTCGATGCTGGTCAAGGGCACATGCCCAGGCTGCGGGCTTGATCCTCAGTAGGGGGTGTGCAGGAGGCAGCCAATCCATGATTCTCTCTTATCATTGATGTTTCTCTCTCTCCCTCTCCCTTCCTCTCTGAAATCAAGAAAAAAAAAATATATAAAGAATTTAATTCTTTCACAACATTAAGTAATTTTTAACGAAGTAAAATAACTGTAGAATTAAAAACAACTAGAGGAAGAAAAAAGGAACTAGAGAAAAAAATTTAAAGGCTACTGTTAGCCCTGGCCAGGTAGCTCCGTCGGTTAGATTGTCATTCTGAGATGCCAAGTTGGCAGGTTCAGGTCACATACAAGAATCAACCAATGAATATATAAATAAGTGGAACAACAAATCAGTGTTTCATTCTCTCCCTCTCTCTCTCTCTCTCTCAAATCAATAAATAAAAATTTTAAAAATAAATCAAAAATAAAGGCTACTGTCAGTAAGTACCAAACTAAAGTTTATGGTATTACTTCTTGTTTCATAAATATAGATGACTATAGTTAAGCTTCAAATGAATATAACATGTTGACAAATTTAAGTATCTCCTTACTTAGCTTTTTGCCTTTTAAATTTCAGTTTGTACATTCCATCCAGCCTTTCTGGCTGTCACTGAGTTACATAAGAAGAATAACTCAAATAATCTACTTATGATCATGTAAAACACCAGACATTTAAAATGCATTTCAGACAACTGGTTTTCACTCAAGAAAAGTCCTAAACAGAATAGCAAAACTTTAATAATTTCTTTTAAAAATTAAAATAGGTAAATGTGCTATCTGTAGATATGTGTTATCTTGTACTACACAAGAAAACCAGTTTTGTTGCTTTAGAATCGCTGATTTCAAATACTTTCCCAAACAAAACATACCATCATTTAAGTTCTCCCTGCCCTCACTTTTTTCTTTTAAATTATGACCACTCCTCTGATCTCTCCCAAACTACCATAACTGTTACAGCTTCTAAATAAAAAGGCTACATTCTACTAAATAAAAGTACTAATATTCAAACTCAGGGATAGAACAAGAGAAAAGACTAACCCACACTGCCTTCTTGATTATCAGTTGTTTCTTCATCAGTTCTTTGAATACTTTTTTGTTTTCCTCTTGTGTACATGTTAAGATTCCCCTAAAAACATTTAAATAAAAGCCATTAACATTTAGTACACTTACTTAAGAAATTCAATAGGACCTTCCAATGTTGCTTAAAATAAATATATTTAGCCCTGACTGGTTTGTCGGCCTGCAGACTCAGGGGTCCCAGGTTCGATTCCAGTCAAGGGAATGTACCTTGGTTGCGGGCACATCCCCAGTGGAGGGTGTGTAGGAGGCAGCTGATCAATGTTTCTCTCTCATCGATGTTTCTAACTCTCTCTTCCTCTCTGTAAAAACTCAATAAAAACAATAAAAATATATTTAAAAAAATATATATATATATATATTTACAGCCATAAACTCTTAGAACTCCACCATAATTAGTGACTAATCAAACAAATGCTGAATAAAACGATGATCAATTTAACCAAAAAACGGATAGGTCCTATAAAAAAGGTTAAAGATTATTAAATCATCCCCTTGATGGAAGAATATATTTACTTCTTCTGTTTCATTAAACACTGTCAAGTCTTCTAGTCCTCTCATTCGCCGTCTACGCATCTTCTTCTTCATGTCATCCATTTTTTGAAGTACAGCTTCAGCAGTGCTTAAAAAAAATTTTACATAAATATAAGCTAACACTGTAAAATATTGCATTTTAAAAAACTTAATTTTCCTTCCATTGTATTCTTGGACTACTGGCATTTTAAATATCTCTATTTCTTATTTGTATATTTTTTATATTTTTAAAAATAAATATGTATATAGAATTTTTATAAAGTCCTCTAGTAATCATTCTTTATGTTTAACATAAACTAAATGTATTAAATATTCAGGCTAGGCACATGACTCCTCCCCAACAAAAAGTTTTTGTCACCTAAATCATCTTGACCTAAATAATTTTTACTTACTTTGTTATAAGTTTATCAAATAGCACAGATTGGTTCACACTACTGTAACGACTTCTAATCCTACAACTGCGGCGAACTTCAACATCACCATTCTCTTCATGCAAGTGTTCTGGAGTCTGAACAATGTTTCTAGTCCTCAATGACCGAGTAACTGGAATTACTTTGTCTTCATAGATGAATACATGAAAATAAGTAGAAATAGAAATAGCACTTTAAAAAGAACTTAAACGACTGAACAGCTACACTTTCACATAACAGAATTATAGTATCTTGAACTTAGCCTTTATAAAAATATTAGAAAACAAAAATGAAGTTACAACATGCTCTTATCATATAATCCAGCCATTCCATTCTCAAGAGAAAAGGAAAGACATATATAACACAATGACTTGGACACAAATGTTCAAAGCAGTTTTGTGCTAGCACCAAACTGAAAACAACCCAAACATCCAACAAAAGATGAATAAAGAAATTGGTGGGCGGGGGAGGGGTGGAGAAAGAAGGAAATTGTGAGAAACAACCTAACTGTCCGTCAATGGATGAATGGATAAAGAAGACATGGAGTGCTGGCTGGTGCACTCAGTGGTTAGAGGGTCAGCCTGTGCACTGAAGTATCTCAGGTTCATTCTGGTCAAGGGCACATATTTGGGTTGTAGGTTTAATCCCCAGCCCAGTCAGGGTGTATGTGGGAAGCAACTATTTGATATGTCTCTTTCACATGGATGTCTCTCTCTCTCTGTCTCTCTCTCTCCTCCCTTCCCTTCCACTATCTAAAAGACAGTGAAAAAAATATTCTGTTAAGGATTAACAAACAACAAAAATGAAAAGGAATATAGTTAAGTCCTCACGTAACACTCTTCTAAATAGATTCTGTGACTTTAAGCAAAATGAAACATAATGAAACCAATTTTACATTAGGCTAATTAATTTAAAGAATTAAGTTCCTACAGCATCTCATCGGCGTTATGAGATGAGGATAGCCCTGGCTAGTGTGGCTCAGTTGTCCTGTGCACCAAAAGGTTGCCGGTTTGACTCCCGGTCAGGGCACATGTGGCCCAGGTTTCGAGTTCCATCTCTGGTAGGGGGCCTGCAGGAGGCAACCAATCAGTGTTTCTCTCTCTCTCTCTCCCTTCCTCTCTCTCTAAATATCAATAAAAAAAAACCCCGACATTAAACAAAATGACATTATTTGAGGACCTGCTGTATACACACAATGAACTATTATGAGAAAGAAGGACATCTTGCCATTTGCAATAACATGGATGAACTTTGAGAGCATTATGCTAAGTGATATATGTTAGATGGAGAAAGATAAATACCACATGATATCACTTTATGTGGAATTTAAAAAAGCTAAACTTATAGCAAGAGACAAAAATGCTGGTTGCCAAGGGCTGGAGGGTAAAGGTTAAAGAGAGATGTTGGTCAAAGAGTGCAAATTTCTAGCTATGAGTAAGTTCTGAGGATCTACAGCAGAGTGATTATAGTTAATGATACTGTATTACATACTTGATAGTTGCTAAGAGAGTAGATCTTAAATATTCTCACCACAAAAAAGAAATAGTAATCATGTGACAAGAAGCAGGTGTCAGCTAAGCTATTTTAGTAATCATTTTGCAATATATGAGTATCTAATCAATATTCCTTGAACACTTTAAACTTATACAACATTTTATGTCAATTATATCACAATAAAACAGGTGGGGTGGGGGGATGGGACAGGACAAATTGTGGCATCTATAATAATAAAAGCATAATATGCTAATTAGATTGGACGACCTTCTGGATGAAGCTGGGGCTGTGAGGGAAGCCCAGGACCCGGGTGCCTGCCAGCAGCTGGAGGGAAGCCCGTGCCAGCAGCCGGGAAAGGAAGGCCTACTCTTGCATGAATTTTGTGCATCGGGCCTCTAATATGAATATAATGGAATATTGCTCAGCAACAAAAGGCAACAACATAGATGATTCTCAAAGTAATTATGCTGCGTAGCCAGACCATAAAAGAATGCCTACTGTATAATTCTACTTATAGAATTATAAAATTATAAGTAGAGTATGCTAGAAAATGCAAATGAATCGATAGTGACAAAAAGCAGATTGGTGGTTGCTCAGGAACTTTGGAGGATAAAGGGCATGGAGAAGGTTGGGGGGTCAGGAGGGATAGTAAAGGGACCTGAGGAAATCTGGGGAGGGGGGGTGGGGGGGTAATGGTTACCTTCACTACTCTTCACTACCTTATTGTGGTGATGTCACGCATATACTTTTGTCAAAATCAAACAAACTGTATACTTTAAATAAGGGAAGTTTATTGTATGTACTGCAATGTACCTAATAAACAAAACATTATGTTTTTCTAACATTCAAAATGCCTTTAGTCCTGGCCATTGTTGCCCAATAATTAGAGAGTTGGCCTTCACTCAAGGATCTCAGGTTCAATTCCTGGTCAAGGGCACACATAACTGGGTCGTTCCCTGGCCCTGGTTGGGGTGAGTGCGGGAGGCAACTGATCAATGTGTCCCTTTCACACTGATGTTTTCCTCTCTCTTTCTCTCCCCTCCTTCCATTTCTCCCACTCAATCTAAATTCAATGTATAAGTATCTTAGGGTGAGAATTAACAACATCAAAAAATGCCTTTAACATTACTTACCTTCTTTGCACTCTTCTTTTTTTTTATCAGCCTGCTGTCTGGCCAACTGCCTATTGAAAAAAAATTAAATGATTCAAAATAATTGACATAATTTTAAATCCTGTATTTCATAATATACAAAGTAGGACAAAAATTTAAACCAGCTTGGAGAGTAAGTAACTGTAGATACATAAAAACCTACAAACACTAAAAAATAGCTTGAGAATATTTATGCTTACATAAATTACTAGAGGCCCGGTGCATGAATTTGTGCATTAGTGGGGTTCCTTGGCCTGTGGGATTGGGCCAAAACTGGCTCTCCAACATCCTGTGAGGGGCCCCAGATTGCAAGAGGGCGCAGGCCAGGCTGAGAGACCCCACTAGTGCACGATCGGGGCCAGGGAGGGATGCAGGAGGTTGGCCAGCTGGGGCAGGACCGTGGGAGGGCTACAGGGTGTGTCCACCCTGTTTCGCTCAGTCCCCATTGGCTGGACCCCAGCAGCAAGCTGACCTACCCGGTTGGAGTGTCTGCCCCCTGGTGGTCAGTGCACATCATAGCGAGTGGTTGAGTGGCCTTAGCATATCATTAGCATATTATGTTTTGACTGGTGAATAGATGACCAGACACTTAGCATATTAGGCTTTTATTATATAGGATGGCTAAACAAAGTCTGAGAAACCTGTTGTGAAACAGGCTCATAGACTTTTCTCATAAAAAGGGCCCCTCCTTCCATACCATGTAGGTCTACTTTTATAAACTAGGTTCCAACTAGATACTAAGGACACAATGACTGAAGGGGTGTTTTACTTTTCCTTTCCTTTTTGCCTACTGAGGAAGGGAAGCACTTTTCTCCTTATAGCAGTTGGTAAGCTGTTTAGTAAATATTTTAGGCTTGTTTACCTGATAGTCTCTATCACAAACATTCACACGGCTCTAACTTTGAAGCAGGAAAGCAGTCATAAACAGAATGAATGGGCTTGGGTGTATTTCAATAAAACTATTTATAAATGACATTTTATAACCCTGGAATCTTGATGAGCAGTCAAGAATACACGAAAAATTAAATGCAAACCCTAAAATATTACTTTAAAACTATTCTGAATTAGCATTTGAAAAACTTGTATTACCTTGTAAAATGCCTGCCATTAGCATGTTTCTCCGTTACTTCCATATTCTTATCAAAACTAGAATCTGAAGAATTCTGTGCATTTTTTCTCAAAGTCCTTAAAACACGTTTCCGGTGGTAGGTTTCAACTTCCTTAACGGAAGACCCATCCTTCAAGAAAAATTAAGAAGGCCAACTAAGTTTTTCTTTAGTCAAAATTCCCAAGTTAAACTACTCCAAGAGTGTTCTCTGATTACAAGTTTGTACAACTGCTTTTTGTGCAGAATCATTTTGTATCTTCCCAACAGTATCTAGAATTATTTTATGATATCAGCAATGTCTATGAAATGGCTAATGTAAGACATTGATTTTTAAAAATATATATTTGTATTGATTTCACCGAGGAAGGGAGGTGAGAGAGATAGAAACATCAATGATGAGAGAGAACCATTGATCAGCTGCCTCCTGCACGCCCCTACTGGCGATCAAGAATCCACAGGCCGACGCTCTCTCCACTGAGCCAAACCGGCTATGGCAAGACTTATTGATTATTGAGATTTATAGTTCTATTTCATAGCAAGTAGTTTAGACAGAAGTTTTCCATCACTGAAAAAAAAGTTGTGACAGTTCATAACAGTAAGTACTCCTTTTTTTAAGGCTACAGAAATTAGAAAGATACACACACACCACTGTCTGTCATGCAATCACTGATAGCAATCTTAAAATAACTAGGCTCTCAGAATTATAATTGTGGCTTGAAAGACAAAAAGAGTTACCTATTTTCTCCCAGATAATGCAACAGCTTGAACTCAAAGGCTGCTTAGGTATATTAATCTATTGTAAAAATCAGAGCTTTATGTAACTATTTTTTGCACAATAGACTTCATGAGCTACAGAGCTTCTATCATAAACTATTCAAAAGTTCATACGCACCTCATGTATAAAGGATACTTTTACATTAGAAGGCAAAAGTACCTAACAACTCTACAATTTAATTAAAGGCCTGGTGCACGGATTCGTGCACTGGTGGGATCCCTTGGCATAGCCTCGGGGACCAGGCCAAAACCAGCAGTCCAATGCCACCTGCTGCTCCTGCCTGCTCCTTCTGCTCATCCCAGCTCCACTGCTGCTTGGTAGGCTCAATGCCACTCCACTGTGGTCTCTGGGCTGTGGTGGCCAGCCATGAGCCCTGCATCTGGTGCCTATTGGTCAGCTGAGTGGCACTCCTGCTGTGGGAGCGCACTGACCACCAGGAGGCAGCTCCTGCGTAGAGCGTCTGCCCCCTTGTGGTCAGTGCATATCATAGCGACCGGTCAACCAGTTGTTTGGTCACTTAGGCTTTTATATTTATAGATAGATGCCTTACTACTCTGAAAATTGATAAGGTTAGAAAACCAGGAAGTGTCTAAAAATTAATTAATTAATCCTCCCTGCCCCCACTGGCTTTACCCAATTATTTCATTTTATTGAGACATTTTGTCATTTGATTTTGTTTTGGGCAGAATATTGTTTCACAGGATAAAGATTATGAATACCACAAGGATTTGTGTAAGAACTGGGAAAATATTTAATAAAATACTAATGATGTGTATGATTTGTTAGCACTTTTATCAGTGTACTTTTATGATACATGGGTGGGCAAAAGTAGGTTTACAGTTATAATACAAATAAATTATATAAATAATAAACTATTTTGTGTACTCACAACTGTAAACCTACTTTTGCCCATCCCTATATTTAAGGATGTTTGAAAAAAAGATACCTACACTTTTAGGTAAGTGTACTATTTTTAAAACAAACACCTACATCTTCATGGGTGTAAGGTAACGTAAGACTTTCCAAGGAAAATTTGAAGAGACTATTTCCAGATTCTTAACTTCCACAGGTACTTTTTCTTAAAACTGATTTGCTTGAGAAGGCAACCTTAACTAACAAGGCCCCCTCTTTCATTTACCCAGAGTCCTCTCTCTCACTTTGAATCTTACTACTACTGCATTATAAACCTTCACAAAGCCAAACAAAAAAAAACACTAGAGTGGGTGTTAAGTAATTGAATGACTAAACTAGGCAACAAAATCATTACCTGTGTTAAATGGTTTCCAATTCTTTGCTTTCAACAAAATTGAAGACCTAAATAAGCTAAGAGACCATTAAAAATAAATTTTGGCAAATGATTTTTGGCATAAAAGCCAGAAAAACTGAATGACACTGCTAAACAAAACTTCTTTCATTACATTCTACTTATTTATATGAATGTTTTCAGTGCTTAAAATTATAAAAACAATGGAACTGATGTCAAACACTGCCTATAGCAATAATCTGTAATTTATCTACAGATACATGAATTGGGAAATCTTACTTCCCATGCTTAATCATATTAATCAAAATGTTTATGTTTTTTCAGTTGAATAATTATAATTCAATACACAAAAATTTTATATCAGAGCCTTGTGAGCTTAGAAAAGTAGGAAAAAATTTCAAATTTTTTGTTTTACAAATATACATATAAACGAATTTAAAGCATAAAAATATATCAAGATAAAATGCTGTGGATTAAGTGGATTGGAAATGCAAATTAAAAGAGGGGAGAAGAATCAAGGTAAAAATTTCTGACTGCTTAGAAAGCTTATTCATGTATTATTTTAATGTTCTAAGACAGGTATCAAATAACTATGGTTTTTAGATTCCAGTGGATACTTGTAATAGTTTTATTTTTTTTAATATATTTTTTATTGATTAAGATATTACATATGTGTCCCTGTCACCGCATCACCCTCCACGCCCCCCAACCCCCCGCTCATGCCCTCACCACTCCCCCGTTGTCCGTGTCCATTGGTTAGGCCTCTA
>NW_006293700.1:7179673-7184336 GCF_000327345.1 Myotis davidii
CCTCATCCCGGCCCTAAGGAGCCACGAGTCTCAGTGTCCCCGTAACGGCTGCAAGCACCTCTGAGGGAAAGCCGCCCTCAAGATCGCCCGCTGCCAGACAGTCCAGTTTCTCCCCGCATGAGTCCTGGGTCCCCAGAGACTTCCCGGAACCGGAGTTCAGAGCCGTCGGGAAATTGTGACTCCCTCCGGATTCAAAAAGACAGCCGCGTCCTCAGGTGCCAGCGCCTTTCCACGCGCGCGAGCCCCCTACCTCTGCACTTCTCTTCTGCAGCTTCTCTGGCTCTCAGTGTGCTTTTCTTTCCTTCTAGTTGTAGAATTTACAGTCAGCCAGGCTTCCTGTGGTTCTGGATGACGTCCGTATTGTTTTTCGGAGGTATTAATCAATTGTTGTGAGCGGAATCAACTTCCCGGTGTTTATCTCTTCCGCCATCTTAGTTTCTCCCCAATAGTTTTATTTTTTAATGACATTAAAAGATGATAGAAATGATCTCCTTTGTAACTATTTAAACCAACTGAGGTGGGAGAAATTTAGCAGCTTAAAAATGTACAATAGAATATAGCCCTACCTGATTTGGCTCAGTGGATAGAGCCTCCACCTGCAGACTGAAGGGTCCCAGGTTAGATGCTGGTCAAGGGCACATGCCAGGTTGTGGGCTCCATCCCCAGTAGGGGGCGTGCAGGAGGCAACTGATCAATGATTCTCATCACTGATATTTCTATCTCTCTCCCCCTCTCCCTTCCTCTCTGAAATCAATAAAAATTTTAAAAAATGTACAATAGAATATAGAGCTAAATTTTTTTGAAACTCAGAAGAAAACAGTAAAAGAAGCATTTTTTGTGTGACAATATTTATAATTCATAGAGACAGAACATAGAATGGTGGTTACCAGAGGCTGGGAGGAAGGAAGAATGGGGAGTTAATGTTTAATTGGGACAGAGTTTTTGAAGATGAAAAAATTCTGGAGATGGATAGTGTGGTGATGGTTGCAGAACAATGTGACTGTACTAATACTATAAGCTGTACATTAAAAAAATGGTTAAAATGGTAAATTTTATGTATCTGTATTTTAACAAAAAAGAAAGTAAATGTCACCATATTCCTAGGGATAATAAAATATGTTTCCATAGGAAAAAACATTCCTTGAGAAACATGGTGTAAGTGAACCTTTCATTTGTGTAGTGAGTGGATTAGTCCATCCTTCCTAAATAATCACTGGCTCTCCTTATGTGGAGGAAAAAAATAAAAACAGGTTTTGGGTGAATCAGCTAGAGGTACGCATGGGAGAATTTTAAAATATCAGTAATTTTCAAAAATGTTTCTTATAAAAGACATTATGTGAAGTGAAGGCAGCAATCACAGATAACACACATTAACCTTTTGGCATACACAGAATTCTTTTCCTATGCAAAAATATTCACTTAAAAATTGCAATACTATTTATGTTTTGCAACTGTTTTCTAGAAATACATACATTTTTCCATGTTGTGAAATATTATTCTAAAATCTTTTTAAATGAATCAATAGTATTCTACCCATTACATGAATGTATTTAACAAATTGCTTAATATATCACACTTAGGTTATCTGCAAATTTTGTGTGTCATAGATAAATTATCTTATGTACATTTGATTTCCAAAGGAAACTAACACAATTATTAAATCAAAATAATTCTCAAGAGGTAAGTTAAAAGCCAACTCATGATGGTAATTAACACTGAATGATAAAAATGGGGACTTTCACTTCCTATTTTCTACATTTTTACAACATGCAGAACCAGATAAGGTTTCCCTAAGGAGTAAAAAACAAAGAGAAAACATAATCTGAAAACTAATAAGCCTGGAAATGTAATGTCCTCATTTATTCTTTGGCTAAAACCTACTTATTTTTTTTAAATGTATTTTATTGATTTTTTACAGAGAGGAGGGGAGAGGGATAGAGAGTTAGAAACATTGATGAGTGAGAAACATCGATCAACTGCCTCTTGCACGCCCCCTACTGGGATGCCCGCAACCAAGGTACATGCCCTTGGCCGGAATCAAACCTGGGACTCTTGAGTCCGCAGGCCGACGCTCTATCCACTGAGCCAAACCAGTCAGGGCTACTTAATTATTGAGAGCACTGATAGGTCTTTGAAAGTGTTAAAAGAGGAAAAATATATTGTTAGGTTGTAAGTCTATTACAAGTTTTTAAAAAACCTCCCAAAAGTTGTACCGGTCAAGATCACGTTTAGAGTATCTTTTCCAACTTTTAAATAAATATACAATTTTAAAAAACAGTATCTTCTACAGGCTATAGCATGCTTTACCTAACACAGAGAATAAAGTGTACATAAACACAACCCAAACATAACATACAATCACCACCAAACTCCTTACTATCCATCCTTAACTGAGTCTTCAGTGTAAGAAACAATCTTAAATTTAATAAATCAGAGCCCAGACCTGTGAAAGCATAGAAATAGACAATGGCTAGTCTAACTCTGAAGGAAAAGGAAACCAGAGGGGGCATCCAAACTCATAAAGTTGGTAGATATAAGCAAAAGTTTAAAAAATTAAAACAAAAAATTCAGAGAATCCATACAAATCAGGGGAAGAAATCCTTAAGCCCAGTTGAGTGAGATCATATTCAAAATGTAGAATGAGGGCCCAGCCAGTGTGGCTCAATGGTTGAGTGTCGACCCATGAACCATAGGTTGGTACCTTCAGAATTTAAAGCTAAGGTCAGCGTCTGAGATTAGATGGGGAAAAAAAATCCAAGTTCATGAATATGAATAAATTTAACCATCTTTAAAAGTAACCTACTCTAAGAAATGCTTTATCAATGACTGTGGTTGAGGAGGCTAAAAAATACAATTAGACCCAAATAAAATCAGGGTGTTAAGTTTCTGAAATACATGATAAATGCCAAAAAAGAGTCAAGCTATAATTTAATCAAATGTAATGTCCCCAAATTGGAAAATAGTCTAATCACAAAGGTATGTTTCTTATTTGGTATTGGTGGGCTTTGTCAACATGAATACACCACTCTTCAGGATTACCCATTTATTTTGATCCAATCCCATGCTCACTTGGTCCACAGGGGATTTATGAAAGAGAGGAATACTATGTGTCAAAAAGATATAAGCCAGGCCTGGAAAAAAAATCCTTTCTACCCTACAACAGCTAGCTGAGTGCTAATTGCTCAACCAACACATGTCACAGAAATGACATTTATGGCAAATAGTCTGCATACGTATTGCTGTTAGGCCTCCTTTGCTAGACCAAGTTCTGTAAGAGCAAGCACAATCCACGACACATATGTACATTAAGGGTGGAAAACAGTGAGGCCAGTCAAGAATCTATTTTAATAACCCAGGCAATAATGTCTTGAATCAGCATGGCAATAATGAGAAGTGGTCTAATACATGGTGAAAGCAAGCCCACAAAACGTGCTAATATATACAATGAAGAGGAGTCAAGGATGACCCGAAGGCTTCTGGCCTGAGGAACTGGGAAGACAGGGTGGCCATTACCTGACTGTGGTCTTAGTAACTGACAATGACCCGCGACCTCACTACAGTCCATGCCAACTGTTCAGGTCACCTGCTGACATGCATGATCGCATTCAACTCTCACTACCCACGTGGCGGGTGTCACCTTTTAACATGCAGGAACCTGCTGGTGATTGGTAAGTTGAGATTCAAAACTAACAGCTGTTCTGAGCACCTATGTTATTTAGCCACTACTCAATCCATAATTACAGTCACAGGACCCAGCACTGTCCTCAACACAATACACATTCCATACATATCCGCTGAAATAGTTACTTTCTTGGACACAGGTTATAAAGTGACTTGAGTTCAGTGCAGAAATAAGCGTCTGGCCTCCCCAGATCTCCACCAGCTTCTGCACACGCTGGAGAAACAGACCCCGAAAGCCAGGAAATCGTTTTATAATTCGGAACCACAATTTGAGAGATGGAACAGGAACTCTTCCACGGCCCTGTTGTAGCTGCAGCATCTCCCGCAGAAACGGACAACTCATTCCAGACAGTGATCGCCCCCAACACCATGTCCTGTCCTCCCCCCGCCCCCAAACTGGGTCCCATTCCCACTTCCAGCTCCTCACCCTCCCTCTGGCCCTCCTACCCACCCGCCACACCTCCCCTTCCCGGAACTAGACTTCCCGCGGCCTCCGTTTCACTAGCGCTGCTTCCTCCACTTCCCCAACCAGCGGTTCTCAACCTATGGGTCGCGACCCCTTTGGCGGTCGAACGACCCTTTCACAAGGGTTCGCCTATGACCATCCTGCATATCAGATATCTACATGACGATTCATAACACTGGCAACATGACAGTTGTAAAGTAGCCACGAAAATAATGTTATGGTTGGGTCACAACATGAGGAACTGTATTTAAAGAGCCAGAAGGTTGAGAACCACTGTCCCCTCCACCTGTGCCTCCCAGCGTCTCTGGGGGAGACCTGAGCGCTCCGAGCCCTGGGAAACTCCCCCCACCCCCCGCAGGGTAAGTGCAGCCGGCGCTGCGGGGCTGGGAAGGGAGCGGGGCCGGGGGGCGAGAACCCCGGTCCCCGCCGGGGTGCGGCCACCGCCGGGTTACCTTCTCGCGTCAGCGTCCTCCTCGGTCGGGTACACACTCGCCCTCCCCGCGCCCCCGGCCCCGC
>NW_006293700.1:7184385-7184648 GCF_000327345.1 Myotis davidii
AATGGCCCCCTCCGCTCCCCGGTGCCCCCAAACCTTCCCTGAGCGGCCAGCTCGCAGCCAGGACACGCGTCTTGTGCTCGATGGACGCTGACCTGGGGCGGAAGCCTGGGCAAAGGGTGTGAGGTGGGGGGTGGGGCAGCCCCCCCAAACTAAGGCTCGCCCCTCAACTGCACTTCGGCTCCGGAGGGCTCCGGCTTCCTCTTGCGTAAAAGTGGGTCCGCACCGCCGAGCCCGTTTCCTGGCGGCCCGACCTCTTCCCCCAA
>NW_006293700.1:7185306-7187059 GCF_000327345.1 Myotis davidii
CGCGAGGACGTCTGAGGGGGAAGGGAGGCTGCCGCTCGCTCTGATTGGCTGGCGGAGGCCCCGGGGACTTGGGCCCGCCCCTTAGAACACCTGCCTCTGGCTTCCGCGGTGCAGAATTCAAATGCAAAATGTGGAGGAGCCCTTGCCCGGAGCGTGATAACGCACTTGACGTTTGTTGAGTTTGGACTTGAATCCACAAGAGCTTTTTATTGATAGCTTAACCAAAGCAAGTTCCAAAGCAAACAGAAAGGGAGCTAAAGCGCAGTCCTCTGCTCAACACTGCCGTATCCCACGTGTACGATCTTAAGCAAATTACTCACCTCTCCGGGCCTTAATTTTCCTCTTTAAATTAACTGTAATAATAATACCTAAAGTTATATATATTACTATACTTCAGAATCGTGTCTACAATTATAAATGTTACTGTTATAGAATTACTGGGGGGAGTGGGGGGGCGGCTTCTTTAAGATGACAGCAGTTACTTGACTACTTTGAAATAGATAACATGCTGAATGATCAGAATGTGAGTGTGCTAGTGAAACAGAAACAAAAGCTATTTATTGATTTGGATAACTACATTTACTTAATTCCGAAATTTATTAAATATTTATTGAGCATTTATTATGTGCTGGGCACTATTCTAAGCACTGAGGATGCAGCAGTGCACAAAAAAGCAAAAATGCTCTCATACAACTTCAATTCTGGTGGAAGGAGAAAGACAAACCAAATGATTTGTAAAAAAATAAAATAAAATAAAAAAAGGTGGTCACAGAGAAATATGAAGTAGGGAAGGGGAAAGAAAGTGTGCAATTTTAAACAGGGTGATTAGGGAAAGTCTGACCCAGATAATAGATGTGCAAGCAGAGAAAAGGGGAGGATAGGGCGGATCAAAAAGGAAAGAGCAGCTAGTAGCAGATCCTGCAGGGCTGTCGACCTCAGCTGTAAGTTTGTGTTTTTTGTTTTTGGGGTTTTTTTCTTTTAACTTTTTAGTATAAGTGAGATGAAAAGACATCACAGGATTTTGAACAGAGAAGTGACTTATTCTGAATTTTTGAAAGAATCCCTTTGGCTCCTGCATGAAGAAGGCAATATTTGGAACATACTTATACCGAGAAAAATTATTGTTTATCTGAACCTCAATTTTAATAGAGTGTCCTGTATTTTTATTTGCTAATTATGGCAAACCTAGGTAGGAGGCCATTGCAATTATCCAGGCAAGAGATGATGGTGACATAGTATAAGAGCAGGCGAGATAATGGGAAATGGTCAAATTATGGGTATATTTGAAAAGAAAGAGCCAAGTGAATTTTCTAATTGGTTTTCAGCATTGGAGAAAGAGAGGAGTCATGAATGACTGCGAAGTTTGGTCTTTTGTTTGAATGGTTTTTTGTTTGAGCTAATGAAAAGATGAAGCTACACTTAGATGGAAAAGGCTATGGCTAAAGCAAGTCTGGAGGGAATATTAGGAATTCCTTTTGATACACATTTAAGATACAGAATTATTATATACTAGAGGCCCAGTGCACGACATTTGTGCACTGGGGGGGGGGAGTATAAGGGGGGAGGTGGTCCCTCAGCCCTGTCTGTGCTCTCTCGCAGTCTGGGACCCCTGGGGGATGTCTGCCTGCTGGCTTAGGCCTGCTCCCCATGGTCAGGCAGACAACACCCATTGGGTGGACATCCCCCCAGGGGTCCTTAGCACTGCTGTGGAGGCAGGAGAGGCTCCCGCCACCCCTGCTGTGCTCGCCAGACG
>NW_006293700.1:7187638-7193000 GCF_000327345.1 Myotis davidii
AGAAAAATATATTTTAAAAAATGCATATAAAAATGTCAAAAACTGAAAACAACTGTAATGTCCCTCAATGAGACCTCACTTAAAAAGAATGTTATGCCCTAGCTGGTTTGGCTCAGTGGGTAGAGTGTCGGCCTACAGACTGGAGGGTCCCTTGGTTGCAGGCTCAATCCCTGGCCAGTCGACGTGTCTCTCTCACATTGATGTTTCTCTCTCTGTGACTCCCTTCCTTCCACTTTCTCTAAAAATCAATGGAAAAATATCCTCAGGTGAGGATTAACAATAACAAAAAAAGGAATGTTATACAATCATTAAAAAGTATGAATGTAACTGTTAATTATATGGAAAGTTTTAATTATATGGGAAATTATATTTGCACAATGCACTGTAAATTGTTAAGAAAAAGGATCATACAGTTCCATCTTTTAAAAAAAACCCCACTATATGTGTATATTTGCATTGGAAAAAGCCTAGAAGAAACTACAAGAAAATGTGAATTGTTAATTTCTGCATGGTAATATAAATGGTTGTTGTGTAGTTTCTTTGTACTTTTCTCAATTATTATGATTTTGCATT
The DNA here is from genome assembly GCF_000327345.1 of Myotis davidii. Classification (NCBI taxonomy): domain Eukaryota; kingdom Metazoa; phylum Chordata; class Mammalia; order Chiroptera; family Vespertilionidae; genus Myotis; species Myotis davidii. The sequence continues at coordinate 7,188,212 of NW_006293700.1, forward strand.
GACTATGTGTATTAATTTTATAATTAAAAAGCTTTAAATGGCTGCTTACCCAATATAAGTGGAAGAGGAAAGAATAATATTTAAAGTCATATACTCTACCCTTCTGGCATGTTCACTTTTCTTTATGAATATTATACCTAGTGGCCCAGTGCATGAATTCATGCACATTGGAAGGAAATTAATTAGAAGAAATACTTTAATATTGCTATTCATCCTTTCTTTATAATAGAAGTGTCAACCAAATTCATGATTGACAATGACAAATCAAAACATATGCATGCGATTGGTGCCAGCGAGAGCTTTATAGGTATTGCACATGCACAAGTCAACTTCGCCTTTTACACACACACACACACACATGTATACACACACATATAATAAATTTGCTTAATTAGTCCTGCTTTCTGATGTAGCTAAACTTTTTCCAGCCCAGTGAAGCATCCCAACTTGTCTTTCAGGTAATTGTCAGCAACACAGCAGTAAATATCAACATGAAGTAGATTATTATTGTAGGTCACACAGGGAGAACAAAGGGTAAAATATTTAACTGCAGAATTTTCTAAACTGTGAGGATCAAATGAGATGAGGCATGGGAAAACACTTCACAGACATTGGGTTAAAGCGTAAAATGTTTGCACCTGGCTATAAAGCAAGTCCTGTTCCTGGGCTGAAGAAACTGCAAGGAGGCTAGTCACTAGGGAGAGGAAGCCGGGCGTTGCTATGTGATGTCATTACCGGCACTCACAGCGACCATTTCTGGGCTGGGCTGGTCTCTGGGCCGCATTTTGTGCCATGGGGTCTTGGCAGCATTGGCTGCGATTTGGTGGGATGTGGCTCTGGGGTGGTGGCGGGGCCTGTGTCCCACTTGGGGGGAGCTGAATGTTGCTTTGTGGGTACCAGGTCCGTGGTGCCATTATGCATCACAGCTGCTCCTGCATTGAGCATCTGCCCCCTGGTGGTCAGTGTGCATCATAGCAACTGGTTGGATGGTTGGACACTTAGCATATTAGCCTTTTATATATATAGATTATATATATAGATAACAATGTATAAAAGGGGCTTCCACCCAAAAGGCATATGACTTTGTGATTTTGTTAGATATTATCAAATTGACTTCCACAGACATTATAGCAGTCATTTTAATTCTTTTTTAAAAAGCAAAGAAATAGAAATTTCAGAACATCCATAGACAGAGCCAGTCAAAGGGTTTTCCTGTCCCTTTATTCTCTCTCCCACAATATTAAGAATGACCACACTTGCTTCAGCCTTTGGTTGGTGCAGCAGGTTGATTTGTGTACCCCAAAAGGATATGTCTGTTATAAACTTCAGTAAATATGACCTTATTTGGAAATATGGTCTTTGCAGATATAATTAAAGATTTTGAAAAGAGATCAGCCTGGATTTATGGTGGGCCCTAAAAACCCAGTGATTGGGGTCATAAAAGAGAGGGAGATTTGACACAACAGAGACACTCAGAAAAGGTAAGGTGAAGATGGAGGCAGAAATTGGAGTGATGCATCGGTAAACCAAGGAACACCAAGGACTGCCAGCAACCACCAGTAGGAGGGAGGTATGGAAGGATTCTCCCTCAGAACCTCCAGAAGGAGCCAACCCTGTGGACCCCTTGATTTCAGACTTTTGGCCTCCTGAACTGAGAATTAATTTGTGTGCTTTTCCCCCCACCTAGTTTGTGGCAATTTTTTTATAGCAGCCTTAGGATAAAGAGCTGGCCTAGAATTGGTCTTTGGCAAGTAGTACTTCTTTCCTGTTCCAAAGTCTTTAGCTATTTCAGATAGGAGTGACCTGATTTAGGCAAGGAAGGGGCGATGGAAACTGAGGTTCATTCCCATGTCGCCTGACTACAAACAGGGTCAAGTTTGTTGTTGTTGTTGTTTTTTCCTTAAGTGTGGCAGAAAAGGGCTGAGGTAAGAGCTAATCATAATTCCATTACCTCATTTGAGATGAGGTCATAGGTGAGTCTCTCTCTCTCTCTCAATCTTTTTTTTTTTGGAACAAAGTTGGAAAGTAAACATCAGTTTGCACGGGATTTCTTTCAGGAATGTTGCAAATCTGACCTTACGTAAACTTAGTAGCTGATCTTATTGATTTTCCACAAAAGGAGGAGAATCATTGGTTAGCCTCCCCTAATGCCACAGTCAGGGACTGGGCCACGGAAGAGGGGCCTGGGACTATTGCCTCCACCCACCCCATTCTAAGTAAGATGAGCAATAATAGTATTGTGCTCCAGCCCAGCCCAATATTGACCCCAATGGTGAGGGTGCTCCCTTCAGAGCTCCCATAGTACATTGCTGTTCTTAGGATTTTCTGCTTTATATTAAAATTTTCCCTTTTAGTACAGGAAAGGAGTAATCTGTTAAATGCAAACTAAAATAACAACGGAAATGCCAGTTTTATACCTATATTTTTGGTTTTAAAATAACAGTACTCAATGTGATATCGAGGTATGGGGTCATTTCTTTTTTTAAAATATATTTTTATTGATTTCAGAGAGGAAGGGAGAGGAGAGGAGAAAGAGATAGAAACATCAATGATGAGAGAGAATTATTGATCTGCTGCTTCCTGCACACCTGCTACTGGGGATCGAGCCTGCAACCTGGGCATGTGCCCTTGACCAGAATCAAACCCGGGACTTTTTTTTTAAAAAATATATTTTATTGATTTTTTACAGAGAGGAAGGGAGAGGGATAGAGAGCTAGAAACATCGATGAGAGAGAAACATCGATCAGCTGCCTCCTGCACGCCCCCCACTGGGGATGTGCCCACAACCAAGGCACACGCCCCTGACCAGAATTGAACCTGGGACCCCTGAGTCTGCAGGCCGATGCTCTATCCACTGAGCCAAACCGGCTAGGGCAGAACCCGGGACTTTTCAGTCCACAGGCCGATGCTCTATCCACTGCGCAACACCAGCTAGAGCATGGGCTCGTTTCTTAAAACCAATATAATGATGTGTATTAAGAAACTTGGAGCCCTGGTTGGTGTGGCTCAGTGGTTGAGCATTGTCCCATGCACCAAAAGGTCGCCAGTTTGATTCCCCGTCAGGGCACATGCCGGAGTTGTGGGCCAGATCCCCAGAGTTGGGGTGTGTGCAGTGTGCAGGAGGCAGCCAATACATGTTTTTCTGTTTCTCTCTTTCCTTCCCTCCCTTCCTCCCTCTCAAAAATCAATAAAAACATATTTTTTTTTAAAAAAAGAAACCTGGAAAATATTAAAAACCTTTGACCTGGGAATTCCATCTCTAGGAGAATTCCATCTCTAGGAGTCCATCCTAACATGATAATCAGAGCCATGGACCAAGATTTATGTGTAAAGATGTTGATTGCAGCTTTATTTATAATAGCAGGATCTGAAAACAAACTCATGTGCAACAAACCGTTGGGCCACAATGAAGTGAGCAACAGTATGTCCATGCAACTCTTTATATTAATGCTTATATATTTGGTTTAATAAAAATTTACTAAAAACAATACATGAGGAAATTTCAAGCAGTATAGAAATGTACAAAATAAAGGGACAAGTCCCTCTGTGTGAGTGCTATGAGGAAAAAGAAGTTTTCTCTTTCCACTGGGGTTGCCAAGCCTGGAAAATATGAATATGGGGCTGCCAGCGGCCACCCTCCCCACAGCACCTGAGAGTGCAGCCGAGCGCCAAGCATGGAGGAACTGGCTGACACGGGAAGAAGGGAGGCCTGAGAGGCAGCTCTGCTTCTGATCCCTAGAGATCCCAGTTTCTGCAGGTCTCCCTAAACTGTTAAACAATCTGATAAACAGTTCTTCTGCCTGGACTTTTATTTAATTTATTTTTTAAAAATATATTTTATTGATTTTTTACAGAGAGGAAGAGAGAGAGATAGTTAGAAACATAGATCAGCTGCCTCCTGCACATCCCCCACTGGGGAAGTGCCCACAACCCAAGTACATGCCCTTGACCGGAATGGAACCCGGGACCTTTCAGTCTGCAGGCCTACGCTCTATCCACTGAGCCAAACTGGTTTCGGCTGGACTTTTAATTAAATGCGTAGAGTCATGATAACAGAACTGCGCCAGCCCTGGCCGGTCTACTCAGTGGTTAGAGTGTCGGCCTGTGGACCGAAGGAAGGGTCGTGGGTTCGATTCCCAGTCAAGTGCACATACCGGTTGTGGGTTTCCTGCCCAGGGCACATGCAGGAGGCAACAAATCCATGTGTCTCTCTTCATGTGGATGTTTCTCTCTCTCCCTCTCCCCACTTTCACTTTGTCTAGAAATCAATGGAAAAAATATCCCCAGGTAAGGATTCAAACAAACAAACAAAAAAACTGGGCCAGCTGCTTTATTGGAATAAAATTATGTGGTTTGTACTGTAATCTAACAATCAATTAATTCTTCCAACAATTGGAAATGAAGTCCATTTGGCATGAACCGGGCTTTTTTGTTAAACCACTAAAGGCTCCTAAATAATCACCTTTCTTGCCTGACCTGTTTGGAATTAATCCCCCCAGCGCCACCTTCTTCCTCCGGGCTCCCGCGGACTCCAGGCTCTAAGAGCTAAAGCGTGTTTGTTTTTCACACAGAAGTTTCTGTGATTTCACTGCACACACCCAGTCTTCCGCATCTCAGCCGGTTCCTCCAGGGCGGGCAACCCGGCTCTGGGTTGGCGGAAGGGCTCAGACTCCTCGTGGAGCCTCACGAAGCGTCGTCCAGCGCCTCGCGGCTTACCGACTCCACGCGCTCCCCGGACTCCTCCCGAGGTCGCGGTCGGTGACCGCTTCTCCGCCACCGAACCCGATCC
>NW_006293700.1:7193904-7210115 GCF_000327345.1 Myotis davidii
GAATGGTAGCCTCGTCTCCCGGCAGAACGTGATCTGGGTGGGGGTGGGGAAGGGCGGATTTCTCCGGGAATGGTTGGGTCGGGGGCGCATTACTTCTGCTGGGCGCTCTCCGCTGGGACATTTCTCAGCAGATTTCAGTGCTTGAGGGCAAGGCAGGGGAGTAGTTGGAGCTGGAGGGTGGAACGCAGAGAGTCTTTTGGAAATTACTCTGCCGAAACCGGTGTGGTTTCACACCGATGTGAAGGTCGTTTTAATTTTGGAAGATAATGCAGGCACGAGATTTTGCAATAACTTTCCCAGGGTCACCCAGTTAATAACAGCCCGGAATCCAATTGAGACCCTCTTGTACCAAAAAACCATGATCTTAACCGCCCTGTTGTCATTATAATAATGGTTATACTTAGCACTTGCTATATGCCAAGCATTGTGCTGAGTGGTCTATGTAAACGAATTCATTGAAGTCCCACAATTACCCTAGGAGATAGGTTTCCCTTGTTATACCCATTTTAAAGATGAGAACACTGAAGTAACATGTCTAAGGCCACATAGCTTGTGAATAAGGAATGGGGATTTACACGTAGAATTTGGCTCTGGACTCTACATATTGTGCCCCTGTCCAAGGCCACCTCTGTGGCTGAGTGACCACGCCCACCTTGGTCCTTTGACTCCCACACCTACCCTTCCCTTGCCTGTGTGACTCCTTCCCCACTTCAGTCCCTGCACAATTGTGAAACCTTAGGGCCATCTAAACTACTGTTCCCTCCTTCAGCTGGTCACCAATCTGGTGCCACCAAGAGCTTAACAATTTGTTCAGCTCTGACTGCATGTCAGGCCCAGTGCCAAGTTCTTCATCCATGCCTAGGACACAGGTTCTGTTTATTATCATCGTCCTAATTTTTTAAATGAAAAAGATGAGCTGCAGAGAAGCTGTTGTTTGTCCAAGATGGCACATCTAGCACATGGTAGTCCTGAAACTGAATGTCTGTAATGCTGGAGTCCATGCTTAACTACTACACTTTTTGTCTGCCCTGCTCTCACCTAAATTTTATTAGTTCTTATCCCTAATGTCCGTTCATTGATTCATTGATTCATTCAGTAAACGTGTATTCGGCATTTGGTGTGTGCAGTGCACGATTCTAGGCACTAGTGATACAGCAGTGAACAAAATAGACAACGTACCTGCTAAGATCTGATTTTTTTTTTTTAATGTTTTTGTTGGGGAAAGCAGACAAAACAAGTAAACCATGTTTGGGTGGTAAGTGCTACAAGACAAATAAAATCAGGTCAGGTGGAGACTGACTTTTTTATATTAGTATATTTAAGGAAGACTGCTGATAAAGTGGTATTTGAATAGAAATCTGAAGAAAAAGAGGGCGGGAGCTTCCTGGATATCGGTGGGACATTCCAGGCAGGAGGAACAGCAGGGGCAAGCGCTCTGAGAAGGAAGTATGCCATGAGAATTCCAGGACTAACAAGGAAGTTGGCACAGTTGGAGTGGAGCGGTTTGATGGGAGAATGGTAGGAGATGAATGTTTCTCCAGTAGATCATCTTTTAGTTTCGTCAGCCATAGGCCAGACTCTCCTTGGCTAGCTCTGGGGGACCTGTTCCAGTGCTGCCTACCAGGCCATTCTGCCAGGTGTTCCCTGTCCTGCCAAGTCTTTAACTTTAGCTGGTTTCACAGGACTCAGTGCCATCCTGAATTTGAATGAGCTGGAGAAACCTGGGAGCTTGTAAAACATGCGGCTCTTAGGGTCCCACCCCAGCCTCTGGATGTATGAGCAACACAGTGGAGGAGTTTGAGTCCGTCGATCACATTTCAAGGAATACAGGCATTTCAAGGAATACAGGCGGAGACAACAAAGTCTGCCCCTTGGGCATAGCAAGTCCTCTGAGATCTGGTCACTTCCCGTTCCTCCAATCCCATCTTGAACCTGCCTTCTCCGCTGTACTGCAGGGTTTCGCACCTTGGCGCCTTGGATATCTTGAATGCCTTAAATCTTTGTGTGGCGGCTGTCCTGTGTATTGTAGGAAATGTAGCCCGTCCCTGGCCTGTACTCACTAGAAATACGTAGCATCCTCTCCCAATTTGTGATCACCAAAAATGCCTCCAGGCTTTGCCAAATTTCCCCTGGGGGTCAAATCGCCTCTGACTGAGAACCAGTGCTTTGCCCTGCCTGCACACATCCGGGAGGTATACCGTACTGCCTTTGCGCCTGTGGGTTCTTCTAACTTGAAATACATGCCACCTCTGCTTCTGTCGGCTTCCCTCAGATGCTCCTTACCTTTTAAGATCCACTTCATGATAACAGTGGTGGCCGCTCTCTGTGTGGCGCTGTGTGGTTTGTGGAGCATTTTTCCTTCCTGCATGCTTCTCTGACTAAACCCGTCACGAGTAACCCTTCCTTGCAGAATCCTGGCCCTAATGCTGCTTTGTTAGCTTTTCTGCTGCCAAAATAATCAACCGGCAGGTTGAGAAATGATCATCATTCCCCACTTTTTCTAAACCAGTGAAATGGGTGCCAGGACTCACATTACACCAGGGGCTCTTTCCATCCCAGGGTTTCCAAGTATATACTTAGGCGGTTCTGCGGATGGTTAAAGGCCTCTCATATAGAAGGGAGTTTTACCTGGGGCAGAGGTATAGGAAGATAAATTTCAATTCAGTACGAGAAAGAACTTTCTGGAAGTCAGGACTTCCTCCGTACCAGAGGGACTTGGGGACTCTTTCCATCCCAGGGTTTCCAAGTATATAAGGCCCTTTGTTTTAACATCACAAGTTTCATGAAATCCTCCTACATGATATTAACTTTCTTGAAAGAAAAAGGACAGTAGAAATGGACTATAAGTTCAGTATCTCTTATGTTTAAATTTGTTTCTACTGTGTAACATTCACACATATTTGAAAAATTAGGCCAACTATGTCCAAACCACATGTGTATTCAGCCTACGAGTATGCTCCCTCTTCTGTGCTCACATCCGGTCCAGGGATGTGAGACACAGTTGGAATTCCAACTCACACACTTAAAAAGTAAGAAACTGAACATCCTGAGCTGAGTGTCTGCCCTTCTCATCTGTAAAATGGGCATAATCACATATATTAGCATCTTTCATGGCCTTGGATGCTTGCTTATTTGTGGATCTGCATGTCTCCTCTCACTGTCTGTGAGCTCTGATTTGTCAGATCTTCCAAGCACTTAGCATAGCGTTTTGTATATCACAGGCTCTTGAAGATGTTTGTGGCCAACTCTCCAAAAGGTCTGTAGGCAAGACAGACAAATGTCTTTTCAAAACTTGGTCTCAGAACATCCAGATTTTTAAAATGTTAGATATTATATGTTATATGTCCCATTGAAACAGTACATTTTTGTTGCTCCATACGACATATCCTGTGGAAGTTGTTAGTAGCCATCTCCTGGTGTTACCTCTACCACCTCTTTTTCCATAAGGTTTCTTAAGTATTTTAATTAAAAACAAAATCATCGGAGAAAAACACAGAAGCTCAACTTTGGTGCTTTAAGCCGAGTCTTATGTAACATTGAGACAGGTAGACAAGGGCAAGACTCGTGCATAAAAAAAGTGTTTATTTCCATAAAATGGTGACAGCCCTCCAAGCCGTTTGTGCCTTGTTTGTCTTTGGGTCGCATGGTGTAGGTGGCTGGAAGTTAGGCTTTGACAGATGGGGTCACGTGTGTGAACAGAGTGTTGGTGTAGTTCGTTTTGAGCAAAGGCACCGTGTGGTTCAGCGGAGAAAGGAACCCAAGAGCTGACCTGTGAGTTCTGCCAGCAGGGGCTAGCGCTTGCCTGTGTGGGAGTGACTGTGGCTGCTAGTGTGGCTAGTTGGGTGCACTGGGCATTGCTTTACTTAGGCGGTTCTGCGGATGGTTAAAGGCCTCTCTTATAGAAGGGAGTTTTATCTGGGGCAGAGGTATGGGAAGATAGATTTCAATTCAGTACGAGAAAGAACTTTCTGGAAGTCAGGACTTCCTCTGTACCAGAGGGACTTGGGGAATCACACTCAGAGGGGCTTCCCCCAAAAGAATTCCTGGACATATCACATAACTGCCCTGATCTTGCTGCTCAGGAGCCCTGCTGCCCCACACACGCACCTGTCCCATTCCTTAAGAAGCAGGCACCTGGTGTTACTAAGATGTGTGGAGTATTTCTAATATATGTGATTATGCCCATTTTACAGATGAGAAGGGCAGACACTCAGCTCAGGATGTTCACAGTTTCTTACTTAAAAAGTGTCTGAGTTGGAATTCCAACTGTATCTCACATTCCTGGACTCAATGCTTATAGAATATTAGGCATTCTATTTTTAATTGATTTTTAGATAGAGAGAGAGCAGAAGCGAGGGAGAGAAAGAGAAAGAGAGAGACATTGATTTGTTCCACTTATTTATGCATTCACGGATTGCCTCTTCTATGTGCCCTGAGCAGAGATCGAACCCACAACCTTGGCATATCGGGATGACACTCTAACCAGCTGAGCTACTGGCCAGGGTTTGTAGAATATTGACGCTGCGTTTTATCAGTTATAAAATGCCTCCATACACACACACTGCTGGGAGAGGTATTGAGCTCTATATATGCAGAGGGTCCACACAGGATAGGCTGGGTAGCAGCTGGTTGGGGATGTTTTATTTTTATTTATTTATTTATTTTAATACATTTTATTGAGTTTTTACAGAGAGGAAAGGAGAGAGATAGAGAGTTAGAAACATCGATGAGAGAGAAACATCGACCAGCTGCCTCCTGCACACTCCCCACTGGGGATGTGCCCGCAACCAAGGTATATGCCCTTGACCGGAATCGAACCCGGGACCTTTCAGTCCGCAGGCTGACGCTCTATCCACTGAGCCAAACCGGTTTCGGCATGGTTGGGGATGTTTTAGAGGAGGTTCACATGTTTGCGACTTGTTGGATTAGATGGCATTTAAGGTCTCTTCCAACTGTTTCATGTCATCATCAGTCTTTTGTTCAGATTTGAAGGACACTGAGTGTTCTTGCTTAATTATACTGATTAGATAATTATTTTATTCCAGTGAAGAAAATATTTGGAAGCTCTGTGAATACATCAAGAACCACGACCAGTATCCCTTAGAGGAATGCTACGCTGTCTTCATATCTAATGAGAGGAAGATGGTAAGTTGGCAAGTGACTGCGGAAAGAAAACAAGAGATTTAGGACATTAGATGCTAACTATAGAGTGAGTTTAATACTGTTTTAAAATGTGCTCTGTAAAATACAGCAGCATCTTAACATTTGTTTTTGGATGAGTTTTTTTACCTTCCATGGTACGGTTAAGAGAGTTTAGGTTCTCACTTGTAGGTAGGGAAATATGTGATGGTGTGTTCACACAGATGAAATTCCTTTTCTCTAGGAGTTTAAGTAGAACTACAGTGAACATATATGAAGTATTAAATAAAAGTCCTTCCTGTTTTATTTTATTTTTTTTAAAATATATATTTTATTGATTTTTACAGAGAGGAAGGGAGAGGGATAGAGAGTTAGAAACATCGATCAGCTGCCTCCTGCACACTCCCCACTGGGGATGTGCCCACAACCAAGGTACATGCCCTTAACTGGAATTGAACCTGGGACCCTTGAGTCCGCAGGCCGATGCTCTATCTGCTGAGCCAAACCGGTTAGGCAGTCCTTCCTGTTTTATAAAGCATGTTTGCAAGGATCGCCTCATTTGATCCTAATGGGAACCCTGTGAACTAGGCAAGTTTCAGACAATGGTCTCCGTTTTATAGGTGAGGAAATAGAGACTCCGGGAGGTTTCATGAATAATTAAGTGGAAAAGCAAGACTTGAACCTGCCAGGCCTTCTGATTCCTCATTCAGGTCTCCTTCTACTCCCTAAGGACCATCGTATAATTAATTTTTGCTTTTTCATTTTTAAGGACCCTTAGACATATTTGGATTTCTTTTTTTTTTTTTTTTAAATATATTTTATTGATTTTTTACAGAGAGGAAGGGAGAGAGATAGAGAGTTAGAAACATCGATGAGAGAGAAACATCAATCAGCCACCTCCTGCACACTCCCCACTGGGGATGTGCCCGCAACCCATGCACATGCCCTTGACCGGAATCGAACCCGGGACCCCTCAGTCCGCAAGCTGACGCTCCATCCACTGAACCAAACCGGTTTCGGCCATATTTGGATTTCTTACCCACTTGTTCTTTCACCTGGATTGTTGGTTCTTAGAAATATTTTATTTTTTGTGTATGTGTTGCTTTAAAGAATTTAGTGGTGGTTTAGCTAAAAGGGTGGCTTATGCAATTTATTGTTTTTGTAGATTCCTATCTGGAAACAGCAGGCAAGACCTGGAGATGGGCCTGTGATCTGGGTAAGATGGTCAACACAGAGAGCGTCTGATGCATTATTAGTACGGTGATCCCTGAGGGCTCTTTAAGTTTTGGTAGAGCAGAAAGGATAGGGCAGTAGAGAAAGGCTAATTATAAATAGGCTTTTGAGAATAGATGTTGGTTGGCCTAAGGTAGAAGCGCTTACAGGCATGTTTGTTTTAATTTTGAAATTATTACAGGAATGATTTTAGTTTTTGTTTTGTTGTTTTTATTAATCCACATCTGAGGATATTTTTTCCATTAATTTTTAGAGAGAGTGGAAGGGAGGGGGAGAGACAGTGAGAGAAAACATCATGTGAGAGAGACACATCAATTCGTTGCCTTCCGCATGTGTCCTGACCAGGGCCAGGGATCAAGCCTGAAACCGAAGTACATGCCTTTGATCAGAATCAAACCCAGGACCCTTCAGTCTTCGGGCCAATTCTCTATCCACTGAGCAACACTGCCTAGGGCATTACAGGAATGACTTTAAATGGTCTGTGTGGCAGATATATTTGTGACCTCCCAGACTACTATCTTTTTAGCACTGGGAAGGACTTTAGCAATATCTAGGCCAGCTGCACATGAGAATTATCTGGAAACTGTGTTAAAAATACTGTACAGCCCTGGCTGGTTTGGTTCATTGGATAGAGCATCAGCCTGGTGACTAAAGGGTCCCAGGTTCGATTCCAGTCAAGGGCACATGCCTGGGTTATGGACTCTATCCCCAGTAGGGGGCATGCAGGAGGCAGCTAATCAATGATTCATTCTCATAGTGAATTCTATCTCCTCCCTCTCCCTTTCCCTCCTCCTTCCTCTTTGAAATCAATAAAAATATGTTAAAAAATACTGTACAAATTTCTGATATGGTTGATCTAGAGAAGGATTTAGGAATTAGCATTTTTAGCAAACTCCTGAGTGAACATGATGGCATCGGAAAAACACATCTGTTCCAACCCCTTCATTTTTCAGGTGAAGAAACAAGCCCAGAAAGGCAAAGCGAGTAGCTCAAGGCCATCTAGCTGGTCAGTGGCAGAACTGGGTGTCAGGCCTGGGTCCTTTCCAGTATGCGTCGTGCGTCACCCTAACCTGGCCCCCGGAAGGACAGAGTTGTTTATGCTAGTAACCATGAAGATAAAGTAAAAGAAAAGCTCCATTCATGACCATTTAACGAACATGTAGTTTCTGATACTTATTTAAAATAAGATACCATTTGAATTGGCTTCATTGATTTATTTAACATATATTTGTTGGATACCTATTACCGTTATATGTCAGGCACAAAACAGGCTAAAGTCCTTAGCTTCACAGAGCTCACGTTTTCGCTTCTTTCCCCTGCGGGGGATGTGCTGCTCTGACCCGAAAGCCCAAATCCAGCAGTGTTGGGTGTTGGGTTAGGAGCTCGGGTTTAGTTAGAGTCAGACACAATGGGGTGCAGCCCCAGTCTCCCATTGATGGCTGTGTGAACTGGACGTGTTGGGTACCCCTTTTTTCAGTGTCCTCTCTGGTCAGTGGGTTTGGGAGGCTTAGATGAGGTAATGCAGGAAGCATTATCCAGGTATTCGGTACGGTGCCTGGTACTGTGCTCGATAAGCCGTAGCTATTGTTGTTAGCGACACCGCATAACCCCTGTTGCAGATGGTCCATCTCATTAATGACCATCCTCATTAATGACCCACTCAGCTGATTTGAGTCAGGGTCTTGCTTCCCATCTTAGGGAAACTTGCAGGGCAAGGACCTGTGGTCATGTCCCTCTTTTTAAAAGCATTTACCAATAAATAAATAAGTAGATAAGTAAATAAAATAAGGCATTTACAGACATAATCTCATTAGTCCTCCCAGTACTCTCTGAGGTACATGCTACAGTTACCTTCATTTTATAAAAGGGTAACTGAGGCTGGTAAGTAGAAGGGCTTGATTAGGCGAGCCACCTTCAGAATGCCCTTACTGCTTGCTCTCCTGCCTCCTGCAACCATTGACTTGTGTTTCCCACTCACTTCTCTGGGAACTCCCTGAGGGTGAGGAGCTGTCGTTCTCACCTCTGTATCTATATTTCAACAGCACAGTTTCTCACAAACAATAGGGAAGGGAGTGTGTACTGCAAAACAATTGTAACACGAGTTAGATGTCAAGAGAGAAACAGATTTTAGAAGGTAGCTATGCTCACCACTATACCACCAACACCTTGAGAAACAGAATTTGGATGAGGCAGAGACTGCTGCTGGCAGGGGATGGGAGAAGATTAAAACAACACGAACTTATGGGAAGAGAGCCTTTGAGTTGGAGCTTGAGTGATGGGCGTGGAGAGAACCTGGGGAAGGTTGCTGCAGATGGGGGGTGGGGATAAGATGAATAAGCGCAGGGAAAGGAAACCAGACTGTTATGGGGGAGCCACGCTTCGATTAAACCTGGAGGGTCAGATGCATTAGGAGAGGAGTCCAGGGAATGAGCATCCATTTCTGAAGCTGTTTCTGCTTTCCTAAGATAGAATTGGAGCCAGGGGAAGCACTTTAGGCTCTAATGGTACATCTCGGGTCTCAGTAAATGAATGATCTTTCCCACCTCACAGAGTCAAATGAAATAACATTTGAGAAAATGCTTTATAAGCTCTGAAGTACTAGAAACGTAACATGATATTATGAATGTTATCCTAATACTAGAGGCCTGGTGCATGAAATTTGTGCACTGGAGGGAGGGGGTGGGTTCCTCAGTCCAGCCTGTGCCCCCTCACAATCCAGGACCCCTCGGGGGGATCAGGCCTAAGCTGGCAGGTGGACATCCCTCTCGTAGTCCAGGGCTCTCACAGTCTCAGACCCCTTGCTTCTTACCGCTCACCTGCAGCGGAGGTGGGAGAGGCTCCTGCCACTGCTGCTGCGCTCGCCAGCTGTGAGCCCAGCTTCTGGCTGAGCGGTGCTCCTCCTGTGGGAGCGCACTGACCACCAGTGGGCAGCTCCTGTGTTTAGCATCTGCCCCCTGGTGGTCAGTGCATGTCATAGCGAATGGTCATTCTGCTGGTTGTTCCACTATTCAGTTGATTTGCATATTAGGGTTTTATTATATAGATAACTGAACTTTTAATCTTGCAGTGCTGTTCTCTGTGATAGTGTTTTTGCTTTGAGGAACTCAAAGCACCGAACTGCCCTCATGTTCCTTGATAACCACCCTGACATCCCTTCCAGCAGTGCCTGGTGTCGGGGAGTGAGAGTGAGGATTCACGTACAGTGTCCGAGCTGTGCGCACAAAGCTCTCTTTATTCCTTAATGGTTACACATGAGGTTTTAGCTGATTGAAACAAGACAAAACAAAAAAAAAAGCCAACCAAAAGCCAACATTTTTATTTCTTTTAGCTACCAATCTAGTATAAAACAGTCCCCTTTGTTAAGAGTTGGGAGGATATTCTTGCAGACTCTATCCTCTGTATTCATATGCATGCATATGTACTTCTGAATGCATGTGTGTCCACATAAACTTTAAAAACATAATATGCATATTCTGCAATTTGCTTCTTCCACCCAGCTATATATAACATGGACATTTTTCTGTTTCCACATAAATTTACCCAAATGTTTTTAACAGCTACTCCATCCTATGGCTGCATGCATCACTGCTTGTGGTGGGCTTTTGTTTTTTTCTGAATTTCCACTATTATAAACAGATTTTATATCTGTATAAATACACACACACACACACACACACACACACACCTTTACTTGAGTATTGCCATTGCTCTCTAGGGTGGATTCCTCGAGGTAAAATTGCTGGGTCAAGGAGTTTCTGATATATATGAACATTTCCACTGTCTATTGAACTGTTCCCTGTCACTGGGCATTTGGTCTGTGTTCAGGATTTTGTGTTTGCTTTATTTTATTTTGCTCTTACAAAGAGGGCTATATTTGTCTTGTATCTGTTCTTGGGGCTGTATACGCATTATATCTCAGACAGCCGTGGAATTCACCATCATAGAGTAACTTGGTTAAGTTCCGCAAACTTTTACCTCCAGGATTACCATGTTGTCTTGCTTCACGTTTCAAGTGGAGGACAGAGCTTCATTTATGATCTCGACACTGTCCTGCCATTTCCCTGCCTCTTCGACGCTTATGTGGAAGATGCCTTTAAGTCCGATGAGGACATCCATCCCCAGTTTAGAAGGTGAGGAAATTCAGGGGGAGTTTTCCTACTTTCTGACGTGAGGCCTTGACAATGATATAGAGTTGTTTTGTGTCCTTTTGCATTTGCTTAGTAAAGATTGCTTATCTTGGCGTCACCATTGAGTTGATATTTGAGGATGATGTGCTACACAGAAGATAAAAAATGTTTCAAAGTTTTAAAGGTTGTCCATTGTATAAAAGGTTGACAGTCTTTTAGAAATGTGTGTGATAAGATCTCAAACATTTTCTTAGTCATTTGGGGGATTTCTCTCATCCTCTTGCTTTTGAGGGGGTGGTGGGGTGTGTGTGGTGTGGGGATAGGATGCCTTATGATGCCAAAGTTGAGAAGGCCGTCATGGCAGCACCGGAAAATAAAAAGTTTTGCCCCCGATACCAGATGTATTTCGTGCCTTTGTAGCTCTGGATTTCGTTTGCTCATTTCTCATGGCTTCTTTGAGAGGTAACAAGCCACACACACACACACACACACACTTGCATATTATTAATAGTACAAAAATGCCTGCTTAGTTTTGTGCATGTCATAGAAAATGAGTACAAAAAATGAGCTAGAATTTCAACTGTGATATCTCCCTGCGATCAATGAATGCTGATTTATCTGCAGGAAATTTAGAGTTATCCGCGCAGATTCTTACTTGAAGAACTTCGCTTCTGATCGATCTCACATGAAAGATTCCAGTGGGAACTGGAGAGAACCTCCTCCGTCATATCCCTGCATTCAAACTGGAGGTGAGCCAGCGACGCGACCTTGGAAACATTGCCAGTCCCTGAGCAGATCAGCCTTTTCCCTTAACCAAGGACAAAAACCTCACTGCTTTTTGGGTAAACCCTCTGAGTGGTAAAGAAGTGAGAGGAAGCGTGGTTCTGTGTTTTTATTAGATTCAGAAATCGAGGCACAGAGCACAGGACTGGAAGGCATAAGGCCTCATGGGAGAGGAAAGGTGTAGGGAGTAGACTGTGCCACCTGCAGTATTGGATATACTTACTGCTGGGACACTGCCTTTAGGAGACCTGCCTGTTTGTGCCATTTAACACTGGGGCTGGTGGCACCTTGCTGTGGTAGGGCTTCATGTTATGGTGGAAAAAATCGCCAGAGCATCCCGGTGATGAAGTGTCAGATCCCTGGCGCTAGAACAAAATCTGCATTAGGAGGAGGTGAGAGCTAGCAGGTTTTACTGTACCACTCACCCAGTTTTATGTGCTTTTAGGCATCAGTCCAGTTAATAATTCCTTGAGATTTGAGTAGATGAAGAGTTCTTCACCCTAGTACTATTGTTTGGCATTCACATGAGTTGAAGCATTATTTATGGTGGAGAGTAATTCACGACATTGCCATTGATTGGTGAGGTCATCCCCTCACATGGCTGATACTGTCTGTGAAAGTGCTCTGTAAGCTGTGCCACAGCCAGAAAAGTGGAGCAGAAATAAAAAATATTCAGAGTTCAGCAAGGAAGAAAGTAAGAGCATATTTGGCATATTTGAAGGGAGTGAACTAAGAGAGGAATCAAATTCTGATTTTTGAGGGTCTCTGTGAGAAGCTCTCGTAATTTAAAAAATGTATATTGGGCTTGCTTTTTGGTTCACCAGCCTGCCTTCCAGGCTCAGCATCAGAATTGGGACCGAGCCTTGGTTAGGCGAGGGCTTCCCAGGCCTACCTTTCAGTCTTGGACAGCCTGCTGTAGGGGGCGTGGTCTGGGGCAATGTGCTTTGTCAGCTTCCCGTCTCATGGATGTGAACTCAGAGCCTTGTGCATAGCAGACGTTCAGGAAACACCACCTCCTCAGCCCTGATGCTCTTTGAGTCATTCCTTAGGGTTTGATGACTACTGCCCTGTCATGAGTGCTGTTTTGTGCCGGGCTTTGTGCCATCCCCTTTACATATTAATTTACTTCCCACCACAGCTCAACGAGTTCAGCTTTATTTTCCACATTGGATAGATGCATAGACTGAAGTGTGTGAAGGTTGAGCCCTTTGCCTCAGGTGCATGGCTAGAAAATGGTGGGGTCAGCACACTGTGCTTAAGAAAGGTTTTTTTTATGGGGAGGAGGAGGTGTCTTTTTTTTAATGCTACACACACTCTTTTTTTTAAATGTTTTTATTGATTTTTAGAGAGAAAGGAAGGGAGAGGGATAGAGAAATGGAAACATCAGTGATGTAAGAGCATCATCGATCGGCTGTCTCCTGCACTGGGGATCAAGCCCACAGCCTGAGCATGTGCCCTGGCCGGGAATCAAACCAGGATCTCTTGGTTCATAGGTTGACATTCAACCACTGAGCCACACCGGCTGGGCGATTGATCTTAAATAAGAATACCTGAAGATAGTAATAATTTTTTATTTAATTATATTAAAGGGCCCAGAAAACAAATACTATTATATGTTAGAAGTTGAGGTTTCCGTTAGCAATTTGTTAAAAATGTTAGTTGACCTACTTACTGACACACATGGGTCATGGTATCGATCCCAGGTAAGCAAGAGCTTTGGCCCATCTCTCCTTGAGGGTCCTGCCTGTGCTTTATTTCGGGTACTTGGTCATCCTGCAGCCCCAGCTTTCTGATGACTTCAGTGAAACTGCTGGTTCTGCTAATTATCTAGTTGTTTTTGTTGTAATTTCTTGTAATTTATTTGTTGAAGAAACAGTCTGGATTTTCCTACTGGCGTCTCTTTGTATCCTCTGAATTTCCTGTAAATTGGCAGTTTGGTTATTCACGCATTTTTTTTTAAATTTAACTTTATTTTTAAATAACTTTAGACTTCTAGAGAATTTGCTAAAATAGAACAAAGTTCCTATATACATTTTACTCAGATTCTGAGTAAACTGTAATGTAATCATTGAAACCAAGAAAATTATACAATTGATAAGAAAAATACTGACATAATACTATGAACTTAGTATGTAAATTTTGCAAGATTTCCCACTAACGTTTTTTTCTGGTCCAGGCCGTTAGGTTTAGTTATTATGTCTCCTTGATCTCCTTGAATCTTTGACAAGTTCTTTCTTTCTCTTATAAGTTTTAAACTTTTGAAGAGTACTGGTCAGTTATTTTGTAGGGTATTCCTCGGTTTGTGTTTGTGTACTGTTTTGTCCTGATTAGATCAAAGTTTCACATTTGCAACAAGAATACCACAGCAGTGATGTTGAACCCTTACCCATTTGAATAAATCCCCCTACTTTTGGTCTTCTGGGTGGTTTTTATTGCTGTTAAACCCAAATTGTGTTTTCAGTGGACATTTCTTTCATGTACTTTTTTAGATTCCAAAATGAACCTGAATGATTTTATCAGTATGGATCCCAAGGTAGGGTGGGGAGCTGTTTACTCGCTGTCTGAATTTGTACATCGTTTTGGCAGTCAGAACTACTGAACTTGACATCCGGATGTAGAACATGGAGCAGTGCTGGGACACGGGCAGTAAACTTCCTGGTACATTTGGTTTGCAACTGTGTTTTCTTCTTTTAATTCATTTCACTTGAAACATGAATGAACAAAAACAGAAAACCTTTTTTTTTTCATCTGTCAGGTTGAAATTTGATGTAGTGTATATATTTGCCAAGATAGTCCTAATGGCTCATTTGTTAAAACATGTGATGACTTATGCCAGTAATTGCTTTCGCTGTGATAGAGGGGTAGGCTTTGTGTCTGTTCTGGATGTTAAGTTCTTCCCCAGCTACACTGTAAGCTCCTGGCGGGCAGGGCTGTGTGGCTCATTGCACAGCGGATCTCTAATACCCATGAAAGGTGGCCAGATGATGTTTGTGATTGTGTGGCTGCTTGAAGAGGGCTGATACTGTGAGCTGAATCAGCAGTAAGTATTAGTCTTTTTGGACTATTAAGTTCTTTAAAAAGATTATAGCTCTCTCAGGTTTGAATGTACTTTGGCCTATTTGTATGTGTTTTTTTAAAAAAAAATAAAATTGATTTAAAATCAATTTTGATTTTAAAGATTTTGTGTCGTTTTTGAAGACTTGAGAGATGCCCAAGAATATTCTTATTTGTAGATGGAACTGTGGCTTTAAAATACATTTATCAATCTTCCTTCTTGAAGATGTGTTGGAAATTTGGCTTTCATCATATAATTCCAAATAAAAGATGTTTGGTGTTAATCCAGCATATAGCGGTGGCAATCATTCATGTTTTCCTGATTCTACTGTAAAAAATAAGTAATTTCTTATAGCAAGGATGCCCAAGCTTTTGATCTTAAATGAGTTTTCTGCTTATTAAAAAACTTAATTTGATATAAACTTCCTACCTTGTGCTCTGGAGGGACAACTGAAATGACTTACTCAAGGATCAACCAGTCTAAGGAAATATCAGGTATCCATTGGTTTCAGCTGACCAGGAAGATTCTGGGAGAAAGTGAATGAATGTTTGTTAGAGGAATACAAATACAACCTCTTAAGTTATTTTATAATTTAGGGCTAAATATAGACCTCAAACTTGTATATCTTGTTGACCTTCAAATGGTGATTTGAAAAGTATGTGGCTAAAATGAAGAAGATAAAATTTGGCAGGCTGCACCGTGGAAATACTTTGTCCTGAACAAGATGTTTTCTGAAGGACCAAAGAATGGTCATCTGATTTACAAATTGCTTTTTTTTTTTTTTTTTTTTGCTAATGTATAAGCAGATTTTCTCTATGGATTTAAAATTATGTCTAGTGCACACAAATCAGACAGTTGTGTGTGGTAGTTTGACCTTCTCTGCTCCCTTGCCTTGAAGTTGAAAAACCCTGTCCCCTAACCAGGGTGGGAGCAAGGTGTATCATTTTAAGCCTGTTAAAATATCCAGGGGCCATAGTCTTAACTTGTAAGTAGCAATAGAGGACATTTATTGTTTCTGTTTACTTAGCACTCCTACAGTGCCTTTTGGGGAACCCCTCTTTGCACATTTCATGTAGTTCTGGGGACCCATAGGTAAAGGCATACATATACAGTGGGGCCTTGACTTACGAGTTTAATTCGTTCTGAGACCGAGCTCGTTAAGGAGCTCGTTAACTCAAATTACTCTATCAACTCAATGCAAAAAATCGGCCAAGAGATAGCTGGTATCTCAAAAAACTCGTTAGTCGGGACACTTGTAAGTCAAAGCCCCACTGTATTGAAAGAAAAAGGGAATTGAAAGTTTCAAATAGATTACAGAGAAGTAACAGCTATTTTTGCAAAGAAGCCATGAGGGAAATGAGGACAAATAAGGACATGATGATCCACATTTTAGGAATGCATTTTAGTCACATCTTAGCAGAGGAAAGGGGCAAAGAAATGAGGAGAAACCTGTTGGAAGTGCTTTGGTATTAAATTGTTTTGAACATAAGCACAAAAGATGAGTCTGGTTAAGAAAGATTGTCCAGCCTGGCTGGTGTTGCTCAGTGGTTGAGCATTGACCTATGAACCAGGAGGCGACAGTTCAATTCCCATTCAGGGCTTAGGCCCAGTATGTACCTCAGTTTTCTGCAACTTTGTCTCTGCAGTGAGAGTCAGCAACATTAAGCCATAAAATCAGGCACTGAACTTGTGAAAGATGAGACACTAGAGGGAACACGTCTTTGTGTTCACATTATCTGAGACAAAGCAAAGAATTGGCAAGCATCTTATGTAAATACTACAAAAACAACCATGAGAAGTTTCTGCCAGCAACAAATGATAAACCATATAATAATGGATACTTGTTATTTCTAATTTCACATGTATGAAACATC
>NW_006293700.1:7210796-7216800 GCF_000327345.1 Myotis davidii
CCCCCTGCCCTCTCCCCACTGGGGACTGAGCCGGCAACCGGGGCATGTGCCCTTGACCGGAATCTAACCTGGGACCCGTCAGTCCCCAGGCCAATGCTCTAGCCACTGAGCCAAATCAGCTAGGGCGTCTTTGTGTCTTTATAACAATTTCTGAGATATATTTTGAAAGTGTAGACTTCTAGTTGTCTCACCGAATTCATTCTAGGTTGTATTTTTTCCTGAGAAGGGGGAGAGCAAATGTTTCTATAAAGGGCCATATAGTAAACATTTTAGGCTTTGCAGGCCTTACGGTCCCTGTCAGGACTGTTCAGCTCCACCTCTGTAGCAGGTAAAACCACCGTGGAATGTGTGAAAATGAATGGGTGTGGCTGTGCTCCAGTAAAACTTCGTTTATAAAAGCAGGGGGTTTGAGGAGTTGACCCCGGCTCTACTTTGCTGTCCCTGTTCTGGAGTAAAAGAGTTATACCGGTCTGCGGCTGCTGTGCCACATTCCCCAGTCTCCTTTGCAGTTAGGTGTGGCCATGTGACCAGGTTCTCACCATTGTAAGGGGAAAGATGTGCCGCTTACAGGGCCGGCTTGTGAAGCATTGCCTGCCTGCTCCTCTTACCGTTCCCCCTTTTCTACTGGATGGAATGGTGATGACTAGAACGACCTCACAAGTTACTTACTGCAGATAGCAGAGCCACCATCAGCCTGGATTCCTGAATGATCCTGTGGAGCCGAGTTGCATACCTGCCTGAAAAGTATAATGTGGAGCTAACTGTTCATGAAGAGGCAAAAGTGTATTTTTTTTTTAAGTCACAGAATTATTGATGACTCTTGATTCAGCCCTCCTTTTCTAAATAATACAGTGCTCATTCAAACACTTGAAATGGTATTTTGACTGGGTTGGAAATAAGACTGTGTGAGGTACCATGTGGAGTTAGATTCTCTGTGCTCATGCAAGCCTCCCTCTAAGTGCCCCACAATATTTGTGGAATGATTGTCCTTCACAGAATGTTCAGGAACCCTGAAAACAGATATCCATTTATATCTCTTGTTTTGCATGAGGTTCAGGAGCCTTGTGGGAAGTAAGCCAGATGAACTTTGCCCTTATTCAGGGTTCAGACGCAAGTTCCTTTTTTCTTCATCTTGTGGCTCACATTTCCCTGACATTCAGGTCTCATCTCCACCTGAGCTGATCCTTTTCTGATCAATTATCGAAAGCTGATCGCCCCAAATCAACATCAGGCCACTTAACTACTTTCCCCCGCCCCACCCCCCTTCATAGCAGTTATCACTAACTGAAATTATCCTGTATATTTATTTGTTTTAAAGCCTTAAAAAAAAAATCTCCCTTCACTAGACTGGGAGCTCTCTCTTTGCCTCATTCTCCCCTCTACTGCTGCTGCCCAGTACAGGGTGACACAGTAGGTACTCCACAAACAGCCCTCAGATATTTAATGCAGAAGCAGTTCCTGTCCCCAAAGGAATTTGGAAGATCCAGCCTCCCTCCTCTGGATCTCTGGGTCATGCTGGAAAAGTGCTGCTAAATTCTTGCTCTTTGAATTCATCCCTTTGATTCTGTTTCTTTTTTTAGATGACACTGTCCTTTTTCAAACAGGTTTCTTTTGCAGTCTTTCAAGCCTCAACTCCAAGCCCCACTCATCCACCTTTTGGTCTGGAAAGCACATTACAAATGACTTCTGCAGAGAGCAGAGATGATCACGCGTTGATTAAATTCATGTCACTCACACTCTCCGCGGACACCTCGTCCAGCACCCCGTCGTAAACATGTATGGAAAGCACCGGTCCTGCGTCTGACTGTGACAGCTGGGGCTCCGGTTTCCGCTCCCCCCTCCCCTCCAAGCTCACAGTAGCTAGCGCTGGGGAGTGAACTGCCTCTTTCACCCTCTCAGTCCAAGGAAAATGTCGCTTTTGCCATGAGCTACAGCAGGCGCCTGTTGGGGCCAGGCTTTTAATAACATCCATTTGTTATCAAGGAAGCAGTCGTAGCAGAATTTCACTGAGAGTCAGCAGGCAGTCTTTCCTGAGGTTTCCATGGGGACCTGGAGTCTTAGAGCAATTTCGGGGAAGAACATTAGGAAGAAATTGAGGGGCAAAATGTTAACGCAGTCACACTGTTCTAGCACACACCATTTCTAGAACTATGGGTGATGGATGAGTCACCTCTCAAGGCCCACAGGGTGCAGAGCTGTGTGTGACGTCCTTGGGGTCAGATGTGGCTTAGGCCCTGCACTCAGAATACAGGAAAAATCAGGTTTGAGTCCTAGGTCCCCATTACAGACATGCTTTTGTTAATTAATTGCTGTGTGACCTTGGGGAAGTCCCGGAACCTCTCTGGGCCTTGGTTGCCTTAAGAGTTATTTTTTAAAATTTTTATTTATTGATTTACTTAGGGAGAGAGAGACACCGATTTGTTCTACTGATTTATGCTGTCACTGGTTGATTCTTGTATATGCCCTGACCAGGGATCAAACCCCAACCTCAGCATATTGGGATGATGCTCTAACCAATTGAGATGCCTGGTCAGGGGCAAGAGTTATTTTGAAAGAGCTCAAATGATACTGCGTGTGTGTGTGTGTGTGTGTGTGTGTGTGAAAAAGAATATTTTATACTCTGAATGGTAAAGTGTTTTTAAGCAGCTAACACTGTGCCTAATATATGCTAGATAGCCCTTCTAACCCTTTGTATGTACTGGTATTAACCTGCTTAGTCCTCAAAACAATATAAGATAGATTCTCTTCATGTTACAGGTGGGGAAACCAAGGCACAGTGAATTAAAATAACTTACCCAAAGCCACATAGCTAGCGAGGCAGGATTGGAATCCAGGTCCTCCCAGTCTTGGTCCAGTTGCCATCATTCATTTTACCCAGCTCCCAGTCTCGTCCTCCCCCCATCACACACACACACACACACACACACACACACACACACACACGTTCTAGAGTCAAATTCCCATCACTAGAGAGGCACTCCCTGTTGTGGAGCAGGAGTGGAGCATCCAGCTTCCCCAAGGCCTGGGCAAAGTGTCCTTTAAGGCTCTTCACCCGAAGTAACCTACCTTGTAGTGACTGCAAAGAACGTCTATCAGTGAACTTCAAACTTTGTGAATTTGAGATTCACTGGATAGTTTGTTTAAACAAACAAACAACAACAACAAAAACAGATGCTCAGACCGCTCCCCGAGCTGTGCTACTTAAGTCAGCACACCTGTGGGACTTCAGTTGCAGATCACAGAAGTCACTCTTGCTACTTGAAGCCAAAGGGGATTTGGTTCAAAGTCACGGAGAAGGGAAGCAAACATTGGAGAGGGGTCGATGCGTTTAGCAGCCAGAGATGCCTCGCTTCTGTCCCTTGGTGCCCAGACCCATGAATTCTGGCAGCCCCATCACTGGCTCAAAGCATATCCTACAGGACAGAGCCCCGTGCCACCGGGTGGCGTCCCCAAGCTGGTGCTGTGTCTCAGCCTTCCATGGCCGTTCATTCTACCATCCAGACGACCAGCCACTCTGGGTCACGGGGACATGGTGAGGCCAGAGAGCATCGGGGGGCACCACAGCACATGGACTCACTTCTTTTGCTGTGAATAGGTTCCTGATCAGAAGCAATTTGGCTTTGGGAACGTCACTGTAACTCACTGTATTTAGTTACTGAGTCTTCAACGCCCAATTCCAGAGGCTGTGACGTTCCCTTTTCAGAGTTTCCTGTAATCCGACAGTGGCTACATTTCCGGACAAGCACTTCAGTAAATAACCACCCTGCTTATTCCTAATGCTTTTGTATGTCGATCTTATATATGGCCGGGATTTTTATTTCAAAACTTGGAACCCAAGATGCACATGTTAAATATCTAAGGCATTAGGCATTTTAAAGTAAACAAAGTTGCAAAAGAGTATTGTGGAACTTGATTCAATAATTACCTCATAACAGGAAACAATTATTCTGGGCAGTTCCGAGCAATATCAATCCTTGTAGGAATTAAACCAGAATAAAAGGATATATTTGGACTCTTCACCAAGCACTGAAGAAGCCAGGAGTTGTTTGATATGATTATCTCATGGTTAAAAAAAATAGATAGTGCTTATTTTTTAAATGTAATTTTTAAAATTGAATTTATTGTGGATGACATTGGTTTGCAAAACCATACAGGTTTCAAGTGTACAACCCAATAAATGTCGTTGTAAAGAGATCCTTTCTGTTTTCCAAATCCTCTGAGCTCTGTCGCTTAAATGACTGCCAGCTATTGAACCTCTAGGCTTTTTGGCAACATAAAAATGAACAAATCAGTCTGGTGCTATCTCTGTGGAGGGCAATCCAGATATTTAACTCTAAAAGTGACCTATCAACATACCCTTTGACTGAGTAATTCCCATGTAGGACTGGATCTTATGGATACACTGCACACATGTAGGATGATGGACAAACAGGGTTAGTCAGTATAGGACTGTGGATAACAAAAGATTGGAAACCACTTGGGGGCTCCTCCGTGGGAACTGATGGAATGAATTGTGATACAACTGGAGAAGAAAATAGGAAAATAAATGAAGACGGTTGTATTTGTTATTCTTTTGCATGTGCTAAGTAGTTACTAAAGTTAAGTTTAGAAAGCAAGTGAGAGAGTGGGTATTAAAAGAGAAATGGGAGGGAAGTAGAAGAGGGTACAGGGGATAAGTGGTGATGGAAGGAGACTTGACTTTGGGTGGCGAACACACAAAACGCTGTACAGATGATGTATTATAGAATTCTGCACCTGAAACCTATATAATTATATTAACCTGTGTCACCCAAATAAGTTCAATAAAAAATAAAAAAGAGTAAAGCTACCATATCTCATATACACAAAGAGAAATAATATAAATGTATTTGCTTGTGTGTATATATAATATCTAAAAGAATATCCAATATCCCAAAGAAACTGGTAACATTGCTTGCCCCTGGAGACAACTGGGGAGCTGAGGTCAGCGAGGGGAGGAAAATATCATTGCATGTTCGTCTGTGTGTTTAAGATTTGTGAGACCTGTGTAATATATTACTTATTAAAAATAGAATTGAAGTAAAAAATGAATAAATCACACGTTCCCCTCACACATTTACCCACACAATTCAATTTTTTTTTTTTTTAACAAACTCAGCTTTTAACAGGTACAGCTTCAGAGGCGATCTGTAGTTCAAGTTGCACTGAGCACCAGGAAAAGCCAGAATGTGTGATACACACAGAACTTTGTCTTTTTAAGATTTTAAATGAATTTTTAGAGAGAGAGAGAGAGAGAGAGAGAGAGAGAGAGAGAGAGAGAGAGAGAAAGGCGGGGGCAGGGGGAAGAGAAATATCAATGTGAAAGAGAAACATCCATCAGCTTCCTCTGCACACCCCTTACTGGGGATCCAACTGGGAAACGAACCCACAACTTTTTGGTACACAGAACGATGCTCAATCCACTGGGCACATCGGCAAGGGCCACACCGACAGAACGTGAAGGGCATGTTCAGGTGAGGAGAGACAGAGGATTGAGAAAAAATGCCCCAAGTTGTTTTTCTGTTCTACTGCTCTTAGCTGTTTGTTCAACAGTTCTCACCTTTGGTTTCAGTGCTGTGAGTACGAGTGAGTCCTCTAAGCAGCTCAGGAGCTGTGTGTGCTGATAAAGGGTGTGTTTCTGGGCCATATGTGGCTTTGAGCTGCAATAGGGGTGCAGAAAGGTTCAGAAAGAGAGAAAAGCCTCAGTAGCTACTTCTCGATTTCTTTTAAGAATCTGAAAATAACAACTTGTGGGAAACCGTAAGGATAGCACTCGTTTAGGATCAGGCACTACCCCAAGCTACTTGTTGTGTATAAAGTTATCCTCACAACAACCCTAGGGATTATTATTATTTTTTTAAAATATATTTTTTATTGATTAAGATACTACATGTGTCCTTGTCCCCACGTTACCCTCTACCCCCCCCCGCTCTTGCCCTCCCCCCCGTTGTCAGTGTCCATTGGTTAGGCCTATATGCCTGCATTT
>NW_006293700.1:7218122-7220932 GCF_000327345.1 Myotis davidii
GTTTCCCGGTAATGGCTGCAAGCACCTCTGAGGGAAAGCTGCCCTCAAGATCGCCTGCTGCCAGACAGTCCAGTTTCTCCCCGTGTGAGTCCTGGGTCCCCAGCGACTCCCGGAACCGGAGTTCAGAGCCATTGGGAGCTTGTGACTCCCTCCGGATTAAAAAAGACAGCCACGTCCTCAGGTGCCAGCGCCTTTCCACGCGCGCGAGCCCCCTACCTCTGCACTTTACTTCCGCAGCTCCTCTGGCTCTCAGTGTGCTTTTCTTTCCTTCTAGTTGTAGAATGTACACTCAGCCAGCCTTCCTGTAGTTCTGGATGATGTCCGTTTTGTGTTTTTGAAGTATTATTCAATTGTTGTGGGAGGCAGCAATTTCCCAGTGTTTATCTATGCCGCCATCTTAGTTTTTCCCCTAGGGATTATTATTATCCCTGTTTTTCAGATGGGAAAACAGGCACGGGCGACCTTTCCAAAGGAATGCAATTAATACATAGAGGAATGGGATTTGAACCTGGGTCTGACTCCAGAAAGACCACAGCGTAGATCCAGACACACTGGAATAAGTGCAAAGGCGAAATCAGGGCATTCCCTCTCATGCTGGCCTCGAGACTGAGGAATACGGTGGCTATAGCAGTGAGCACCTAGCACAGAAATGGGTGGCCTGTCTTGGCATGCAGGTGTCTTCAATACCTGAGAGCCTTGAACCACCAGGTGAGATTTAGGGCTTAATCTTATCAGAAAGGGGGCGTTGGTGGCGAGCTCTTAAACAGGAGGCATGGAGTGTCCTTGCACTGTGGTTGGCAGGTTGGGGGGAGAGAGGGAGGAGACCAGAGGGAAAAGGGCTCCACATGCAAATGGATGGAGGTCAGGGCTGGGGAGGCTTCTGTGGAAAGGGTGTGGGGGAGGGGGGGAGGATGGATCTGCAGATTTTGTTTTTGAGAATTTGTTAGGGTTTGTAGTAGAAGATTGAAAAGGAAGCAACGAGAAAATAACAGGTTTTTAAAAAATATGTCTTTATTGATTTCAGAGAGGAAGGGAAAGGGAGAGAGAGATAGAAAAATCAATGATGAGAGAGAATCTTTAACTGGCTACTTCCTGTATGCCCCCCACTGGGGATCAAGCCTGCAACCTGGGCATGGCCCTGACCAGGAATCGAACTGTAACTTCCTGGTTCATAGGCTGATGCTCAACCACTGAGCAATGCTGGCCAAGCAAGAAAATAGCATGTTTAACGTGTTCTGTCTTTGTCTTACCTTTACTTTTACTAGTAAGTATACTTAATGATCTGCCAGGCATGCTGCTCAGGGCTTTTGTCATCTCGTGTGTCCAAAATAGTTCTTCAGAAGATACAGTGGATGCCAATCCCCCTCCCCTACAGTCCCTGTTGCAGGTCTGCTTTGGGCATCTTGATACGGTGTGAGAGTGACTGTACTGGAGGAGACCATGATTAGAGTGTCAAAAGCTGAAGAGGAGCCCTAACCTGTTTGGCTCAGTGGATAGAGCATCGGCCTGTGGACTCAAGGGACCCAGGTTCGATTCCGGTCAAGGGCATATACCTTGATTGCGGGCATATCCCTGTGGGGAGTGTGCAGGAGGCAGCTGATTGATGTTTCTCTCTCATTGATGTTTCTAACTCTCTATCTCTCTCCCTTCTTCTCTGTAAAAATTCAATAAAATACATTTTTTTAAAAAAAGCTGAAGAGGAGACACAATGTTGAGCAGCAAATTGGTGGAGAACTCAAAAAGTCTATTTTCTTGGAAATCACTTATGAGGGAAGATAAATCCAGTGACATAACCCTTTCAGTGCATGAATCCCTGAAGGGTAATTTTTAAATTTATTTTTTGTCTTTCATATGTCATTAGTAATAGTTTTGTCCGAAAAACACTGGATGGATTTGCACCAAAGAGTAAAGTCCACAAATCCAATATTCTAGGACAGTATTTTTCAAATTATGCCCTACAAGGCACTAGGACTCCTAAGGAACTCATTTAGAAGCCTCCTCAAGAAGAGCTTAATAAGCCATAATAATTGGTTAATGCTTATTGAGCTCTAAGTAGACCATGGGCCACTCCCTATGCTGTCTTGGTCTGCATGGTCTCATTTAATCCTCCCAGTTACCCTTTCATTCCATTATCACCAGTGTGAGAGGGAACTGAAATGTGGGCAGGGGCCCCCCTTGCAAGATCCTGTCCAAGACAGCTTCTCAACCTGGGGGTCGCGACCCCTTTGGCAGTTGAACGACTTTTTCACAGGGATCGCCTAAGTCCATCCTGCATATCAGATATTTACATTACGATTCATAACAGTAGCAACATTACAGTATGAAGTAGCAACGAAAATAATTTTTAAAAATATTTTATTGATTTTTTACAGAGAGGAAGGGAGGGGGATAGAGAGTTAGAAATATCGATGAGAGAGAAACATCGATCAGCTGCCTCCTGCTCACCCGCCACTGGGGATGTGCCCGCAACCAAGGTAGATGCCCTTGACCAGAATCGAACCTGGGACCCCTCAGTGCGCAGGCTGATGCTCTATCCACTGAGCCAAACTGGTTAGGGCAGGAACTATATTTAAAGGGCCAGAAGGTTGAGAACCACTGCTCCAAGAGGCCACCCAGCCAATAAGTGGACAAAGTGGGATGCAGCCCTGATCTGTTTGACTCCGGAGCCTGTGCCCTTCACAGGCAAGGTACTCTCCTCCCCGCCCCTTTGCCAACCCTGCCCTCCCTCCACCAGAACTGAAGGTCAGAGTTTGCCATCGTGGAGAGCAGAGTGGGGGGTGACGTGAACTACACTGTTGGTTGGGGATTGG
>NW_006293700.1:7220963-7221280 GCF_000327345.1 Myotis davidii
AAGAGTACATTAAAACATGCCACACTTTGATGGCCTCCTTTAAATCCTGGCATCTTGCATTCCCGCTGTGCAGGGGAGTTTTTAAATGCGTTTTGATGACTGCATTCTGCTCTTTTGGTACACAAGGGGGAGCATTTAGCACAGGAATGGGAATAAGATCACTAGGAAGTGAATATGCTTGCTCTTTGGTTGCTCTGTTCCTCTTACTCCCTCTTCCTTACCTTCTCCCTCTCCCTCTCCCTCTCCCTCTCCCTCTCTACCTTCCTCTCTGAAATCAATACAATTTTTTTTTAAAAAGGTGAATTGTGCAAACAAAT
>NW_006293700.1:7221368-7224329 GCF_000327345.1 Myotis davidii
TCTCTATAAACATTTTCTTAAAAGACATTTTCCTGCCTGACGATACTATGATCATGTCCAAGAAATTGAGCACTGATGCAACAATATTATCTAGTACACAGTCTATAGTCAAGTTTCTCCAAAGATGTTCTTTGTTGCTTTTTTTTCCCAATCCAGAATCAATTTTCTGTTCTCTTAATATTAATGAGACCATGGTCATTTTTCTGGAATATTTTGCTGCAAAAATGTTTACAATTTTTGCTGGATACTTGATATTTCATGAAGCTGTTTTGCCATGATTTATTAATCAGTTTCTCTTTGGCTGTTACTATCATAAATATGGTGCTAAGTGGGACTGCTTTCCCCTGGATTTTGACTCGGCTACCAATTCAATAGCAGATTCTAAAGTGAGAGTGTGACTGACTATCATCTATGGAATTCACCAAGGGTTACAAGTCAGGTTCCCAGGAAAAGACTCTCTGATGGAGACTTGTGCACAGGAGGTTTATTCGGGAGTGTTTGGGGATCAGCGCCTGTGGGGGGACAAAGGAAGTAGGGCTGGGCTGGTTGAACTTCAGCGCAGTCACCACGAAGGCCCTCCGTTAGCTTTGGAGCTGAGGTGGTTTTGCAGAGTTGCCCCCTGTTGAGGCAAGGAGGCCGGGTCTTCATACGTCTACATGGACTGACCAACCATGGATGCATATTGCCCCTGGGAAGGGGACATGACCTTGGGTGAGGTAGTTTTCTTCAGCTTAGAGCGATCTCACAGGTACACGGCGGCAATGCGGGCCTCAGTCTGAGGACAGATCTGGGCAGAGACCACAGCATCCACTACAGCAGGGGACTCTAGTCAACCTGCTGTCGAAGGGTTGCCCCTGCCACCCCCCTCCCCCCCCAAGCCAGACTTAATACACAAGCAGGGGTGGGAAGTGGGGAGATGCTACTGGAAAGAGCATGCGTTGCATGTTGTGATTCCTCCCTCGCTGCCCAGGGGAAAGGCTGAGGTGCTTGCCCTCCCCTGACTGTGTGATGGGGACTTCCTTAGGATACGGACTGGGCTTGAAAAATAGTTCCTATAGTTGGTGGCAAAGAGAACTGGCTAGAGTATCCTGTGACAGTCGATTTCAGAGGGTGGGATTTAGTTCTGCCCTCCCTGGGTTTGTTGGGGCAAATGAGGGGACGGTAGGATCCTTGAGAACTTAACCATGTTGGCTCCCGTATCCTTTCAACAGGCCCATCATTCTTGAGTGCCTTCTTTCTTTTTCTTTTTCTTTTTTTTTGCGCGGGGTTGGGGGGGCGTGCATTTCCTTGTTATTCTAGGCTTATCCTGTATTTTCCTTGCTCTGTCCTTGGAAGCAACATCGCCCTCTCCCCCACCCGCCAATCACTTTTTTATTGGAGAGTGTATTTAAAATCAAGATCTTGCCCTAACCAGTTTGGCTCAGTGGATAGAGCGTCGGCCTGCGGACTGAAGGGTCCCAGGTTCGATTCCAGTCAAGGGCATGTACCTGGGTTGCAGGCACATCCCTAGCAGCGGGTGTGCAGGAGGCAGCTGATCGAAGTTTCTCTCTCATTGATGTTTCTAACTCTCTATCCCTCTCCCTTCCTCTCTGTAAGCAATCAAAAAAATATATTTAAAAAAAATAAAATAAAATCAAGATCTTGGTGCTGGATGTGCTCGTTGCTCTGGAGCATCGTTGCTCTTAGGCCTTCTCAATGGACAAGATCTTGGTGCTGGGTGTGCTCATTGCTCTTGGAGCATCGTTGCTCTTAGGCCTTCTCAATGGATAAGAAATACCTGTATATAGACAAACGTATACATTTATTTCAATGTATATCTGTATAAAAAGCCGTGGTGAATACATTCATTTTAAAGTAAATGCAATGTGAGAGGGCGAGGGGAAGCATTTTATGATCCTGTGATTAGCTCTGTCTTTTGATGAGCCGGGGACCCCAGTCTCTGAACTGCAGTGCTTCTCAGCACGGACCCACCGTCCTCTCCTCGGGGAAGCAGCTGGAGGAGGCTGGAGACGGGCATTTCCCTGCCTCCAGGGCGTTAGGCTCTGATAACACTTCAGATTAAGCTCTGTAACAGTTTCTCCTGAGGGCAGGCCTTGTTTAGAAGAACCGAATGCTCTGATGTGTTTAAAATGGCTCCTTTTCCCTCTCTGTCTGGAAGCAGGAGCTGATATTTCTCAGTCATTTTGAGGACCTGGTACTCCTCCTGGGGGTAAAACTCACTGGAAGGTGACTGGTACCTCCTGAAGTTTGTGTCTCTCAGACGTGTTTACACTGAGCGGTAGCAATTCATCAGTGAGAGCTGAAGTTTTCTTACCCCAGTTCCTGACTTCTGCTCTGGTCATTTATGATTCTCTGTACCTGTTTATCTGTCTCTTCAATGTTCAGGGCAACCCTTTGCCCCGTGACTTCACTTTTCTAATGGATCTGAGAAAAATTGCTGATTTTCCAAATTGTTTAACTTTTTACATTTTGTTTGTTCTTTTTTTTAAAAAAAAATTTTTGTTGTTGTTGCTTTCAGAGAGGAAGGGGGAGAGATAGAAATATCAGTGATGAGAGTGAATCATTAATCAGCTGCCTCCTGCAAACCCTGAGGCAGCCGCCCCACTAGGGGAAGAGCCTGCAACCCAGACATGTGCCCTGACCGGGAATCGATCCAAGATCTCTTGGTTCATAGGTCAACGCTCAACCACTGAGCCACACCAGTAGGGAACTTTTTGTTTGTTGTTGTTCATTATTATTTCTCTTTCACTTGGCTCATTGTCTTGCAGACTGTAGGTACATGATAAATATCTGTTGAAAGAATGAATAAATGAATGCAAGAGAATAAATAAATGAATGCGATAAATGAAAAAAAGGTAAATGCACGAGTATCATTAAGCAGGCTTCTGTTTGTCTTCCAATAACAAATAGAACAGGTTCACTACAATATTGCAGAGTCACTAGTACTTGTTTACTTTCAGT
>NW_006293700.1:7224434-7268477 GCF_000327345.1 Myotis davidii
GCTTCTCTGTGCTTTCATTTCTTCATGGGTAATGTGGGAGTGATCATAGTCACCACATCTTTGGTTGTTGCAGGGATTGAATGAGGTAATATATGCGACACGCTTACCTCGATGCCTGGCCCATAGAGAGCGTCCCATAGATGCCAGCTGCTGCTTTTTCATGTGCGTCTGGGGCACCAAACTGTGCATCCAGCCCAGAGGGGAGATCGCGTTCCCCAGGCTGCCCCTGCCCCTGCGCACATGATCAGAGAGCTGCAAGCACACGCTTAGAATTCAAAAGCAGACAGTAAACCTGGTCCTCCAAGTGGCCACGTTCATTTTATGGTCCAAGCACAGTGACCCCATGTTCTATTTTCCTCTTCCTCCAAAATAGCCATCTCTGCTCCCTGAAGAGGCCCTGGATGATTATAGTTCCTTAAATGCCCTGAAATTCTCAGGAGAAAGGCTTTTTTTTTTTTTAAGCAGAGCTTGGAGCTAGAAGACAAAAGGTTAAATTCTCTAAAGCTACAACAATGTAACTCATTTCCTGTTTTTCTCAACTGTCTAGACACCATCTCATAAGCATTAGCCATGAATCCCACCATCAGGTTAAAAATAGAATGTTTAAATATGAAATGTGGTGAAGGAAAGATTGTAGGTTTCTACCTTCATCCACAAAATGACTACTTTGAAACCTAATTTTTTTTGTCTTTGTTGGTAGCTTTTCCAGAAATGCTGGGAAGCTATAGTCCAATGGCAGGAAGAAAGGGCCTTTTTCCTTTAGAATATATTTGCCCCTTGGTAGTTAACGCAGTTTTCCCCCTGGATTTTTTTTTAATATTTTATTGATTTTTTACAGAGAGGAAGGGAGAGAGATAGTCAGAAACATCGATGAGAGAGAAACATCGTTCAGTTGCCTCCTGCACATCTCCTACTGGGGATGTGCCCGCAACCCAAATACATGCCCTTGACCGGAATCGAACCTGGGACCTTTCAGTCCGCAGGCCGACGCTCTATCCACTGAGCCAAACCGGTTTTGGCCCCCCTAGATTTTAAAAGCCACTTGAAAACATGTATTATATTAGCTCCTCTTGACAAGGAATGTGATCACACTTCAAAATTTTCAGGTTATTGTTCAGACCAACATTTAGTCCTAAATAAATTTGTGTGACAAAAAATGCATATAGAGCCGAAACCGGTTTGGCTCAGTGGATAGAGCGTCGGCTTGCGGACTGAAAGGTCCCAGGTTCGATTCCGGTCAAGGGCATGTACCTGGATTGCGGGCACATCTCCAGTAGGAGATGTGCAGGAGGCAGCTGATCGATGTTTCTCTCTCATCGATGTTTCTATCTCTCTATCTCTCTCCCTTCCTCTCTGTAAAAAATCAATAAAATACATTTAAAAAAATGCATATAGACTTGACATGTTTACTTTGTCTATCTTTTGCTTCTGTAAAGTTGTCTGATATTTTCTTTTGAGCATATAATTTTTTGGGGAAAATACATTTTTAAAAAGTCCTTTAACAATCCATGGGCAGTGTTACACAGGGTGAGGGTATACTATGCTGAGTTTCCCAAACTTATGGGCCCACAGAGGTCTTTCATCATGATGGGCTCATTAACATCTCCCAGGAAAGTATTCCACGGAATACCAGTTTAGGAAATGTGAATTGGATACCATGATGATTTTTATTTCTGGTTTGAGAATTACATGGAGACGAGGAGACAGGTTAAGCACTTCTTGCAAACTTCCAGGTAAGTGATACTGAGGCCTCTTGTTGGGGAGAAAGCAGTGGAGAAGGAGAGGAGGGGGCCGATCAGGGGTAGATTTAAGAGTAGAATTGATGGGCTACATGTGTTTCAATCATGAGTCTGTATTTCATTGAATCTAAGATGCCATGGATTGTAAGATGCAGTCTGAATTCAAACATTGAAAGTGAAGAGTCCTGGCCAGCATGGTTCAGTGGTTGAGCATCAACCTATGAATCGGGAGGTCACAGATCGATCCCTGATCAGGGCATATGCCCGGGTTGTAGGCTCGGTGTGGGGCGTGCAGGAGGCAACTGATCAATGATTCTCATCATTGATGTTTCTATCTCTCTCTCTCCCTCTCCCTTCATCTCTCTGAAATCAATTAAAAAATTATATATATATGAAAAGAATGTTCATCTTAGAATTGATACCTAATTCTGTCTACCTAATTTCACTGGAACCTTCTCCCCCACCCCTATGAGAATAGTGAACAGGAATGCTTAGTGTGAAAAAGAGAAGCATGGTTTTGGTATCTGAAATCCCGATTGATGCACAAATAAGGATTAGCGAACATGCTTTTTTATGCTTCTCAAGTTGAACTCTAGCTCTTCTTGATTAAAGGACAGGTTTAGGAGCTATTGATATGGCTGGGAACTTTATAGGAGCCACTCCATTGAACAAAATGCTACCCAGATGTGATGATGTCATTCGTGAGGCCATAGTCATGCTTAGCTTGGGGGCGGCCAAATTCTGTTTATTTAATAAAAATGGATGTTTTGAATGGTGGTGCTAGGGGACCTGGCCGGGTGCTTCCTTTTCCAGGATCTTTCTTGGGATTCTAGAGAGAGACTGGATTTCACAGGCAGGTGGGGCTATTACCCGTGTTTTCTTTCCCCCGTGACAGGCCAGCAAGCCTGTAATTACACAGTACTAGCATCCCTTGTTTGGGAGCTGGGAGGGATGGTTATATAAACACGGAGAGCAGGCACAGCTGGCCCAGGCTACACTTTGAGGACCTGAAATTCCTCTTTGGAGGGTATGGCATCCAAGGAGCAGGACGCAGCTTTCTGCAGAAGAGCCGGCTGCGGGGTTGAAGGACCAGCACGCCAGGATGGGCCCCAGTGGCACCGGCCAGCGAGCTCACATCTGCATGCCCAGGACCTCCTGATGAGTTTCTGTCCTTTCTAACTGTGACAGGAGTGAAGAATTCATGCAAATGTTTTAAAAAAGCTTGGAGCCAGGCTTTTGGGTTGCAAGTTATTTTAAGACTACTTTTTATCGGTTGCTGTTTTGGAAAAAGTACTTTCGCCTTCGCATTCCCGGAAGTGCCCAGCAAAATTGGCCACTCTTAACCCCTACGCGCCACAGACTCTGGGTGTAGACAGGCTAATTTTGAATCCCTCTGCTGCGGTGCCCACTTCCCTCTTCTGTAACTTGGGGATAAGAGCTAGTACACTTTCATAGGATGGTTTGGTTAATCAAGCACAGGGCCTACCTATTCGATATAAAAGTAACAATAATAACGACAGTATTGAACACTAACACGTGTCCTATTTCTTCTGCACCAGGCACTATTTTATATAAAATAGCCCATTTAATCCAACCAACCATCTTATGAGGCAGTGCTAGTATTATTCCCATTTTACAGATGAGAAAATTGAAACAAAGAAAAGTCTATTCGATATAAATTAAGTATTATTATGTCTCTGCTGAAACTCATGTATACCTGATTATAGAATATAAAAATTAATTGGCTTATATACCTGCCTCTTCCTCATAAATATATGGGTTTCTTAAATATGATGGTTCTAACTAGCTTACTGGGAAATCTCAGTTTGGGGTGGAAACATGAAAAATAATTTTTTTTTCAGTATTGGCTCCCAATCTTATATGGCTCTTCCTGTGGTTTCCATGGGAACGGCTTTCTTGATGACCTTCAGGTCAAATTCTGCAGCAATGTTTCAGCTCCTATTGGTTATTAGCAGTCTCATTCTAGTATCCGAGCCTCAGCCTGTTTATTTGATAAGGTCTCTCTCAGATCCGATCTGTAGCTTACCTCCTCATTGGCTGCGGTATGAACCATAAGCTAATGAGATCTGACCAAAAATTGGCCAGCAAGTTCAAAATGATCACAACTATTTGAAATGTGGATTTATATCTATCACTACTAATAATGACTCTTAAGTGTTCATTATGCTTTGAAATATTAGTTAATATTTAGCTAATAATTAGTTAATACTGCATAGATAAATATACATATATTGCGTTTATGCTTAAAAATTATTTAATGGTGTGGTCAGAGATCACTCACTGGTTTAAACAGTTTGAGGGGGTCATTGATTTACTCACTATGCTTCTTTTTATAGACAGTGATTTTTACATGGTTTTTCTGCCTCGAGCACATGATGCAAAAACAAAATGGAAAGTGGTCTTGTGATCCATAGAAGAAACGTTTTTGTCAAGTTTACTATGTGTTAACCACTGCTCTCATCACACAAAGTGTATTAATCACATCAACTGCATCGACCCTATTACTCCTCACAGCAGTTCTGCGGTGCAGGTACTGTCATCATCCCCATTTTACAGATGAGGGGACTAAGGGGTGGCAAGGTTTGGCACAGTGTCCAATACAACTAGGAAGTGGCGGAGGAGGGTTTGACCCCAGGCAGGTTGGCTTCAGATTCTTTATTCTTTTTTTTTAAGGAGTCAATTTAATCTGTTTTCAGTTTCTCTGCCAGTAAAATGGGTATTTTTAGGTAGGAATGGCAAAACTTCTGCTTAAAGATGTGAAGTTTGAAGTGGATAGGATTACTTTTTCTCTTGGATGCTCTAACAGATTAAAATGGCCCAACGTTTTGCAGCTCCTCCCATCAAGAGACTGAGGTTGTCTCCCTGCTCGGCGAAGCTGGGCTGCCTTGTCACCTGCTTTGACTAACGAATGTGGCAGCAGTGATGTTGTCTGCGTTCTAGATGAAGCCTCGTGCAGCCTCGCAGCTTCCATCTTCCTCCTCTTAGGCTGTTGTCCCCACCACATGAGAAATACCAAGCTACACCACTGAGGGACAAGAGGCCACATGTAAAGGGACAGCCAGCACCATGGCTGGGACATGTGAGTGAGGCCATTTTAGCCACTCCAGCTGTAGTCGAGCCACCCGGTCATTGCAGCTACATGCAATGACCACACACAAGCAAGACCAGCGGAACTACCTCACTGAGCCCAACCCAAATTGCCACAGAATCAGGAGAAATAATAATTACTGCTGTCTTAAGTCACCAAACTGTGGGGTAGTGTATTATTTCCTAGGGCTGCCATAACAAATGGCCATAATCCCGGTGGCCTAAAACAACAGAACGTTATTCTCTGTTCTGGAGGTCAGAAGTCCGAAACCAAGGTGTCAGAGACCACGCTCCCTCTGAAGCCCATAGGGCGGAATCTTTCCTGGCCTCTCCCACCTCCTGGTAGTTGGTGGCAGGCGGTGGTGTTCCTGGCTTGTGGTGTATAACATCAACCTCTGCCTCCATCTTCACTGGCCTCTTCGACTCTGTGTGCTTTTTTTTAAAAAAAAAAAATATTTTATTGATTTTTTTACAGAGAGGAAGGGAGAGGGATAGTTAGAAACATCGATCAGTTGCCTCCTGCACACCCACTGCTGGGGATGTGCCCACAACCAAGGTACATGCCCTTGACTGGAATCGAACCTGAGACCTTTGAGTCTGCAGGCTGACGCTCTATCCACTGAGCCAAACTGGTTAGGGCGATTCTGTGCTCTTGATTGTCGTGCTGTGCGGACTCTTTGAAGGAAATAGGGCTCCTGGGAATAATTTTGCAATTAAGAAAAACTGAATAGTTAGATGTAGACAAAACAATTGAATGCAAGTTTGAAAAGTACAAAGAAGGGGAGCCACTCAAACACTAGTATTTGGGTTAAGAGGACTGCTTGGATGTACTTACTCTTTGGCATCTGCCAATATGATTTCTCAGGATGTGGTAGTTGGCTGACGGCCTCCTACAGCACTAGATTCTGCTCTCCCTCTGGTTTTTCTTCTGTTCCCTTCTGCCCTCAGAAGCCTTCCTCTAGCCTGTCCTTGCCCTTGTTCTCTTTCTAGGAGCTCATATTAGTCAGGGTTCTCTAGTGAAATAGAATCAACAGCATATTTATCCCTATCTATCATCTATCTATCTATCTATCTATCTATCTATCTATCTATCTATCTATCTGTTATCTATCTATCTATCATCTATCTATCTATTTATCTATCTATCATCTATCTATCTATCTATCTATCTATCTGTTATCTATCATCTATCTATCTCTCTATCTATCTATCTATCATCTATCTATCTATCTATCTAGCTATCATCTATCATCTATCTATCTGTTATGCATCTACATAGCTATGGCCAGTGGGAATTTGTCTGAAAGGAAATTTGAATAGATAGAGAAAAGTTTTGTAGAGATGGGTTGCTGGGCACCCTACAGAATCTGTGAGATTCACTGTCGTGGTTGCCTGTTACTGCTGTGAGAGATTGCCATGGAAGTTAGTAGCTTGAAATAACACAAATGCACAAGAAGTTCAGAAGTCTGACAAGGATCTCACTGGGCTTTGGTCAAGGTGTTGGGAGGGCTGCGTTCCTTCCTGTGGCCCTAGGGCTGTGGTCGGCACACTGTGACTCGCGAGCCACATGCGGCTTTTTGGCCCCTTGAGTGTGGCTCCTCCACAAAATACCACGTGCGGGTGCGCACGTACAGTGCGATTGAAACTTCGTGGCCCATGCGCAGAAGTCGGTTTTCGTCCTGGGCGAGTCTATTTTGAAGAAGTACTGTTGATATTTGGCTCTGTTGACTAATGAGTTTGCCGACCAAGGCCCCAGGGGAAAGTTGTTTCCTTGCCTTTGCGTTTTCCAGGTTCCAGATGTTGCTCTCATTCCTTGGTTCGTGGTCCCCTTTCTCCATCTTCAAAGGGAGCGATGGCGGGATGAGTCCTTTTCACATTGCATCACTTACACCGTTCTGCCTCCCTCTTCCACTTTTTTTAAAAAAAATATATATTTTATTGATTTTTTACAGAGAGGAAGGGAGAGAGATAGAGAGTTAGAAACATCGATGAGAGAGAGACATCGATCAGCTGCCTCCTGCACATCTCCCACTGGGGGTGTGCCCGCAACCCAGGCACATGCCCCTGACCGGAATCGAACCCGGGACCCTTCAGTCCGCAGGCCGACGCTCTATCCACTGAGCCAAACCGGTTTTGGCTCCCTCTTCCACTTTTAAGGACCCCGTGATTGAATTGGGCCCTCCAGAGAGGCCGGGACGATCTCCCCATCTCAAAGCGTCCAATTTGATCACACCTGCATTTCCCGTTTCCCATGTGACCTAACGTTCACAGGCTCTGGGGAGTAGGATGTGGACATCTTCAGTAGCCATTGTTCTGCCTACCGT
This sequence comes from Myotis davidii, assembly GCF_000327345.1. NCBI lineage: Eukaryota > Metazoa > Chordata > Mammalia > Chiroptera > Vespertilionidae > Myotis > Myotis davidii. The sequence goes on from NW_006293700.1 coordinate 7,231,606, forward strand.
AGCTGCATGATTTATGTCCATTTAAAATAATAATTAGTGCAAGATGTGATTTTAAGTGGAAAGGTATAATAATTTTACCTTGTTAAAATTTTGGTTTTTTAAAAAGAAAATTGGAAGTATATTTATGCTTATTAAATTTATAAATTATGAATTTTATTTGGGAATGTTTTGCTTATAGGGTTAAAGCTTCTCTGAGCAGTTATTTCAAGTGCTTATAAAAAAAGCAAATTCATTAGATTTATAATTGCAGCTTTAAAATCTTGAAGGAACTTTTACTGTTTGCTAAAGGACTTTTTTTTTTTTTTTTTTAGGAAACTTTGGTCTGTTCAATTTGAGTTTTTCAAACAGCAAAAGAAGGCCCTCTTATTTTGTATGAAAATTTACTAGACTTGTAAAGACTTAGTTGCACTTAAAAGAAACTTTAATGAATACTGAGTTTCTACACTTGTTACTTTATCAACTACTATTAATTTTTAACTGAGGAGCCATATACATAAACTCATGCTGATTCTCATTCTAGCCAAAGGTAAGTGTGTGGTTATAACTGAGACTTTAAAAGCACTTAATGAATATATGATATGTGGGTTTATTCGTTCATTATGCTCTGGCACTGTGCTAGGTACTAGACAGAGCCACAAAAAGGATTAGAATGTTCTGGGAGATGAGATTTACTTGAGGCTTCAGCAAGGAGGTAGCCCCACAAGCAATAGAAGCTTACCAGACAGAGGGGCGGGGGAACAGCATTCTAGGCACGTTGGAACAGCCTGAGCAAAGAATGCATGGGCTATTTCTGAAATGGTGCAATTTTGTGATCCTGGTGGAAATTTAAAAAAATTACCTCTCATGAACATTGTGTGTCATTTTGTGGTGGAGAGTTAGTGGCAGGATCAGGGTACGTCCCAGAGTGAATGTACTGAGACAGTTACCCACAAGTCAGTCACCTGAGCAAATCGCACCCAACTTAGAACACAGTGTAATTTTTACCCCCTTTTCAGGCTCAGGGAATAATAATTGTTGATGTAAATTGAACTCATATTATATGCCTGGCTCCAGGTACTTTACATGTACTAGTTCACTTGACCCCCACAACCATAAGAAATAAATGATTTATCATCATCTTAGAGTTGAGGACATTGAGACGGGGGTAAGTGTGGTCTTTGTCTGGCAGGGCCATGATCTGCACCTCGCACAAGCCATTTCCTCTTCCTGGAATGCTCATGCCCTTATTCTTCTAGGGCCAAGTCCTTCTCCCCTTTCAGGTCTCAGCCTTTCTTTATTCCCTTCATAGCACTTATTACAAATTTTATTTTTTCCTATTTGTTTTTATTGTCTTTCTCACTAGAACCTAAATTCTATTAAGGCAGGGACCATGTGAGTCTTGTTCATCTTCCTATTCCTAGTGCCTTGCAGAGTCTAGCTTATAGTAGTTATTCATTAAATGTTGGTGAGTACATTGATATCGACTTGAAAGTTCATTATCCCCTAATCTTTTTACTATATAAACAGCAAATATAGAAATATCTCATGTAAGTGTAATGCTGTATTACTGACTCAGGTTGGTACCCAGCAGCAAGCTTCTTTTTCTATGTATTCCTATAAATTTTACAACAATGAGAAGTTTCTGGGAGAAGACATATAAGCCTAGTGAGGCAAAAGATAAACACACTCAGTATGATGAAAGCCAACTGGAATTGATACACACCAAAAATGCACCCGTGTGTGTTGTTGGAAAAACATTTATTGCAATTCAGTGTCAAAAAGTTTTACAAAAATATGCCACCGTCTGGTACAAACTATAAAAATGTCAGTTCATCATGCAAGAAAAGTGTGCAAATAATTTATACAGATGGACTCAGCTCACACGACATTAAAGGAACAGCTTTGCATGTAATTGATCTAACCTTATACTTTCAGTTACAATGTCCAACCCCCTGTACTATTTGTCATTGAAAAAGAAAAGTGTTTAAGCTCTGGACATGGACTTGAATATACCCCCTTGAGCCAGGGTGATTGGCACTTGGTAGAATCAAGATGGCGCCAAGAGCGCTCAAGGGTAGAACACCGCTTGGAGCCTTCTGCTTAACAGGCCTGTGTATCGTTAATTAAACAAACATTTCTATACTCGAAGACAGAAAAAGTCACGTTCAAACTCCAGAAGTAATGTGGTAGCAGATGGCGTTTCAAGAAGTTCAGAGTTTTGGAGCAACCATCCATTTTTGGCCAAATGGAGCAGGGCCTAAGTTTTGAGAGGTTTTTCAGGAAGTTTTGTTTGCTGAGTTGAGTTCAAAGACACTTTGGAAAATGTCCAGCAGACAAAGACTTGAATACCGTGGTCCCTTGCTCCTTGCTGTCTCATGGAATAATCCCCCCTCCCCCGCCCCCCGCTTAGTAGAGATGAGGTTTAGCAGAGAGCAAACTTCCACGGGGATAGAGGCTCCCGGGATGGGCTCCACAGCAGGTACCAGAGGACAGGGAGGTGGAGGGGGTGGATTAAATGTACCTCTCAGTTTAAGGAGAGAGGAAACTCCTGCTTGGTAATCATCAGAACTTCAGGTTCTAGAAGGCAAGCCAAATGCTCAGCTATTACCTGTCTTAAGGGCCACTTTTATAATTAAAATGTAAGTACCCAGGGAAAATGAATTTGTCAAAACACGCTGCTTACTTTGTGGCCAGCAGGTTGCACTCACTAGAATGCTGTGCTCGCACAGAGTTAGGCGTCTGTAAAAATTTTAAGTGGCTCCTGGATTTCTCCAGGAAGAACCAGGGACTTAAAATGTTTGGAAAATTGACGGCCAGATGCCTAACACTGGACCCTCATGCTTGCCTTCCTCCGTGAAGGTCTTGAGAAGAATCAGGTTGGTTTCACGTGTCTCCAGCCACACAGAAAGGTGTGGGGGCAGGGGGCACCAAGTCAAGGCCTCAGAACATCCCAGGTTTATGGTCAGGTCTACCACTGAGTGCCAGGGGGGCTGAGGCACAGGGAGGACCAGACTTCAACATCTCTAACCTCCCTTCCAGCACTAAAGTCTGGGGTAAGACTTTCCTTCCCTTGGAAAACCATGGGGAGTTTACTTTCCTTAACAAAACAGAGAAGAAAGCATCTACAGAAAACGAATTTAGAGGGATTACAATCTTGTTTGTTGAAGACATCAAGGGCCCGAGATATATCAAAGAGTCACGGGTCTGCATTGCTAGAGGTTCAAGGTATCTCTGAGGTCTGTTTAAACACTAATAGGATTTTAGGCCAGCGTCCAGTCAGAGGGATGGTTCACAGACTCGGGGAGTTGGAAACAGATTAAAAACACACACAAAACAACAGATGTCGACATAGAAACTGATGATATAGTTTCGTTAGAAAAAAATTCACACATAAAATTACAGTTAAAAAAATTCACACATAAAATAGAGTATTTGCATAGCAAGACATTTTTTGCCCTACAATCTGGCAGGAAAATATAAACTCAGGTGGATATTTTGATAAACTCTGTATTGAACGCTAAGGATGATATACCGTTGAACATGTCTTGAAATGATTGACCTTCTTGTACATCATACCCCTTGCTCAGACAAATGAAATTCCAAACTCTTTCTCTCCGCCCACAAAAACAACGTGAACAAGGAGCCTGTGGTAACAGCAAGCTTGTCGTGAAAAAGTTTTTGAATCTACAAAGATGACAGCGGTGGCAGTAATGCAATACATACTCGTCGTCTTACCTCACCACTGCCAAGCAAAGCCCGCACTTGTGTTGAGTTTTGCAGTATGAACCCAGCTCATCTAAAATATCTGCTCTGAGCCACTTCAATATAAGATTGATCATCATGAAACAAATGTCACCGCACAACTGACACCTTGAAATTTCTGCCTCTGGCCCTCCCACGGGACTGGTCCATCTGCTCAAAGTAACAGCGTTGAGTAATAACAGTCTAGTTTAAGATGTCATTACACTTTCTTCTGGATCTCGCTATAAAGTGAACACTCCTCAGCTTTGCATATTCTCCTCTCCTCAAATGCTGTTCTCCAGTCTCAAGAAGCTCTAGGCTCTTGCTCATCGACCTTTGAGTTGGACCAAATGATAACATGCCTGTGGATTTGCTCACACTCCTCTGTACAACACTCCTTCCTTTTCTGGAAGTCCAAATGACTTCATATTTTACTACACAGGATTGGGGTGTACAGCAAAGAGAGCAGAGTGGTCTATCTCTCCCAGCAATTTCCATTGGCATGTCCCTTCTGGCTTTTAGACCAGCAGTTCTGAGACAGGGATTCCTTGTTTTTGTTTTTTAGCTGGGGTTGTCCTAGGAGGGTTTGCCTAGACATTCTGTAGATGATTAGTGCCCAGGGAACACGAATGTTCTTCCTACCTCACTTTACTTACAGGGGAGGCTCTGACCACGCTGCACTGCTACCAACGCAGATGCTCTGTGACAGCTATGCGCGTTCCCATTGCCCTCACACAAACCACAGCTTCCAAGAGATGCCACTTCTAATCCTTTCCCTCTCCCTCTGCACCTGCCATTTCCTTCTTAGTCTCCTCTTCCACTGAAAGAGAACCAGGTGTCGCTTTCTCTTTTCTTCCTTAAAAATTCCTCTTGACTGTCACACACCACCTCCTGGGACGCCAGAGGAGATGGGAGAGCCGAGACACCCTCTAGGCAAACATCTCAGAAAACCATAACCCTGTCACTTGTGGTAGGGGTTGCCTTGCACCCACACACCTTGCCATGAGCAAGCATGAGCATTGCGGACAGTCCTACCGAGGCTGGTTCGCCAGCTTTGTGCTGAGAGTCCAGAGCAGGTGACATTTCTGGGACTGTAAACCTGAAGGTGCCCAAGAGCTGCCACCTCCTTGATCAACATGAAGGGTCAGAGGTCACGAGTTGGTGGGAAGATGTGGAAGGCCATGAACACCTAACCCTAAAATTATAAATAGTCAAAGGTTCCAAAGCTCTCACCCCACATCTTTAAGAAAGCCGAGACACTTGAGAAAAGCTGTCTGAATTATGGAAGCTTTTTAATTCCTCAGTGTGACCTTGACTCGGTGGAGAGAGGAGAGCAAACACCTCTCAGTATTACAATGGTTTGTGGCACCCCAAAGCTCAATATCACCCAATAAGATTTTGTTTAATATTTAATTTTCCTCATTAGGGAGAATTTAAATTCAATTTAATTTTTTCTTCTTGGAGGGTGATCATGAAAAAATTACTGAGAAACCCTGGTGTGGGCACAAACATTGCAAAGTGAGGAGCATCGACTAACAACCGGCTTCTCTTCCAAATGCTGGTACTTGAGTTGCGTGTTGAGGGAAGGGCATGCGACGGCCCCACATCACTAGCTGGTCCCTGGGCTTGTTTCTGTACATGCCTACCCATCTTTCCCCTCTTCAGGTCACCCCAAGTTCAACCCCTAAGGATTCACTGATTCTCAGTGTGGATGTGAACCAAGTTCCTATTTTGCTTCACTTATTTTCCAAGCACATGCAGGGTGGCAACTTTATTTACAAGAAAAAAAAAAAAGGCAAAGCAAATACAATGGCAAAAATATGTACATTATTGTAGAAAAGCAAAGTTCTATAAAAAGTAAAAAACAAAAACACTCCCCACCCTATCCCAGGAATATCTGATAACGAACTCATTACATCCTGAGATTTCTCTCCCACGTAGTTACCTACTGGTATTGGCCAAGCAAGATCCCCTGGGGTACACAGCATGTTTAGGATGAACTCTAAGCACCTCTGTTCCCTATTTGGCTGGAACGCCAGGCTTTGTTATCATCCTGCAAGAAGCCCTCGCTCAGGTCGACCCCATTTAGACATGGGGCGTAACAAAAAGAAAGCTCCTCAGCTCATCACCCATCAAGAGGAAGGGTTCCCCTGACATGTCACACCGGCTTCACAGGCCTTTATCAGCGCTCTGGCTCCGACCAGTCCACAGAGATACGCTTTTGCTTTTCCGAGAAGATGCCCCAGGAAGCAGACATGCCAAGAAATTAAACAGCAGGGGGTGACTAATGATCTTTTCTGTGATTGGACATCCTCTGGGATGGTTGTTAATTGGCCTTCTGTTGCCCTGAACGAGCTATGACACGAAAGGATAAAAGGCCTGCATGTTTTGAGGTTGTTCTAGTAGAGACGCAACTCTGAAGACTGCCCCCTTCACCTCCCAAGGAGCCTAATGAGGACTGCTCCAAGACCCCCTCCATTTTCAATCACTTTTTATCTGATGAGAAAACGAGACGCACAGACACTGCCTACTGGGCGACGCACTGTGTCAGAGAGAGCGCTGTATGCTTTCCGAGGTAGACTATTGTGTGATATCTTCATAAGATAAGGCCCTATGTGTGGGGGTAAGATGGGTGGTACTCCGTTGCCTTTTCAAAGCTAACCCAAAATCAAAACCAAAAGCCCAGGGATTTCTCATCTGCAGTTTTTCTTCTTTCTTTTTTTCTTTTTTAAACACATTTTCACATTGTAAACAAAGCGTGTTCTATCTTGTGTTCGAGTTTTGCCCTCTTCTTCTGCATCTCTGAGGAATTCTATATACAGGAGTTCTCGTGACCATCAAGAGAGTTCCATTTTCACCGATGACACGGAACTCCTGCCCTTACCATCTTGCTGGCAAATCGTTAGGGAAAATAAAGTTTATTTACAGTATTTCTGCTTTTCCATACCAATTCTAATGAGAAGTCCATATTCTTAAGTTCCCAGCCAGCGACTGCGTTTCTCCCCTCCAGTGTCCTCTCCGTGACTTATCTCAGAAGCTTCGAGCCAATGTTTAAAATGTACACTATTTACAAACGAAGTGTCCAAACTCTGTATTCCCAACATCCAATCAGCAGGGAGGCCTTCGGAAGTGTTGTCACGGGCTGTGATTCAGAACTTGAACAAGTTGATAAAGTCCTGGGGAGAGAGTGAAACGGAGCAGCTCTCGGGGTTATTGGCTGTGCACGGGTGGTCGGTGCCCTGCAAAGGAACATCAAGGTCAGGTTTGAGTTCTCAGAAGCATCTCGTTGGCTTGGAGCACCATAAGGCATTGCCCAACTCAAAACAACATCCCTCTGCCAAGAATGCCATAAATTCTGCAAAAACTAAAGAGGGGTGTGTGTGTGTGTATGCGTGCACACGCGCGAGTGCACGCATGTGCATTTGTGCGCAGAGATGGGAGAATTTGGGGGTGGGTGGGTTGCAGAAAAAAATAAACCTAAAGGGGGGGTTTTAAGGAAATTATGGTCTTTGAAAGTTTTTTCCCCAGGGACAGAACTGGTTTTATCTTCACCTTCAGCTGGAGGTTGCAATTAGGAAAGGAGTTGGCGTCGTAATGGCTGGTACTATTGGCTCTTAGGGGCTGGGCCAGGGGTCTGTGGCTGCCACCTCCGAGGAACATACCTTCCAGGAAAGAATGTGACAGTGTTTGCAAAGCTGTAGGGTGTCTCCATACTGCTCTTTCCGTGGGTAGCATCGCACAAGTTTAAAATACATCTTCTTCCAATCCAGCTGTCCTTTGTCTGACAGAATCAATCGCTTGCGGATCTAAATATCAAATAAAAGTCGTTGCAGGAGAGTTCAGTAAGGAGAGGGCTTGTGGTTTTCTGGTTCTGAAAGTTCTGCTCCCACCCGCTTCCCTCCTTTTTCATCTCTACCCTGTAATAGTTAGGGGGAAATAGCCAAGATAGAAAGAAGACGCTTCTGATAAACAGCTTTTAATCAGTCTTTAAAGGAAACAGGTGGTTGGTGACATCTTTCTAGTGCAGCGGTTCTCAACCTGTGGGTCGTGACCCCTTTGGCGGTCGAACGACCCTTTCACAGGGGTCACCTAAGACCATCCTGCATCTCAGATATTTACATGACGATTCATAACAGTAGCAACATTACAGTTATGAAGTAGTCACGAAAATAATTTTATGGTTGGGTCACAACATGAGGAACTGTATTGAAAGGGCCAGAAGGTTGAGAACCACTGTTGTAGTGACCTCCACTAAAGTGCATTTGGCTAGTACTGGCCAGGTAGCTCAGTTGGTTGGATCATCATCCAAATATGCCAATGTTGGTTGTGGGTTTGATCTCTGGTCAGGGCACATAAAAGGAACAACCAATGAGTGCATAGGTAAGTGAAACAATAAATCAGTGTTTCTCTCTCTCTCTCAAAATCAATAAATTAAAATAATTAAAGTTTAGGTGATCTCAATGAACAATGTCAATCTTTTCTTTGCTCTAGCTTGAGTGATCATTTCCAGGGAGATGCAGTGACTGCCTGGCACAGTGGCTCTATTTTATATCTAAACATTACAGGCTTCATGAGCAGAACTAGTTGACCTCACACTTCTATATAAAGAAGTTGGAAAACAAGACTGAGGCAGCAGGAGGCGGGGGAAGAGCCCATAGTTGGTGTCAAGAGGCCCAAGTTCAAATTCAAGGCCAGTTTCTTCAACTACAGAACCCCTCACTAATTTCGATGTTACTTAGCCATTTGTGGCCCAAATCTCCTCATCTGTTTAAAGTGGCATCATGATACCCACCCTTCCTGGGGTCATTAATATAAAATGAATTAATACCTGTAAAGGTACTTTAGCTGTACTATATCATAAAAGTATGTTACTTTGTTATAGAAAAGAAGGACTGGGGTCAATTTGTGAAATTTTTTTTTAGAAAGTTGTAAAATGTGGATGGTTATGAAGGTGTCCCCGCCCCTCCCCCCCCATCAAAACCACCTAAAAAATACCAAAATCTCACACACACACAATTTAGAAAGTCCTCGGACTGTTGTTTTCCAGTCAAACCAGGGAGCCCTGGAGGGTGGGCACCCACACTTCAAGCTTGAGAAGAGGCCAAGGAAGCCTGAGGTGGGGACCGAGGAGGGGGGAGAAGGAAGGAGTGCCCGCGGGGCCGCACCGACCTGCCGCTCGGAGAAGTGGTACAGGCAGAGCCTCTTCCACAGCAGCCGGTCCTCGCTGAGCACGTGCAGGTTGGGGCCCACCTGGCCCAGGCTGACCAGGTCGCGCCCGTCGCTCAGCCTCTGCATGATGTTCAGTTGCAGGCACAAAGGCAGGTCGGTGAAGGTGAGGCCTTTGAAGGCAGGCTGCGGGGAGAAGGGTGATGTTATGTCTTGGGGCGGAGAGCAGCAGGTCACCAGGCCACAGCCCCCAAGGATGCAGCTGTCCCCTCACCCTCCATCTTCAAGCTGGTTTATTGATCAGACATCAAAGCAGCAATTCTCTCTGCCCTAAGCAGAGACAGGCCCATGGCTGAGACCACAGAGAAGAGCCTGGACCGCTGGAGCTGAATGGTGCCAGGAGATTTTCCTGCTTCACAAAGCCTCGTGTGTTGACTCAAGATTTCCCCAGCAGCACATGTTGGCTTCTCCTGCTTTAGTCAGTTCACTCAATTAGGAGATTCGCTACCTTCTGTGAGCGCTCACTGTCCTGGACAGAGTACCCCTGCCCGCCGCCCCAGCCTCCTACCTCACTGGCCCCTGGTGACCACCGACCCCCCAAGCAGGTTTGCTCACCAGCCCCCAAACACGCTGCCCAGGAGGCCTCCACTCCCCCTGCCCTCCCTCCCTGCCCATCCAAATGGTATGCTTCCTCTGAAAGGCCTTTCTGGCCCTTGCGACTCCCTCAGGCCTTATTCTTCGCATCTCCCCAGAATCCTGAGGCTCTCTCTCAGGTGCTTCTGGCTGCAGGCCCCCTTTGGTTTTGTAATGCAGTCTTTTACAAAAGGAAGCCGGGATACCACATTGCTGTTAGAATGTAAGTCCAAGGAGGCAGGACGTTTGATCTTTTTTCTTTGCTGTGCCCCCAATGCCTAGAAGAGCGCCTAGCATATAGTCGGCACTCAATAAATATCTGTGGAATGAATGACACCCGAATCATTAAATAGGTCAACAACAGCAGCAGCAAAATGACCCTGCACTGGTTGGTGTCTGTGTCTGTCTGTGTGTGCTTGCGTGTGTGCACACATGTATTCACACTGTGACTATGGCACCCAGAACCCTGGTAGCCTAAATGCCACCACCAGCCATGGAGGCATCTCTATTCAGACCTAGGGCCCCAGAGAACATTTTGAACACTGTCTGTGTGTGGATAATGCCTTGGTAATTGATCACGAGCTTCTCAACTATATTCCTGAATGTTTATTTAAGCCCTTTGTTGCTTAAATTGGAGGAGCTCATGTTATCCCACCCAGATTCCCATCCCTGAAGCCAGGGTCTAACTTAGTACTCTTTGCAGACTAGCCCAGCACAAGCAACACTTTATGAGGGCTTACTATGGGCTGGCCCTGGAGGTGCTGCAATGGCTCATTAGGCAGGTGAGAGACCCAGAAACAAGCAAATACTTCTAGAAAAAAAATCTGTTAAACGCTACCTAGGAGGCGTGCAGACAGCACTCTGGGAGCAGTCTCTACATAGACAGTCCTCAGTATTTGCCGACACGTCTAGAGCATCAACTGGAGGCTGCCATCGGGATAAGAAGTCAGCACAAATCACCTGATTCTGTGGTTCTTGATTCCTGGGTGGGCTTTCTGAGTGTGCACCACTGACATTTTTAGCTCAGTATTCTGTCACCTCTGCGGGTCACAGGAAAAGAAGTACAGACTGAAGAAACCCTTCCTTAGCTCAGGGGAAGATATCCTGGGAATGGGTATGGAGTTTCCTTCTCAAATTTCTAGGGAACTAGACTCTGTAGGAAGCACATCAAAGCCCGACCACACAGGATTCCTGGGGGACATGCAATTAGCAATCCCATCCCGTGTCCCCTGCAAAGCAGGACAGGCATGTAGAGGGAAGGTGGCAGTGGCGGGGGACCTGGAAGGATGGCCTACGAAGAAGTATGGGAACTGACATGGGAGGGACACGGGATGGACATGCAACAGATCTGGGTCCCAGGTACCCTTGGGAAGTGTGGGTCTGTCTGCCCATGTCCACAATGAATTGGTTTAGAAGATTCTGAAGATCCCTTCCAGCTCCGACAAGCTCAGGTCTGGAGCCGTTTCAGCCTCCTAACTCATCAGAAGTGTCTGTGACTTGGCAATTTTTATTGCTCAGGCTGCGGGGGTGAGCTTTCAATTGTTAGTAAAATTCAGGGCTCAGCCGGGCTGCAGAAGGCCCGAGACCTATTTGTCGTTTATCATCTGCTGCTGATCACGTGAGCTAATAAAACTGCCAGGAGGTTTTCTCTTTGTTCCCAGCACTTCAAAGCATCTACTTTTTTGGTTAGAACTCCCAGGCCAATTATTATATGAACTCCTATTAAAGTCCGCTTGGCAGAGTTCATCCTCAAATTTTCAAACCTGAACTTTTCCAAAATTCTTGCCCAGACCCCATGCTGAGCCCTTACTCCTGATACTTGGTTAACTGCTTGTGTGCCTTCTTCTTCTTGAATATAAACATTTAAGAGAAAAATAAGTTACTCTTGCTCCTTTGATCGCGCATTTGGCTAAAATCCTTTATGTCCTCCCTGCCCACAGGCTTCAAAACCCTGCCTCGCTCACAGTGCTCTGTGATTCTATTTACCCCCCCTCCCCCATTCTTTTCATTTTTCATCCTTTATTATACTAATTAGTTTGCCAATAAAAATCTGACTTCATAGAGTTAGATATAAAATTTTTATGGACAAGAAGATACTGATAGAACTTTGACAACTAGAAAGCAATTCATATAAATGTCACCTGCTAATATTTTCGTGTAATAAAGTACTTTTCTTTGGTCCAAACTGTTAAAAAGTAAGCTTTTTAAATACAGTCCAGACTGAAGTAATTAAACCCCTTCTCTCTTTCTCCTCTCTCTCTCCCTCCCTCTCTCTTTCTCTATCCATTTGCATGAAAAGCTCCTCATGACTCTCAGGGTTTCCTGCTCTCAAAATCTTGCAGCTCATGGCCAAGGAGGGTCGAGAAGGAGGGCCTGAGCGAGGAGAGAGCATTGATGAAAGCACAGCCTCTGCAGACAGGTCTGGGTTCAACCCCCAAGCTCTGTCTTAAAGGTGGTGAGACCCCGGCCAGGTTATTCCTAACTACTCGGTCATCTACAAAATGAGGAAACGCGTATCTCATAGTGTTGCTGGGAGAATGGATGAGCGGATGCACGCAAGTCCTTAGCACAGTGCCCAGGAGCTATTAGCTATTATGAGGACTCCTACTTACAGTTATTATTCACTAGATGGGTTGATATACAGGGTGGGGCAAAAGTGGGTTTACAGTTGTTCATACAGAAAGTAATACGATTAAGAATAATACAAGAATAAACTCGATTTCACATACAACTATAAACCTACTTCTGCCCCATCCTGCTGTATGTAAAGGACTTAGAAGAGTGTCCGCCACAGAGTGAGCCCTTAATAATCATAACAGCTGATGCATTTACAATACTTACTGCATAGCAGGCACAGTTCCAAGTGCTTTTCATGTATTAACTTCTTAAATCTCACACCAGTGCTATGAGATACACTTTATTGCCCTATTTTCCAAATGAGGAAATTGAGACATGAAGTGGCTGAATAACTTGCCCCGAATCCTGCAGTTGGTAAATCGTCATCATCATCTATAGTACAGGGCATTATTTTCCGATTGTAATCCTCTGACCTTTGAACAAGTACTTCAGGCAGGCGGTGGGCGGAAACTTCCCTTCAATCATTCATTCATTCAGCTAAATTTATTGACTGCCTTCTACTCTGTGCCAGATAGAGGGGGCAGAGCAGGGGACAAGATGGTAATGTCCTTTCTTTGTGGAGTTGATGAGACAGTGGATGGAGACCACAGAGTGAATCCCCAGATGAGGTCATTTCAGATGGTAATAACTGCTCTGAAGGAGGTGAGATGACAGTGGCTTCAACAGATTGGGTGGTCAGGGGAGGTGACAAGTTAAAAGGCCCAAGCCAGGACCAAGCTGAGAGTGTGCAGAGAACAGCTTGGCCTAGTGGAGCACCATGAGCAGAATGAGATGAACTTCAGTATTTAATCGGCTCTTTGTGGGATTTCTTTGGATTTAAAAGATTTGCAAAAAGCTGAATCACTGAATAAATAGTTGGAAGAAAACTGGATTGAAAGAAAGTTTGGAAAGCACTGATGTTAAGAAAACTTGGCCATTTTAGGAATAAGGAGTCCAGGGTTCTGGCCTCGGCTCTGTCTCTAATTGCTGAGTTACTTGGGGAAAGTCACTGGACTTCTCTGGCTCCCTGCCCCCCCCCACCCCATGAAGAAATAGCAACTACAGTGCTAATTTCCAAGAGTGTGTGTGGGTCAAGTGAAAGGGCCCCTGGGGAAGTCAGCCCATGGAAGTGCAAGGTACGTGGGTGGATGTGGCCAAGAGGCTCCTGAGAGGTGGACAGAGGGCACAGAGGCCAGCTCTGGGCAAGAGTGACATCCAGTGGGTGTCCCAAAGTTGCTGGAGGGAAGATGGATTGGGACAAATGGGACTTGCTCATTTATATCACTGGCTGGGTAATTCTCTTCTGGGCTTAGAAAAAACACGACGTATTAAGTCCAGGCTACAGAGAATGCCAGAGATTAGGTAGAAAGTGTAAGTGGGTTTTCTGTGAGAGATAAGCTGGAAACTTGGGTCTCAAATCTACATCGTCAAACTATGCCTACCCTTGAGAGATGGGAATGGAGTAATTTTTAAAAAATCAGATAAACGCTCATAAGGAAGTCTTATGTTCTCTTATAATAGTCAAAGAATTGAGATCGCTTTTGATAGATTACTTGGGCTTGTGCTCTGCATTGTGTGTGTGCATGTGTGCATGTGTATGCATGTGTGTATATGTGTGATTCTAAGGAAGTCACATACTATGAGGCCTGTTTCAGAGTTTAAGAAACCAAGGTACAGAGAGGTTTTGAACAGTAGTGTCAAGGACACTGCATTGGGAAAACTTCACTTAGCAAAAGAATCATTTAAAAGAGGTCAAAGAGGTTTTTCATGTTATTTTCTGGAGAGGTGGGGCAGACCCACACTTTATCGGCGTGGGTCCCGGAACCACTTAAAGCAGCCGTGGTCAGCGGTTAGATAAGTCAGCCAAGTGCGACGTGAGCTGCCTAAGTGCACCTGTCCATTAGCAAGCCCTGGGAGATTACCCCGCATCTCCTCACAGCTTCTGTGGGCTTGGTCCTCCTGCTCACTGGTGAGAGGACGAGAGCTGAGGGCCAAGTTAAAACCGAAAAGAAACCACTGATAGTAGTTAAGCTGGCAATATAGGACTTTTCTTTCTTTCTTTTTTTTTGGGGGGGGGGCTTTGAGTTAGAATTGCTCATGTGTTTTCTCACATGTATGTTCACAGTCTTTAATCAAAGGCTTCCTTTGTCCTAACCCTTGAGATTCGGAACTAGAATTTTAAAAGGTTGGGACCAGTTCTCCAAGCCACGGCCACCACCGCTCTATAGTACCCAAGGCGGCATCCAAAAGCTGCAAACAACACAGGCTTTAAGAAGAAAAGGCCGAAGAGGAGAGACCCGCAAAGGGCACTGAAGATTTCAGCGGCACAGCCAGCCTCTTCCCCAAAGCCCACTTGCCGGGTCTCCCACCGCGTTTCCTCTTTCACACCCTCTGATCCTTCTTCCCAGCCTCCCGTTATCAGGAAGCCCCCCTCCAGCACTCAGTAGACAGCATCAGAATAGAATGGCCCAGGCTCTTCAGCACCAGAGTGGAGATAAAGAGCCGACTGCAGCTTCCCCTGCCAGGCCGGAGCTGGGCGGCCCTGCTTACCCTGGTGATCTGAATGTTGTTTAGCTGCTGCTGCCAGTGTAGAATCGTCTCCATTCGGTACACCCACATGTTAATGTTCCCGACCAGCACGCACTTGCCAACCCTTTGCACCAATGTGCACAAGGACGTGTAGAGGGTCTGGAGTAGCTCCCTTATTAGTCTAATGTTTTGCTGGTCTTCCAGGACTTGGGTGGGGAAGAAAAAGAGAAAGAATAGTTAGGCTACTGGGACACCCTACATTGTGTAAGTGGGCCTTTCTTCTTCTGTATTCTGCTCGTGTTACCGGGGTACGGCCTCTGGGGATCTGGTTTTCTTTCGGCCTGGCCAAGCTTCTGCACTCGAGGTTGCCGGGTAGAGTTTCCGTTATCTAGGTCCCTCTTTGTTCTAGTCTCCCTAGTTTTCTACAAAGACTCTTTCTTTTTCATTGTTCCACCCACACCAGCGGTTCACCTGACCTGAAAGCAGGTGCTTTTGCATCCCGTTTAGATGGTTATTGGTAGGAGCATCGGGGAGTTGGGGAGCACGGGATCTAATCCTGGATGGGTGACTCTTTGTGTGATCTGGACAAATCACTCTTTCTCCCGGGCCTCAGTTTCCCCATATGTACAATGACTCAGTGATCTAAAAACCCAAGGTTCCTTCTAGCTCCAAGAGCCCAGGAATCTCTTCTGCCTTGTACACAGCTCCATTTTCTAGGGATTTGGGCCCCAGAGGCTTGGTATCCAAGGTGGGGACAGGCGTTGACCCTGAGAAAACCGAGAGGCTTGCGGCAGGGTAGATGATTTCAGGAAAAGGACAGGAGGGTGGTGCTCTTACTCTGTGCCATGGGCATGAGTTGTGCCTTTTTCTCATCTGGGATCTGAGATGCATCTGGAGTGACTCCTTTCCATCCACTCACATTCTCCTACATCTAATGACATGTCTACTCTGCTGGAAAACCCATCCGTCCATCCCCACGCCTATAAAAAGGGGTGAGAGAGTGAGAGAGAGCTCACCTTTCAGTACCACTTTTTCCAAAATATTCATGAAGTTCTTTTGGGCAATGCCACTCAGGGATGTGAGCTGTGACTTCGCTATCAGTTCCAACAGCTGTGGGTAAAAATAGAAGTTGCCAGGCTTAGAATACAGAGATATTTTTCTCCTCTAATCTTTGCTTTTGAGTCACATGACACGTAGATACAGACTGACGGGAAGAGATAAACGGCAGGCAGGGCCACGAGGCAATAAAAAGCAGATGCTCAGAGGGAAAGACAAATGGGGGTAACTCAAAACCCAAGAATCAGACTGAATATTTAATTGCTTTTTTTCTTTTACATATAAAGAGTTTGGCTGCAGCCGGGGCTAATTCATTCTGCTTGTCCTACTTCAGCAAGTGGAGCTGATGTACTCTGAAGGGAACAAAACCTCTTATGACCTGTGGATGTCTGAGTTCCGAATAATCACTCCAAGCAGGGCTTCTTTACCCGCACTGAACTTCTTCCCCACTGGCACCGACTGCTTGCAAGGCACCCAAATGCTCATGTTCACCTTTCCCAGGCACTTTCCAAGGAAGTGGCCATTCTTACCAGGATATCTCCTGCTTATGCAGCATTCAATGAAAATGCCTATTAATTACGCTCTTTCGTTGTACTTAACTTTTTGTAGAAAGAGTCCAACCATTGGAAGAGAGAGAAATTCAGAGATGTAGAGTATCTATTGCTAAGAGGCTAGGATATTTGCAGCTCTAGGCTGAGGTTCAAGTCTTGGTTTAACCACTTATTGTCTCTGTGACTATGAGAAAATGAGTTTCTTGGTGCCTCAGTTTCCTCATCTGTACTACTAATATTTAGAGTCCCCAAGGTTATTGAGAGCTTTTCACAAGGGCATGCACATACAGCCCTGAGCAGAGTGGCTGGCATTAATTAGGTGGGAGATAAAGGTGAGTTTGTTCATTGAAGAAGTATGTCCCATTCCCACCACCCCCATGATCAGCAATTAAGAAGAGAGAGAGTAACAAGTTGATCCACCCTCAGCCCAATCTTCCTTCCCTTCCATAGCAAGATTCTTTACAGGTGTGGAAACATTTTTGTAAAATCCAAAGATTCTATTGTTGAAAAATAAAACTGCAGGCTCCAGTGACCCATTTCACAGATGGGCAAAGTGAGGCTTGAGAAACTAATCCTTACCAATTACTCCACACGCAGTGAGAGGCCTTGGCAGAGTCCTCTTCACCCTTCATGCTTTCACAGAGTCATCAACAAAAAAGGTTGATGTAAAGTGAAAATAACTTTACCAGAATCCAATAGGCCTCAGGAAAACCTAACTAGCCTTAGTCTTAAAAAGTAAACTAATCGTAGAGAACCAAGATCTCAGCTTTATTTGAAAGCTTGAATCCCTGCTCCTCGGAAACTTTCCAGGGGAGTTTCATCTCCTGGCCAGGCCCCAACTGAACTTTCCTTCAGATCAGTAAACACTGGATACGACACTGTGCTGCGTGCTGGAATCAAGGCTGAGGGAACTAGCAAAGTGACATTCTAAAAACTGGGCTGCAGAGGAGAACTGAAACTGCTGGATCCAAGCCCCAAGCAATTCAAAAAACTCTGCTTCCAAAGCATTTGTTTAAAAATTCTGTCCCCATGGAGCCCCTTGGGAGCCTGTCAAACCACATACAGGCTTTTAATTTCCTGAGCATAACTTTAAGTTCAAAAATAAAAAAACAAAAAGAACCACCCCCAAAGCTTTCCTTCCCCGCCTGGCATCTCTCTCTCTCACACATGCAGGCAGAGACGCCGTCACCTGATTGGGAAGAAGGCGCCTGGAAAAGGTTTGTTAAGATTAGTACTGGTGATCCAAGGTCGGAAGTCAGGAGCTACCAAGTGGCCACTAAGAGAGGCAAGAATTCAAAACGTCCATGGGCAGTGGCCACCCTGAATGCCCTCTGCCTGTCTGGCTCAGCTCTGTCACCAACCAGCACGTGACAGTCAAAAGAGGAGTGAAAAATGGCACAGAGGGACTGGCCAGACCTTTCATCTATCTCCCGGACCAACAAGATTCAGAAGGCCGAGCAATGGTCTTTTAATACCCTGAGCCTCACATGACCAACACAAAGCATGATGAAAGAAAACAAAGCCTCGAGTCGTTCTTGGAAGGGCAGTCGGCTGTGTGACTCATTGGGGTGAGGGGGTGGGAGGTGGGTCAAGGGGGTGGGAGGAGGGCGGGCAGAGCTCGGTCTGGAATCCATCCCAAACTGAGTCCACGTGACTACCATCTCATGAGAGTGTCACTTTTTAGAGTGTCTAAAAATGTGCCAATCACAAGGACAAGAATGATCTCAGAACCATGACTGTGCATTTGAGGGAAAAGAAAAAAACCTTTGGTCTGACTGAAATGATCTCTGAGGAGGAGAAGGAATAGAGCAGCCAAAATTTGTCCATCGACAGCAGAATGACATGTTCACTGCCCTGTGTTTAATCCCATCTTAATGGAAAGTCCTTCCCTTCACCTCCGGGGCAGCTGTGGGGTCGGGAGGAGACCTAGATGCTCTTGCTGGGTGACCTTTACGTCTGTCATTCATTTAGCAAGCGTTTTTTGAGTGGCACCTCTATCCTGGTGTTGTGGTAGGCAACGTGGACATGCGGATACAGACGCATGATCCTTACACTCATGGAGTTTACTGTCGAGTCTATGATTCAAGTCATTTAACCTCTCAGAACCCCAGTTTCTTCATTTCTAAAATGGAAATAGAAGGACTACTTATATCACAGGGTTATGAGAATTAAATGAGATAAATATGTAAAAAACCCACTGTGAACAAAATATAAGACAGTATTAGTATTATAAGTTATTATTTCTTCCCCTTCCAAACCCTAATCTTTCAGTAAAATTTAAAGTTGATATCAGGATTAGCAAACTTTTTCTGTAAAGGGCCGGATAGTAAATATTATAGTCTTTCTGGGTCATATGGTCTCTCCTGCAACTACTCAGCTCAGCAGTTGCATGAAAGCAGCTGTAGACAATATGTAAATGAACAGGTGTGGCTGTGTTCCAATAAAACTTTATTTACAAAAACAGGTGGGGGACCATATTTGGCCCTTGCGTTCTAGTTTGCCAACTTCTGCTGCAGATATCATAGAGTTCAAGAGTGAGGGCTGCAGAGCCAGACTACCTGCCTCAGTTTCCCATCTGCAAAACATGCATAATAGTATTTCCTGTCTCAGAGTAGCTGTGAAGATAAAATGTGTTCATAAAGCACTCATAATAGTGCCTGGTACCAAGAATATACTCAGTGAATTATTATTATTACAATACAAAGAATATTACTAGGTAAAATTACTGTTGGTTTAAAGACTTTTAGAACTCCGCTATTTCAATTTTATGTACTGTCAACCAACTGCTTAGATGCTTTCAAAATTTTAATATTCCTTTATGTCATTTTTATTATGTTTGTGATACATTTAATATCTCCCTCTCTGTTAATAAAAGTTAATGTTGATACATTTTATGACTTACATGGGTGCATCTACCATGAAGTCTTATTTCGCTAATAATAATAAAGGATGTTTATTACATGGCAGTAATTGTGCTAAGCACTTTACATGTGTGATTTCCTTTAAGCTTCAATGGTAACCCAATGGGGATGGGTTCTCCATGTGACAATAGAGGCTACTGCAGCTCAGAGAAGTTATGTAACTCACCTAAGACATACCAGCAGTAGTAAGTGACGGAACCAGCACTTGAGCCCAGATATGTCTAACAGAACACATGTATTTTGATAGCTTCAAAACTTCAGTTTCTCAAGGCCAATCAAATTTGCATCTAGGGCCAAACTTTACTCTAAAAACAGTAGCAATGCTATGTATGGTTATGTTCTGGTAAACAGAGTCTGGAAATTTTTTATCAATATTACCTTGTGACAGGTAATCAGCTTTTAACATTAAGGGAGAAATAACACCCAGAAAGTGTTAATAACACCTTTATTAGCCTTGGGTAAACCTTTTAGGCCCATTTTTCATATCAGCATGAAAAATAGGCCCAGAACCAACCGGTAGGTAGTACTGTGTGAAATTCGTGGTCAAGAGGACAGGATTTATTAATTTCTGTGTCAAAAGAGCTGTGTGCCTAGGAGAGTAGAATTGTATTTACCCATTGATTTACCAAGATGGCTTAGCCCAGTGGTTCTCAACCTTCCTAATGCCGCGACCCTTTGATACAGTTCCTCATGTTGTGGTGACCCCCAATTTCATTGTTACAAATTGAACATAATTAAAGCATAGTGATTAATCACAAAAACAATATGTAATTATATATATGTTTTCCGATGGTCTTAGGCGACCCCTGTGAAAGGGTCGTTTGACCCGCAAAGGGATCGCGACCCACAGGTTGAGAACCGCTGGGCCTTAGCCAATTGGATTCTTTGCCACAAGAGAAAAGGAGAGCGGAAGCAAATGTCCTGTTTGGAAGTGGCTGTTGGTTTCTGCTGGGCAGATTTTAGCCCAGGTGCGGGGCATTTGTGGCTGTGTTTAAGGAGAGGCAGGAGGGCGGGGGGCGGGGGGGCAGGAGGAGGACGGTTCTCGGCTCCTGAATTCCATGGTGTCATCACCGTGTGGGTTGTGGGATGTGGGATATGTAGCATGATTTGCAGCGACAAGCTGTGCAGTAACAGGAAAGGTTCTGGGCCACCGGAGGAAGGGAGGGTGGTCACCGCATACCGAAACCACATCCTGCCCCGGAGCTCGGGCTCATGCTCGTTTGGACACGTAGGAGAAAAATCTAGTTGCAAGCAACAGCATCTAGGCGGATCTCAGAGTGGATATCAACCACGGTTTGAAGATGAATGGGCAGAAAAGAGATTTCCCTCCTACCTCACTTTACCCACAGGAAAAGCAGGTTTCCTCTCTTCTCTTCCCTTCAGTTTATGTTCTTAATAGTCTACCAGTGAATCAGTTCATGTTACTTCTCTGCTTGGAACCCTCAAATGGCTTCCCTTTGCACTTAAAAAAAAAAAATCCAATCTCCTTCCCATGAATGGCAAGGTCTTCCCTGATATGGTTCTTGCTCCTTCGCCAGCCTCACTGTGCACAGTGCTTCCCCAGTTTGATCCTCTCTGGCCACACAGCCTGCCGTAGGTTCCCCGAACAGGCTCATCCCCACCTCCCAGCCTTCGCCCTTGCCTGTCTTCACATGCTGGCTCCATCCCATCCCTCAGGTCTCAGTTCAGATGTCACCTGCCCAGAGCCACCTTCCCCCATCACCATCCTATATGGAAACCTCCCCGTAGCCATCTTTGTCTTACTGTGGTTTCATTGTTCTTCCTTGTTCCATCTTATGCATATTTGGCATGAACTTGTTTACTTACTAATTGTTTAGTTGGGATCTGACTGTCAAGACAGCAGGCATTGTTTTGTTTATCCCTCCACCCCAATCTGGCACAAGGTAGTGCTCACCCAGTATTTGTTTGTTAATACATGAGATTAGAATCAGGGAGTGTTATAGCTGGAAGGGACCTGGGAAACAATATACCCGAATTCCTCCTGCTCTAGAGGAGGTGGCTCCTCACATGGTCAAATGACACAATCAAGGTCAACGGTAGATGGTCTGAACTGTCAGGCTGGCATCCATATGGGGTCTGGTCCCAGACTGATGCCCCACCTCTACCCTCTACTTACAACGCAAACATATCACAGAGACTTGCAGGAGGGCAAGCAGCTGAAATCTAGAGGGACACTAAATAATGGGGGCTTCAGAAGCATCAACAACGAATAGCAGCTGCCCTACCTGTTAGTTTGAAACAAAACCACACCAAGGTTAACCATCAGGCTATTGCCCAAGTACAGTCCATTTCGCATAGACTATGAAGAACATAATTTATCCCCAAATCCCTCCGTCTCCTATGACAGTGTGCTCTGCGCGTTGAATTCTAAGTCTGATTGGAAAACATGCCACGGGATTATCAGAAGTAGAAAAGCAGCTTCAAGAAAGCCCCTGCCATTTCTCACATGCCCAGTACCCCCACCGGGTACCCACAGGAAGATAATGTTTCTTGCAACAAACTCCTGGTTACATCAGGCAATGCCTCTGCCGGCACCGCGTGCTCGGTCCTTTATTTAATGGGTAAATAAAATGTAAAACAAGTTAAAAACCTGGAAAGTTTTGTCCTGACATTGAGCTTGAACACTGACAAGCTGGAAGAGGGAAACGTTTCAGCTACATTAATAATCTGCAGGCATGTCAAGGCTGGGTAAATATTATTTGCAAGTGAAACATCTCTCTAACTGAGGGCGTTACGATCCTAAGAAGGAGGGCCAAGTTTACACGGATTAATTGTATTCTCGGCCGAGAGAAACTTGCCTCTGCCTTCCATCCATCCAGATATTTTTGAACTAGCAATGGCGTCCTGCTCTCTGTTGCATGAGTCTGAACAGCTCTGTGTGACTCAATGACCCTGCTTAAGTTGGACTCCCCATCTGCTAGCGCCCCTCACCTCTACCCTCTGATTCTACGAGGTTGGATGTCACACGGCCCTCAGCCCCGGGCCCACCATCACTCCCTTCCGCTTCTGTTCTTCCCCATCTCAGGTTTCTCTTCGGGACATTTGTCCTTGCGAAGCCTTCCACCTTCCTCTGCACCTGGCCACCTTTCAAGGAAGGAGACACTCGGGTTCTACCTCCTCCAAGATGCTGTCTCCAGTGCTCCCCTCTCCATGCTCCAAACGGGACCAGACTCAACTTGTCACGTCAGTAGCTGTACCTCGTCCCCCAAAGTAGCCCAGAAGCTCCTGACAAGCAGGGGCCAGGTCCTCCATGATTCTCAAATGGCTATGGCAACGCTAGGGATACGGTTATGGATTTACCAGGGAAGGGTTATGGGTTTACAATACAGTTTAGGGAGTTGAAAGCATTTGCCCCAAACAATTTGCTAGGTATGGGGATCTAGCAGGAGGATGCTGCCAACTTCTGGCCATTGGAGAGCTCTTTCTTCAGTGGACTCCAGGGGCTTTCGGATCCTAGGTCACAGAGACGTAAAATAAACCTCTGTCCTACCCTCAATCACAGCAACTCAGAACACAGTGTCGAATGCTCTCGGGGCCTCCCTCCATGACTGGGAGAAACGTCTGCCGAACAGGCACTTAAAACTCCGCTCCCCTGTCCAGTGTAGCATAACCCCTGTATTGAGCACCCAGGTTAGCCTAGAAACCTAGGTAGACTTTTAGTCTGAAATATGTTTCTGGACCTGTGGTGGGATATGTTTAGATTCTGAATCCTCAAGAAACACGTCATACAAAAAATAGGCACACTTTTGATCCAGCAGTCTCCAAAGCAGGATGGGAAAGAATTTTAAAAATCAATATATTTTATTTCACCTTTCATTTCCATTTTTGAGAGTTTTCTGATGCCTGTAATTAGGACCCTAAAGATAACAGTAACAGCAACAACTGATACCATGTACCAGGCACTGCTGGAATGCCTTTTACCTGTTTGTATTCAGTTTAATTCTCACAGCAACACAACGGGAGAGACCACTATCAGCACCTTCTCTATAGGTATGTGATTTACAAGCTGAATTCATGAGTAGACATACACGGGCAGCACGTTTTCATATTTATTTACTGTTAGGAGTCCTTGGTCAAAACACCGCTACCTCGTCTGTCAGCCTTCGCCTGTTTCTTTGGGTGCCCCCACTTCTGTGGGAACCCTCCTACTTCTGCAATGACTCCTGTGGTTGTGTGGGCACCCTCACTTCTTCAGGTAGCCCCCCACTTCTACATGCGCTTCCTCACTTCTGTGGGCTCCCAGACATAGCAGGTTCTGCTCGTCTCAGTGCTCACTCCGACTGAGAAGGCCAGGAATTCCAAGACATGCAGACTTTGTCCTGGGAAATCACTAGCAGTCTGATGGGCATTCACTGCCGGACAGCCCTGTGCCCTCACTGATGGTGCCCTGCAGTGGGTTCTCATGACCCCCTACCATTTCTGTGAGCCGTTTTTAAATGGACTCATGGCTCTTTGATTTTGACTCTGTTGCCATCGAGGGCGGGACACCTTCCCTTCCTCCCAGCTTCTCAGTCGCAATGGAAAAAGATAAGCAGAGGCCACCCTTCATCAAAGGGAGGCCAGCCACTGAGTGTGTGTAGCACTAAATTAACCCAAGGTCACAGTGGCAGAGGGGCTGGTTGCCCATGCACATCACGCCCCACCAGGGGCTTGGCAACAGCACGCCCTTAATTGAAGGCATTGGGTTTGCATTTGAGTCATGGTGCCCTGTTTCAGCCTTTGTTTGCCAAACCGCCAGTCAACTTAAACTAAAACATGTTTTTGGAAGAGACTTTTAGGAGGTGGTAGGAATGCATAACTTGCTGGAAATATCCAAATGGACTTGGGGTGGTGATGCAGGGACAAAATAAGAACATGCATGGGTTTAGGTTGTGATTCTCTGCTGCAGAGGGACAGAGAGAGTGGGCAGCTTTCGTTAGTCCTTCCTGATCCACTAGCTATGGGGGTCAGTTCATCCCAGTCAGGAAACTGGTAGGCAAGGTTCTCCAGGACGTTCCTGGTCTGCACACGGCATCTGTGGTGACCATCAACGTGGTCACAGTCTCATTCCATAGAGAGAGCTGGGAGGACCAAGTCACAGGCCACCCTGACATTAAAGCATCCATGTGCCTGCCTCACTATCTGTTTAAGAACCTAGTGTGCAAAATATACCATTTGGGCTCCCAAGTAGTTCCTGAGCTGGTTTGCAAACTTGAAAACACACTGGGATCACTTGGTGGATACATTTTCATAGCAATGCCGGGCAGCACTCCAGCCAGTGCCATCAGCCACAGCTGAGATGGCCTTCCGTAGACCGGCTTCGCAGGTGATTCTAACACGCAGCCAGGGTTGGGGCCACGGTCACAGCAGGCTCACTTCATGGAGCCATGAGCAGTGTGTGGTCTCTGAACCCCTCCCAGTTTACTGGGTCCTCACTTTCACTGGGCCCTGGGTGAGTCAGTCAGCACTTCCCTCCTGTGGTTACCCAGTTTGAGCCCCACCACCGGCCCAGCTCCTGGAATCCTCTCCAACACCCCCCCCCGACAAGGGGAATTTCCAAAATGTTTTGGTCTTGAGGCATGGTGTAAACAATTTCTTAAAAAATGACCATTTATAAGTGAGTTAGTTGCTGCTTCTAAAGACTTTAAATCATCTTTAAAACCCACAGTTAAAATAGTATTCAAGCCATTGGGTGTATGTGGGGAAGGGGATAATGTCAATAGGTGTAGCCTGAATTCAGTTCCGGTACAAATGCAATTTATATTAAAAATATAAAACCTCTGCAATTTATATTCAAAATGTTTGGTTTCAAAATTTCCACAAATTCCTGTGCTGACTAATCAAAATTATAACATTTTGAGATAGCAGCGTTGGCCATCTCTTCGATTCCTTCTGCGTCTCTTCTTCTGGAGATGTCAGCTAGCATGAGCACAATATATTTAAAAAATGGACTTTGCCTTTAAAGAGAATAAGACAATTTTTTAAGGCCTTCAAAGTTGGTTCAGCTTCTTACTGGAACTAAGAAATCGCTGCAGCATCAAGAAACCATTAGGTCGAAGTAGTAAATGGGGAGAAGATACTGGCAAGCCACTTTGCAAAGTTGGTTTAAGGATAAGGAGAATATATGAGAAGTGTATTGAGTTCCTCAGAAGAAAGCCTCAAAATGCAATGCCTATCATTAAATTGTTTTAAGCTCTTCATAAAAATAACATATTATTTCTCAAATTACAGAGGGCTCTGACAGTGAAGGGGGAAAAAAAAGATTGTTCTTTCCAAAACAGTAATATTTTTCCACTACTTCTGAACCTAACAACTCTGAAAGCATTGGGCAGTTTCTCTAACTTCAAAATTATTGAAGAGAAAGTGCTCCTGAGACAGTTTGCAATTAGACACTATCAGACACAAGTTCTTCGTGCTGAGTCTTAATCAACTGCAAGATCTACTACTTTACTCTTATTTTTAAAGTAGAAAAAACATTTTTATCAATTTAACAATACTAGTAAATATCAGTAGCTGACTTTGCATAATAGTTTCTGGTCCGCAGACTATTTCCATATGTAATGCATTACTGAGTTTCACAGCCATCCTGTGCAGCTGAGGTTATTCTGTCATCTTACAGAGGGGGAAACTGAGTCTTGGAGAGGCTGAAACAGTGAAGGTGGTAGGAGCTTTCAATCCTCTGACCCCAGGCCATTTTATTGACAGTCCTCTGCTTACATAAAACTTATTGTGGACTGCGCTGGCTTCAGATCCTCCTTTTGTACTTATGTAACTTCATGACCTTGGAAAATTCATTTTATCTTGCTACACCTCCATTTGTTTATTTAAAAAAATATTTTTATTAACTTCAGAGAGGAAAGGAGAGGGAGAGAAAGAGATAGAGACATCAATGATGAGAGAGAATCATTGATTGGCTGCCTCCTGCACGCCCCACACTGGGGATCGAGCCTGCAACCTGGGCATGTGCCCTGATCATGAATTAAACCGTGACCTCCTGGTTCATAGGTTGATCCTCAACCACTGAGCCACGCCTGCTGGGCTACACCTCCATTTGTTAAAACATAGATAATAAAAGTAACTACACTTTGCCCTAACTGGTTTGGCTCAGTGGATAGAGCGTTGGCCTGCGGACTGAAGGGTCCCGGGTTCGATTCCGGTCAAGGGCATGTACCTTGGTTGCGGGTATATCCCCAGTAGGGGGTGTGCAGGAGGCAGCTGATAGATGTTTGTCTCTCATTGATGTTTCTAACTCTATCCTTTTCCCTTCCTCTCTATAAAAAATCAATAAAATATATATTTTAAAAAGTACCTACACTTTGTAGGGTTATTGAAAGGATAAAGGAGGAAAATGCATGATTGCATGAAATAGATTTTCCCTGTTATGATCCTGGCTCCTTTCTGTAACTCTCTTTCTTGTGAAAGGAGTAACAGGTGGGAAGGAGAACCATCTGAAAACTGGCCAGGTTGCTGACCAGTTTGTAACCAAGAAGCCAGATCTGGGTGTCTGGCTCCAACACTGAGAGGATGGAAACTATTCATATTCTTAGCAACAGTGTCCAGATCTTCCTGGCCTGTCTCCAACCAGCCGGCACTGGGCTGCAGGCCGCAGTGACCTCCCTGAAGTGACGGGGTCACACCGAATAACACGAACCTTTCATCGAGACGGGCTCCTATTTTCAACCCTTTTGGATTGGAATAAGGGCTCAGCTGAAGAGCGGACAGATCTGCTCACGTGGCCCCGGCTCAGCTCAGAGCTCCTCCCTCTAAGGGCCTGGGTTTTCATCAGGTCAGCGGGGACGGCAGCCCCACGTCTGCCCAGATGACAGGTGAACGATCCGGGCCTCAAGGGGGCCTGAATGTCATCGCTCTGGCCGAGCCTTCGCAATCATCTGACTCAATGACAAGGCACGGAGGAGCACAACAACCCGGGAAGAAGAAAATAAAAACCAAACCTACCAACACCCACGTTCCCTCCTACTCCTGAGCCTAAAATTCAGACAGCTGCTACCTCCCAGGCTGCACCACTGACAAAAACGCACAATAATAAACCAATGAAGAAGAATCCCTGACTTGGAGGCCATGGCTAGACTTACTTGCCTGACCACCATCATCATCATTGGTATTTCGCGACAGCTCATTACACACAAAGGGAAAGCAAGTGACCCAGACAGGCAGTTTCAGGTAAACACAGGAGTGGCTATTGTTATCCTATGAGGGTGGCGGTGGGAGGGAGTTACGGGATAGAAGCACTGAGGTGCTCTGAACTCATCCAGTGTCGTGGTCTGAACCCAGAAAGCCTTGGGCTCACCTAGAGGCAGCTGCAGTGGGTCAAGGAGTTGGACCGTGAGAACAGTCAGGGGTGCAGAAGGTTTTCAAAACCAGCCAAGGTGCTCTATGGCTTGCTTACTGCTCCGTTCTCTCTCGCTAAAGTTGCTGGCTGCAACGTGCTCCCTTTTACCCACGGGGGCTGGGAGCGGCTCCCTTTTACCCACGGGGGCTGGGAGCGGCTCTCTTTTACCCACGGGGGCTGCAACGTGCTCCCTTTTACCCACGGGGGCTGGGAGCAGCTCCCTAAGCATCCTGGCACCCCATCTGCCCTCTGTCCTCTATCGGGGCCAACCTCAGGGACACCCCAACAGCCCACATAAGAAGTACGTTGGGAAGGGGGAAGTTGAGGAGTCCATTTCTGCTTTCCTCAAAGTTCTCAGGGTCCTACAAAGTTACTTCTTTGGGGAAACTACTTGTAGACAACCCGAAAAGACAATTCGACTTGAGAGAGAGGCTGGGTCAGCCTCCGGGTTCCTGGGACTTACCCGGACGACGTAGTTAAATCTCCTGGAGTCCAGGATGGCGGTGGAGAAGTCCAGCCTGTTGAAAGCTTCCCCCAACGTGCAGTAACCATGGCGCTGAACATGAGAAGAGGGATGCGGAGGTTATTCCCGGACAATCCACCGGACTGGACGGAATACACTTGGTGCCTGTGCTAGGTAACCATGACCATTTCCTCCTTTCTTGTGCCATGACACGCCTTTTCTGGGAACCCCCTGAGAGCCACAAATATGGGGGTAGTGGAGCTGGCAGCTGCTTCAGTCAGTGACTCACAGGTTAACACCCCCCTTTGTGACTTGAACCATTTGGGCCCTTGTTCCCTACAGAGAGTAGCTGGGGAAATTCGTAAGTAGCTGCTCATCAAGGAAAGGCAAGGAGTTGGATGTGTGATGTGTGAGATGGTGGCAGCTGCTCATGGTAACATACTCCTGGGAGGAGCAGCAGACCTACCCGCCAACTCTGCCTGCTACCTTGCCTTGCATCGCCAGTACTTTTCTCAATCTGATCATCAGAAGGGTTTTTAAGGCTTCATGAAGAAGCAAAAAGTTTTGGCCCAGCAGGTGTGGCTCAGTGAGCGTTGACCCATGAACCATGTCATGGATCCATTCCGGTCAGGGTGCATGCTGGGCTACGGGCTCAATCCTCAGTAGGGGGTGTGCAGGAGGCAGCTGGTTGATGTCTCTCTTTCATCAGTATTTTTGTTTCTCTAGCTCTCTTCCTTCCCCTCTCTTTAAAATCAATGAAAACTTATTTTCTTTTTAAAAGAAGTTTTGATCTTTGACCTACGAACCCATAAGGAACTGGGAGTAGAGAGCCCTGACTCATAGTCCCAGCTCAGCTCTGGGTATCTGGGTGTCTCACTGACCCTTCAGGGTCTCATCTCACAGAGGGAACCAGATGTTCTCCAATGATAGAAAGTCCATCATTCTCTCCTACTGCCTGTATCCTAGTTGTCTGAGCAAATACTGCCTGTG
The DNA here is from genome assembly GCF_000327345.1 of Myotis davidii. Taxonomy (NCBI): domain Eukaryota; kingdom Metazoa; phylum Chordata; class Mammalia; order Chiroptera; family Vespertilionidae; genus Myotis; species Myotis davidii. Next base: position 7,260,601 of record NW_006293700.1, read on the forward strand.
CAGAGAGAAAGTATGCACAAAGGGTTATATAAAGTGCCATCAAGTGTGGTAATTATAGTCTGGTCCCCTTCTACTAGTACATCTAGCTCGGTGCCTCACAAGGATCAGGCAAAAACATTCTGCTCTGTTTAGTGATTAGCTCTTCCAGGGCTAAAACTTAACTGCGTTGAAATCTAAAGAGATCTCAGAACAAAAAGGAGGGACTGTCTTGAGGCAAAAAGGCCAGGGATTCATAATAATATATTTGAGGTGGGCATCTTTATGCCTATTTTTACATACATTATCTTAATGACTAGGGGGGAAAAGGGGACAACTAGTGACTTTTGCTTCTCTCTCTCTGGAGCCCTAGATTCTCATGGTTGGCTAGTTAGTGGGCTGCTCGTCACCATCACCCACACCCCAGAAGACAGTCATGATTTGAAATAACACTGTTGCTCAATTTCCCCCCACTCTGTTGGGAAAGGCGGAAAGCTAAGCGTACTCTTTAATAACAGATGATGCTCACCTCTTTAGTACTTCCTTTGTGAACATAGATCCATTTTTCTTGGTGAAAATCTACAGAGACAGTAAGAAAACATACCCAGTTTGAACATGCCCAAGATTGTAAACTTGTTTCTTTTTCATTTATCTCAGAGTGTAAAGTTTCGAACACACACACACACACACACACACACACACACACAACTCTACTGACAATCTAAGAGGCTGCAAATGCCTAATTTCTGCAGTGTATAGATACCGGAGTTACAATTCTACTTTGTCTGAAGCACTCCAAATCTTTGATACTCAAATTTAATGCCTCATAGCTCCAAACTAAAAAAAAAAAAGAATCTAATACCCAAGTACAAGTTTGTTTTATATGCCAAGCCTACAACTTATGCAAGGTCATAAAAAGTAGAAATAAAACAGATAACACAAGGGAACTATGCAGTGCAGATGGATTAAACTAAAGATCTGTAATTCCTGCTTATTAACAGAACTTTACACTCTCCTTTGACACTCACGTACAGCATCTAGAAGTGTTCCTAATATTTATACAAGGAAAGAGGGAGAAACAAACCCATTTTCAAAGCCTCAAAACAGTTCAAAATAAAAGCATGCGCTGGAATTGACTCAGCTGACCTTATCGCTGTATCATAACTAAATTAACTATGCCAAGTATAAGTGACAAGCAGGAAAAAAACACCCCAGCTAGCAACTGACTGTATAAACAAGACTATAAAGAACACATTCATCTCGCTCGTAAAATGCATAGACAGGTTTCTGAGTGCAGAGATCCCAGCATCCTCTGTCAATGACACGGTAAACATCGAGGCAGATGTCTAACAGGAGGTGTGATTACTCCCTCCCGCTCCCCAAGCCCACCCGTAACACCTTCAAACAGTGTTCCCAGGTTCAAAACGAAGGGCTTACATTGCGTTTTGGTTTTGCAGTTCAGCATGTCCTTCTTTCTCTTCTTGGCCGCCACGTCATAGTTGAGGCTGTTGAAAAGATTCTCCTTGTTGTACACTTCCTTGTTGCAGTAGCTAGGAAAAACAAGGCGAGAGGGGAAGCGCTGTCACAGCTATACTTTAACACGAGCTGTTTCCCTAAGTAGCTTACTGGTTATAAAACACGCTCCTCAAACACAACAATTAATACCCCTCCAAAGAGGTCTCTCCAGGCACAGACATCCCTCTTTCAGAATCAGATACTGTCACATCTTGGTGGAAGGCAGGGATGGGGGCTGCTGCTGCTTTTGAATTCCCAACAGTGCTTGCCATTGTATGTGACACTGCCCTGCACTCTCCACACAGGGCGCTACAATATTACTGTAAGCAACGAGGATGAATGGAGGGAGTGGGAGAGGGGCCATTACTGGTATCCCTGTAATGCACAATGGCCTTGTTTGGCAAAAGCCCCCACCCCAAGCCGTTTTTCAAAAAGATAGAATTCACCTACCATACAATTCTCCTATTGAAATGCACCCAAGCTGCTTTAAACTAGCATGCCTCTCTAAGCCTTGAAAACGTGACCACATTTACAAAAATCCGACTTGCAAACTCCATTTCTAGGAGATGATTTGTGAACCGAGCTAGTTGTTTAGTTTTCACGTAATGGACTAACATCCGGCGTCACATTGCGAGGTGAGGACCTTGGATCCCAAAGGAAACGAGCCGAGTTCACAATTCATACATTCAGAAGGGCCGAAAGACAGAACTGCCCAAATCCCAGGTCACTGGAGGAATCGCAGGGTCAACCTGGGACCCGTGGACTGTTCCCTCGTAGACTGAGCCATCATTAGGGAGGACTGACCGAGTTCTGACCTACTCTACAAAGTCCCTTCAAGGTCACCCACCCTCTGCAGCGTTTCCACGGAAGGGAAGCAGGAGAAATACTGAGGTAGAATGGGGTATGTAGGTATATGCAAGGTAGGCTATAGAATGCCAAGGAGTAAAACATAAATTAGGTTTTAAAAAAACTACACCACCAATATATTAGAGTCCTTTACAATTCCCTGAGTTCCTCTGCTAAACTTAAAATGTGATTTGATTTATATCTCTTTTTGGACAAACACCGATTGAGTTAAATCAGACACGTCTGTGTTTCTCCAATCTGTGGACGTTGTGTAAATGGTAGAAAAGAGGGTTCGAAGCAAGTTCCAGTCCCCTGTTGCTACAATGGTCTCTCAAACAGCACGTCAATGAGTACAATGAGTAACTTGCTAAAACGCTTGCACGTGACAATACCGACAACATACTGTTTCTAGACCCATCGGGATAAGCTTGATGGATAACCAATCGTTCGTTAATCTTCCCTCGGAAGGCCCTGCTTAATACCATTTACTGCGCTTCCTAATATCTTTAGCCTTCTCCTTTCCATTCAGAGTCAGGGTATTTTTAGGTTTCAGAGAGATTGCTGTAGAAACGTCCTCTTTTGGAGGTACTTTCTCCCGCGGGCCGAGGGTGAATGTTCCGGGCCAGCTTTGTGTCACACTGGAGTGCGTGTTTGTCCACTTGCAGCAGAAGAGGGGCAGAACAAAGGGAGGGCAGAAGTCTGAGTCCTTATAGCTAACTTAAGAAATTCCAATCAAGGTGGAGGAGAAGGAAGAAATGGAAAGTCCCCTGACCGATCCATGATGTACGAAGGCCGAGAACAGCTTTAGAAGGCGAGGCCGCTCTGTGTGCTTCTTGTTAAAGGAAGCACACACACGCACCACAAGCAAAACCCTAGAGCTGACATTCCACATGTAAGACAAAGCTGTGTTATTCTGGATCGTACCTGGAAGGTAGAGCAGAAAAATCTCAGAGCCCGGGCCATAGACTGTGACCTTGCCTCAGAAATTTTAAATATTTATATTTCACTTGATTCCTTTCTAATTGAAAACATTCTTGAAAAAAAAAAAATTCAAGCCCTTGCTTTCCTCAAGGAAACGGCAATAACCTGCGTTAAGCCCGCGTGAGTCATTCCCAAGGCTAGTTTCGGAAGAATTTGACATAACTGATGGTGCGCGCTCACTGTAGAAGGTAGAGAAGCTTGAACCAAAGCGGACACTGTATTTTTTTCTCTTGGTTATTAGGTTCTGGGACCCCCGAGGGCAGGTCTAGAAAGTGTGGTTATGGGGTTTATTTATGGTGCCTGCTTATATGTTTTCTTTTAAGCAATAATATACTCAGAGACTATTTTGAGAGTTCAATTATGTCCATTTCAAGGATATACAAAGCCAATGGGAAATTACAACAGAATTTTTTTTTTTTAACAAGAATAGCCACCACCATTCTGGAACCCGTGACATTTATTTATTTATTTTTAAAAAGCAAAACCATTGAAGGAGGTTGCTTGCTTCAATCACAGCCAGTAAGTTGCTATTTTGTAGTCACTTCTTACTATTGCTGATTTGTATAGGCACCGGCCTAGAATGAGAAAGAAGGCCTAACCCAGCCCTATAATATCACCAAACATTCCAAGATACTCGAAGACAACTTTAGAAAAGGTGGAAAGATTTCAAAGTAAGATTATTTTGGCAGCAGAGATAAAGGGAGGGGCAGAAAAGCACAAGCCTTATTTCTCATTTTCTTTGCAACAACAGGCCATTTAAGAAAGCGGTGGCTGCTCTGAAGGGCTCAGTTGTAGATGAAGGCCAATGAGATTTCTATGCTCATGTGCCCTGTTACATACCCAAATTGTCACGTGTATATGGTTAGTACAGGGATTGCATGGTAAAAAAACCTGCTTAGTGTATAAAGCTCTCAGAACACAGCCTTGCTCACAGTAAGCACTCATAAAAATCTTAACTATTATTTTTCTTTTCTTATGCCCTACTCATCCAGTGCACCAAGGTAAACTTCCTGCTTCCTGGTTCAGCCTTAGCTATACTGGAAAGCAACATTAAACTTTTTAAAAAAATATATTTTATTGATTTTTTACAGAGAGGAAGGGAGAGGGATAGAGAGTTAGAAACATCGACGAGAGAGAAACATCGATCAGCTGCCTCCTGCACACCCCCCACTGGGGATGTGCCTGCAACCCAGGTACATGCCCTTGACCGGAATCGAACCTGGGACCCTTCAGTCCGAAGGCCGATGCTCTAGCCACTGAGCCAAACCGGTTAGGGCAACAAACTTTTTGACTGCAGGCCTGGAGGCCTGGAGAAGGGTGGCTGTGGCTCAGCTGAGATGACTCATTTGGGGGTGGGTGAGGGTAGGGAGGGGGCTGTTGGTGAGAAGGGCTGTCTCAGGTGCCTCCACCAGCACTTCCTTGAAACATTCTTGGATCACCCAACTCATTCTGAGTTCTTTCCTTGAATTTTAAATATGTCCCACCAAATTTTTTGTTTTGTTTTGAGATTTTATTATTTATTTATTTATTGTTAATCCTCACTCGAGGATATTTTCCCATCGATTTTTAGAGAGAGTGGAAGGGGGGGGGGAGACAGAGAGAGAGAGAGAGAAACATTGATGTGTCAGAGACACATTGACTGGTTGCCTTCCGCACTCGCCCTGACCAGGGCCAGGGGTGAGCCTGAGACTATAGTACATGCCCTTGACTGGAATAGAACCCAGGACCCTTCAGTCTGTGGCCCGACGCTCTACCCACTGAACCAAACCGGCTAGGACTGTCTCACCAAATTTAACACTTGTCATTCCTTCTCTGTCTTGTGTAGTTTCGACTTTTTGAGAAGGGGCCCTGCTTTAGGCTTATCTGAAACCCTCCATGATCTCATTTCGGGGCACTTGGCAGCAGTGGGCTTTGTAACATTCAGCGGCTGGAGGAGGCCAGGGCCTCGGATCACAGAGAGCATGGCCAGCAGAGTCCAGAGAAGGCGCGCTGTGCAGAGGAGCTGTGGTCAACACTAAACACTAGCCCCAGGCTGAAACAGTCCCCGTGCACACTTCATCCCTGATCTTGTTGGGGCAGGCCACAGAAAGGACCTGGAATTAGAGAAGTGTACCATGTCTCTGTAGTCCTCTGTTTTACAATGCTTCCCCCACCTCCCCTTTTCCTTTTTGAAAGGGACTGCCTTTTGTTTTCTCCTAACAGGCGAGGCATTCAACTTCACCTGTGTCGGCAGGCACTCAGCCCAAACCTGACATCACAGAGAAACATCACGAAGACCAAAAACAGTGAGGATATTTGAGACTTTAAACTCAGGTCTCAGAAGGCCAACCTCTTTTAAGAAGTTGGCAGACTTCTCATGCTAAGTAAGGAAGGGATTGTTTACAATTGCTGGGGGGAAAAATACAGGACTCCACAAACAAACAGCCAGCTGCTTTGCTAGGAGCTACCAAATGATTCCTAAACTCTGACTCATCAAAGAACCATAGGCAGTCGCTATACTGATCACCAGTTGTGATAATGACAGCCAGCGCCACAGCTCTAGCTCAGAGGGTGTGAAGTGAGAGGAAGGAAAGGAGACTCCGGAAGGGCACGAGGGATCTCAGTCTGGGTTAAACGTTTGTGCTAAGTTAAAACCATCTTCAGGTCTCCCATGGACGGAGAGAGAGGCGCCACTGTTCACTGCGAAAGGAGAGTGATGCCGTCTCATCTCCGGGAGCAGGGACAGTGGGAGTATTTATATGAACCAGAGGCTCTATTTTGAATCCTCTCCTGCTCAACCCCGTGGTCTGCTTCCCACCGAGGAGCATCCTGCAATTATATTTGGGTGACTCACTGAGACATGGCTCCCTAGAAAGAATCTGGACTGTTATGCAGAAATAAAGTACCAAATATTAGATCATCGTTCCTGAGGAATGAGGAAGAAGGAAGCGAGCTTCTCTCCAGGACAGAATAATTTAGGCATAATTGGTAACTTGAGTACCCAAAAGACAGTCTGGTGACAGCAGGTGATCATTGTGTTTTTCTTTCTTTCTTTTTTTAAAAAAAATATTTTTGTTGACTTCAGAGAGGAAGGGAGAGGGGGAGAGAGAGAGACGAACATCAACAATGAGAGAGAATTATTGATCAGCTGCCTCCTGCACGCCCCCTACTGGGGATCGAGCCCGCAACCCCAGCATGTGCCCTTGACCAGAATCGAACCTGGGACTCTTCAGTCTGCAGGCGGAGGCTCTATCCACTGAGCCAAACCAGTTAGGGCCACAGTGTTTTTCTGTAAGTAAATATCTAATTTTCTATAAATAAAATTTCTTTGCAGTGCTCCCCAACCTGCCTAGGATCTGCCCACAGGCATCTTCAGCATAGCGGTCAATATGCTCTTGTCTCTGTCACACAGGCCTTTCCGTTTTCCCCCACTGGGAGACAAAGAGTTTGATGCTTTACAAATCACAAACAGATGGGGGGCTCTGGAGGTCAAGCTGTCAAAATCACCGTCTTTTCTTGGTTGTTTTCCTTAAAATTAAGTCAAGAGACCAGCCAAACCACCACGGGTTTCTGTAAGTGGGAACCTGACCCTTACAAAACTGTCCATTGAAGTCAATTCAAGGAGGGAGGGCAGGGGTTTTAACCAAAGTGGGTGAGAAAAGGCACCCAAGGGTGGCCAGGCTGCACAGACCCCCTCTGGACCCACTTTCATTGCTCTCCTCACCTGGGCCAAATGCCAGGGATCTGGAAGTCAACGTTTAAGAACCAGACTGACAGATTCCAGACCTTAGTCAGTGCTTCTGTGTTGTTAACCACGCAGAACTCCCGGTTCAGCGGGCCTCGGGTTTTCTACCAGACAGGGCTCCGGTGGGACCTCGAGGGGCTCAGCTGAGCCAGGTGGCCTTTCTGCATTTGATAGGCACCATTGAAATAGGGGTACAAAGAAAATTAACCCAAAGCGTCACGGAGGAAACAGGTGCAAATGGTTGGTCCTCTCCGAAGCAGAAGACGTGTGCATTTCCTCCTCCTTCCTCTCCTGCTCAGCTCTGCAGCCCCCAGTCCTCACCACCGCTCAAAGCAAGTCCGCCCTGCAAGCCGGTGCCCCAGGGCCATCTGGCCGCCCCTTCCTGGTTACTCATCCTCCCAGCCCACTCTGTGGTCTCCTGTGCGTGGGAAGAGCCCGGCGGCGCTCCGGCCGGAACCCTCACCCCATGCCGTCACCTGACTGTACCCACAACGCTGGGGCTCTGGGAGCCCCGCCACCCCAGCGGGGGAAGCGCGTGGCCCACTCGCCCGCGCCCCCACACTTGCAAACTGCGCCACGCCGTTGTCCTGAAGGCAGGGGACCCCTCCAGTTGGGTGCTTAAGTTTGGATGTTTGTGGACAATATCTGCGTTTGTCCTCCAATTCCCAGGGTTCTGTAAGTAGTGCCCACTTGCAGACACTGACCTTGAACAACAAGAGACATCCAACTCCCCGATCCCGTGCTCTCACGACCTCTGCAGAAACCAGACAACTCCCTCCCCTCTCCCGGGTCGGGGTCCCCTCCTCACCCTCTTCCAACCATGCCTGACGCCCTT
>NW_006293700.1:7269102-7291730 GCF_000327345.1 Myotis davidii
GCACCCCGAGCTGTCAGAGTCGAGGCCGGCAGTCAGAGCAAGGCCGGGCGCAGCGCTGCCAGGAGCAGGGTGGGCGGGAGCGCAGCCTCCTGACCCCTTTTAGCCTAGACCCCGCGCTTGGACGGAGGAGGGACAGCCCCGCTCCCCACCCTGCCCCAAGAACTGTCGGTAACGGGTCCCAGGTCGGTTTTCAGGCTTGTCTCCGGGTGTCAAACGAACGAGGGGAGGAAAGGAGGCCGAGTGGCATCCGCTCCCTGTCGGCCCGGAGCGGAGAGCAGCGACGGTCCCTGCGCCCACCCTGAGCGCCCCAGCGAGCAGCGCCTGGCCCGGCACAGCCGCCAGGGAGCAGGTTAGGGATGTCCCAGCCCCGCGCTCGGTTCCAGCCTCCTTCAGGGCGCTGGGGCTGTACCCTCCTCCCCTTCCCACTGTTCCGCATCCTTTGGGCTATTGAGTTTTCTCTGGGAAATAACAGGGCAAGAGTTTTCCTCTTGGTGAGGGTTAAGGGAGAGAGAGGGGCCCAGAATGCCCTTGCTGATCGGGACTAGAGGAACTGTGCTGTGAATGCCGGGCGAGGTCCCCAGAGAAGGTTAGGCCAATGACTTACTCAGGTCACAAGGCGATTTCTTCGCCGCCCTTAGTAGGATCTGAAATTAAACTGTTTGCTTTCACTTTTTGGGGTGGGTGGGTAATAATCTATCCCTCTTTGAAGAATGTGAACTCCATGAGAGCGAGTCCATCCTGTTCGAGATTCATCCCAGCACCGTGCCAGGCCCAGAGTATGAACAGGTGAATGGATGTGAGAGGCTGCTGGCGTCAGAGTAGCATCTTGGCCGTTCATGACTTGTAGTTCTGATGCTTCACAGGCTGAGCCCTTTGGTGATTAGGTTGCACAGAGCAGTCACAGCAGAGTGAAAAGTCCCTCTGCTGGCTTCCGGCTTGATTCATCCAGATCCCTTCCTCGCATCCCAGCACCAGAGTATGAACAGGTGAATGGATGTGAGAGGCTGCTGGCGTCAGAGTAGCATCTTGGCCGTTCATGACTTGTAGTTCTGATGCTTCACAGGCTGAGCCCTTTGGTGATTAGGTTGCACAGAGCAGTCACAGCAGAGTGAAAAGTCCCTCTGCTGGCTTCCGGCTTGATTCATCCAGATCCCTTCCTCTGCAGCCATCGATACCTTCCAGTCCACCAACTCTGCACTTTGCAAAGGTCATTTTGTTTAAAACTCCTCATAAAACCCTGTGAGCTGGGTATTGTCATCTCCACTTTACAGATGAGAAAACTGAGACTCAGAAAAGTTAAATAGCCTGTTTAAGAACCCCCAGCTAGTCTGGGGCGGAATCCAAGCTGGTACCCATGTCTATTGCCAATTCCAACTAGAGCCAGATGACTGGGTTCAAATCATAGTTCCCCACTTAAATAGCTGTGTGACCTTGGGCAGGTTACATAACCTCTCTGTGCCACATTTCTCTCATTTGTAAAATGGGAATAGTGACAGTAGCTACTGTAAAGGGTGCTGTGAAGATTTATTGCGATAATCTGTGTAAAGTACCCATGATGGTGTTGACATCAATGGTAGTCATTATTATTATTTTTATGCAAAGTTGGCACCCCCATCTTTGACTTCTTTAAGGCCCTATCTTCCCCACCATATTTTAACTTTTGAGGTCATGGAGTGTAGCTCACTCAGCTAATTTCCAGATATAGGAAAATGTGTTGATTGGAGAAAATTGTATAATGAAATGATAGTTTTCATATAACTAGTTATTGTTTATTGCACTTGAACTATGGAAATGGGTCTTATTTGGTTCAGAATTCTAGATTATTCAAAGTAGACCTGGTACAATTTTAGCTTACTCACTGCCTCATAAGGTAATTTAGAGAAATTGTAAAAAGGACTGAAAAACTTGGATACATATGAAATGCTCTGTTGTTTCTAAACCAAAATGACATTCGTTTATAGCTTTGACCCAGGGACTGACCACTGGTCACTGAAATGTAATGATGTTTGTTTTTTCGGAGTTTCTCTTTCTGAAAGGGTGTGTGTGTGTGCATGAAAAATACTTATCAACAGTAGCTGTAAGTTAAAAATAACTTTAGCTGTTGGGTGGGGCAGGGGCTGGAATCAACCAAATTTGTTGGCTCGCCCTGTCCAAGTTAGAGCGACTTTTTTGAAGGAAGAGCTAGAGGAACTCAGTATGTTAAATCCAACTTGTCAGTATTGTCACAAGGAATGCATGCTTAATGCCACAGCAATTTGCATATGACCTCCCACCCAGTCTGTCTAGGGTGGAGCATCCTTGAAACAGTGTGAAATACGTCTGTTAGGTGTGTTTGAGCAGGAACTGCCAGCTGTGTGTTATTTTTGGGTCTCTGGCTGCCATGAATCTGTCAGACACATGTCACCAAAAAAATTCTTATTACTTTAATGAGAATCATTTGGTATTCCTCAAATGTGGTCCTGGTTCTGTTTGTGAGAGAGGGCTAAGGACATTTTGCTATAATCCTCCTTCTTTCATAGCCCAATTGTTAAATTTATTATGGATGTAAAGCTTTAAATACTGTGTTAGTTCCTGAAATTGATTAAAACAAGCCTATCTAGCCCTGGCTGGTTTGGCTCAGTGGATAGAGCTCTGGCCTGCGGACTGAAGGGTCCAGCGTTCAATTCTGGTCAGGGGCACATGCCTGGGTTGCGGGCTCGATCCCCAGCGGGGGGCGTGCAGGAGGTGGCCCATAGATGATTCTCTCTCATCATCGATGTTTCTATTTCTCTCTCCTTCTCCCTTCCTCTCTGAAATCAATAAAAGTATTCCAAAACAAAAACAAAACAAGCCTATCTACAACCCTTCAAATGGTATCTCGAATGGTTGAGCAGCAAATTTTAGGGCTGAGATTTCTCATATGCAACAAAAGCTCAGACTAAAATTCATCCAGACATTGTATTTGGTAGTTTATTTGCTTTCATCACTAATGTTTACAGAACTTTGCAAAGTAGGTGTTTTTATCCCCATTTTACAGATGAGGAGACTGAAGTTCAGCTATGTTTAGTAACCACTTACTCAAAAGTCTGCTTGAAATCAAACCAGACTTTTAGAGGTTACCTAGTTCAGTTCCCTTCTTTTTCCCATTACGAGGCTAAGACCCAAAGAAGAGAAACTCAAACACAGAGCTAGTTAGTAGCAGTCCTGGTTAGTGGGCACCAGGAGATCAAACCCAAAGGTTAGAATATTCCGTGAATCTGCTGGACCGGCCAATGTCCCTGAGAAATGAAAATTTCAACGTAAAATTCAAATCCTATGTTTTACACATTCCAGTGTTTGGATATTATCAGGACTTCTCATCAATGAGTTTGGTCCAAGGGGTACAAGAAAAGCAATAAAGGTATTTGTGCCCCTAAAGAGGCTACTATTCAGTGTCAGCCAGGATCCCAGAGAAAGAGCAGAATCGAACAATCAGGTGCTTTGTGTGTCCTTACCTGGCCATCAGATAAAATGCAGATCCGCAGCTTGTTGTATTTCGACAAACCGTAGTCACTGCATGTTTGGACTTGTCAAGCCTAGTGATTGGAGAAGAGGTTTCTGAGTCATGTTAAATGTGTTTCCTCATATGAGTCAGCTACTGATTTGTCAAATTCTGGAGAAGTCACTTAACCTGTTCAGTTTTTACATTTATTTACACACAAGTATTATAGAGATGGTTGTATGCTTCTGCGACATCATTGGTTGAAGGGCAATCATTAACAATAATTACAAATTTTCATTGGGAAATAGAAAAATACAATCTTCCGTTTTTGTTTTTTTCTTGGGTGCTTTGCATATCTCTGCCTGCCTTTAACCCATCATTTTCCCCCAGAAAGCAAAAGTCTGCAGATGTACTGTGTTCACTGCTGTATGTATGCCTGATGCCTGGCACATATGAGGTGTCAGTGTCTGTGGAATTGAATGTCCAAGTTGTGGACCATGGGTTGAAAACCATTTTACTCTTTGTCTCAGCTGACTCCATAGCAATAAAAATATAAAAGAGCCCATGATTTCCTTTAGACAACAGTTTATTCATTTCAGGAAGAAGAAAATAATTTAACAAGAAGTACAGAATGTTCATCTTCTTTCCCATTCTGACTACTGCCTGAGAAATTCAGTCCCTAAGGGACATAATATTTTCAATCAGGGTTTACTGTTGATAGTAGTTTAAGAAATAATTTAGTCTTTAAAATATCTGCTTGGCTAAAAATGGTATTCCAGAAAAGTCTTTGCTCAAGGTCTTCAAATTGTGTATGTGGTGAAGAGATGGTACATAAATTAGATTTTTCCCCCTCCTCTGTCAACTATTCAAAAGGAGTGGTTATCTTTAGGTCTGTTTATTTTTTTTAAAAGCATCTTAAAGGCTGTAAAATTTATTTATTTTTCTTCAAAGATCTGTTATTGTTTTGTTTTTTAGAGAAAGAGGAATGGAGAGGGAGAGAGAGAGAGAGAGAGAGAGAGAGAGACAGACACTGACCAGCTGCCTCCTGCACACCCCACACTGGGGACCCAGCCCACAACCTGGGCATGCACCCCGACCAGGAATCAAACCAGCAACCTTTCAGTGCACAGGACAATGTCCAACCAACTAAGCCACACTGGCCAGGGCCAGGCTATAAAATTTATTATAGAATATCATTTATTCATTGTATCAACAGGGATGCATCAGACCTTTGCTATGTTTCTGGTGCTCTTCTAAAGCATCTCAGGAAACACAAACACCAACATTTACTCTCAGAGCATATAGGCCCCAGGGAGACAGAGGGACATAAGTATGCATTTCCAAATCTGTGACATGTGCAGCGATAGAGATCTGCACATGGGTTGTTGGGACACCCATGAGGATAAGGCACCTGCCCAACCTGGCTGGAGTCGTCAGGCCAGGCTTCCTGGACTTGGTCTTCAGCTGGGTCTGAGGAGGCGGGAACTCCATTTGGAACAATGTCCAGAAGGATCATCTCTTTTGCGCTCACTGATCTGACCATCTTGAAGGAGATGGTTTTCCTCTGCTAGTGGTCATAGCACACGGTCCTGTGCCATGAAATGAAATGTTCCATTTTCACATCCTGAAAACATGTTATAAATATATATAGTGCTATTTCTCACTACAAATCAGTTATGAAAAACTTAAACAAATAAGCAAAAGATGAAATTGCCTAAAAGTAACAAATGAATGGGTGTGTGCTGAAAATACGTGTGTGTGTGTGTGTGTGTGTGTGTATGTGTCTATAATAATAAAAGCATAATATGCAAACCTACTGAACTACCAAACAGCAGAACGACCGTCTGGATGACCACAGCATGACATGTACTGGAGCCAGGCCAGCCAAGGCGGGTGTGATATGATTAGTTGGGGTGGGCCCCGCCATCGCCCCATGATCACCCTGCAGAGGGAGGCCCAGGTCACCCTCTGCGGGGTGATCGATGTGGGGGCTCCGCGATCGATTGCCCCAAAGAAGGAGGCCCAGGCCACCAGCCAGTGGGGTGATCAATGAGGGGTGAGGGGGGAAGGGAGGAGGCCTGTAAATGCGGAACCCCGGCCAGGTGGGCAGGTCCTCCCTCTGCTGGGCAATGGATCACAGAGCCCCATGATTGATTGCCCCAAAGAGGGATGCCCAGGCTACCTGGCTGATGGCAGTGGGTGGGTGGGGCATCCTGGCCAGTGGCCACAAAGGGAGGCCCAGACCACCCAGCTGGCCGTACTGCGGTAGGTGGGTGGGGCCAGCTGCTGGCAGCCGGGGGAAGGAAAGCCCCAATAGGCCCTGATTGCTGGCCAGGCCTAGGGACCCTACCTGAGGGGTCCTGGATTGCAAGAGGGTGCAGGCCAGGCTGATGGACACCCCCCCGCCCCGTGCCTGAATTTTGTGCACCAGGCCTCTAGTCCTATATAATAAAAGGCTAATATGCAAATCAACTGACCAGCAGAATGACCAGTTGCTATGATGTGTACTGACCACCAGGAGGCAGACGCTCAAAGCAGGAGCTGCCCCCTGGTGGTCAGTGCGCTCCTACAGGGGGAGTGCCGTTCAGCCAGAAGCCAGGCTCACAGCTGGTGAGTGCAGTGGCGGTGGCAGGAGCGTCTCCCAGCTCCACAGCAGCGCTAAGGAGGTCCGACTGCTGGCTTAGGCCATTCAGTTAGAACCTCCTGTTAGCCTCCTGATTCAGAGGGATGCCTTCCTGTGTCTTGGTTGAAGGTTGTGCTTACTTTCAAATACAGGACCTAAACGGACCAGATCTTCTCACTCCCTGCTGTGGTCTAGCCAGGGGCAGGCATGTGATAAGCTTAAGTGATCACACACTCTCGAGGGGGGATGAGGGGAGTGACAGGAGGTTGGTGGCTCCTTGTTGGAGGGCATTTGTGGCCAGCATGGTTGGAGGAGTATTGACCCCAGGTGGTCTCTGCTGCAGCAGATTTGCCCTGGTCCTTGCTGTCTGGTCTTCTTAGCTCCCACCTCGGTTTTCCACACCTATTTCTTTAGCCTCATGACGATGCTATGGGCCCTGATAGTTTTCCAATAAAATATTTGGGCTTAGGAGAGTCAGGGTCGATTTCTGTTGCTTATAAACCCTAATCCTGACAGTGTGGAACTTCCATGTAGGAGAAGTATTCAGAGACTGGGTTACACACCAACACATAATGTCTCCTCCACCCAACACTCCTGTAAGCCCCTGAGTCTCATGTGCTTATGTGTGCACTTGGGCCAAGAGTTGAATTAGAACAGAGAGGATGATTTGTAAGTATTAGGACTTACCAAAGAAATCATCTGCTGAGAAGACTGGATTCAAGCCCAGACAGGGGATTTTAGTTTACACAAAATTGGCAGATTTAGAAATATTGAGACAGAAAAGAATGTTGAGCTGTCCATGTGCGAAAGCAAAAGATGAGGAATTGAAAAGCTTAGAGCTGTAGATTTTGCTTATAAAACCGTGGAATGAGCATCATCAGGGCAGCAAAGCTAAGCCCAGAGAAAGTTCAACTGGTGATATTTTATAAATTTCCCTAAGGTACCCCTTTTGTTATAAACTGTTTCTGAAGTTGATGTTTCAGATGTGGAATTTAGCTGGAAGGCAGTCATATTTATTGAGTGCCTATTGGTTTATTTAATTCACCCCAAAACCCTACATGGTATATATATCTCCATTTTACTCACAAGGAAACTGCATAGTTAGAATCACACAGCTCACAAGGGGCAGAGCTGGAATTTGAATCCAGGACTTCTGACTCCAAAGCCAGGGCTCTTCCTATGACACCATTCTGCCTCCTGAAAGTTACATGAGGGCAACAGGGAGAGTAAGGGCAGAGAAGGGGGCTGTTAGGAAGAAAATACTTCTTCCATATAAGTGACTCAGGACCGGAGATATAGCTGCTAGTTATTAAGATAGCTGCCATTGTGTAGTCTGAGGGGACCTTGATTGTCTTGGCGTCCTACATAATATAACCTCTAAGTAATTGAGGAACTCATTGATGGCAAAAGAAGTTTAGTGCTGGGTTCATGCTGACATTAGTTGATTTAAAAATATATGCATATATATTGATTTCAGAGGGGAAGGGAGAACGAGAAATAGAAACATCAATGATGAGAGAGAATCATTGATTGGTTGCCTCCTGCATGCCCCCCACTGGGGATTGAGCCCACAACCCAAGCATGTGCCCTTGACCAGAATCGAACCCTGGATCCTTCAGTCCGCAGGCTGACACTCTACCCACTGAGCCCAAACCAGCAAGGGCTTAGCTCCCCTTACTGTGTAACCCATCACCCAGAAGCTTGACAGACCTGGAATGACCATCTAAAGACCGCCAGGAAATAACATCCTCAAAGTTTGGGGCTTCTGTCCCACAGCATTCAGTAAACACAGTGCCTCTCCCATTTCCAGAATGCATGGTCTTGGAAACAAGGAAGTAGCCCCACCTCACATTACTATTACACCTAACAGTTCACTTAGAGCATTTTGGCTTCCCATCCCTGAAATCTTGGGTTGGTGGGTTTGGAGGCCCACAAGGAATCACAGACATGGTTTCATTAAGGTTGAAATTGTCCTCGATTATTTAGACTATTCATGCCACTGAACCAACAAGCAGACAGAAGGTTACTGTATTAAGTAGAGCAACTGATTCTCATTAATAGAGGAAATTAGGTTACTGCTACCCAATGAAGGCAAGAAGAACCATATCCAGAGCCCAGAAAACTCACTGGTCGCTTCTTACTACTCTCATCTACAGTAAGAATGGTTAGTGGGAAAGTGTGACAACTCAGCATGTACAGGGTCATTAAGAGCTCTGATCCTATGGAAATGAAAGGTTGGCTTTATCCTATCAGATAACAAAATTCCAGGCCTTTGAGGTGGTGAGGGTAAGGAGAAGGTGGAATGGTGGTGGAAGAAGGATTATTGATTTTTGCTGCATGACTAGTGGCTGAGGTGTGGACTGTAGCATGTCTTCTCTAATTGATTGCTTGCCTCTCTGCTACCTGGAGCAAAGGGCATGTTACATTTTGGGTTGTGAGTGAGAGTGCGACTGTATCGACATCTCCTTACCATGACATGGCAGTGTATGGGACTTCGTGTCTCAGTAACGTTGGGGATGAGAGTCTCTTCATCTGAATGAGGGACACGATGGATGTTGAGTGGATGTGGAAGTGGTGGAGCCTGCAGGTTCCTCTCAGCGTCCTCCAGGTAGGCAGAGCCCCACACACCACCTCCCCCAGGCTCCTTGTCCTCTGGTTTTCTGTTGGGTTTGGTCAATGAAAATTACCTGCAACAGATTGAACAGTGAGAGGAGACCAGTCAGAGTATTTCTCCCTCTCTTCCTCCTTGTTTCAGCGCCCTAGGCTGAGCCCTTCCACGACTCTGTTTCCTGCCAGCAGCCCCTTTGCCCTGATTTCAGCTCCCACTGGATTCTGCAAAATCACTTTCCTCCTCTTGCCCCTAAGACACAGAGTTAGCAACCACTTCCTGCTGCCCTCACCTCTTGCAGGCTCCCTTAACTCTGTCCACACCTCTGTAACTGATCCCTTCTTTAAACTTCTTAAGTTAAACTATTTGAGCAGAATTTTATAACCTATTGGGCCCCTGTGGGAAACAAATTAGGAGCTGATTTCATTTTATTGAAGCATTAAATGACCATTTTATTTATTCTACTGAAGCAGCCTTAATTTTCCCAAAGGATAGGCAGTGGTATTTCTTGAAAAAGCAAGGGTTCCTGTGATATTTATATCAATTTCATCTACAAATGTTTGATTCACATGCAGCCTTCCAGGAAGAAGTCATGCCAGGAATAATACAAAATAAGAGGAGGGGGCTATTTTAAAAGTCTTTTTTACCTAAGAAACTTAGGCAAATATACTTTCTTCCTAGCATTATTATGGCAAGTTACATCATTTCTATGGCATATATGAGAAAGTTGATTTCTACAGGTCTGTAGTAGAATTTTGCTGTTAGTCTACCTTTCCAATTGGCTGTCATCAAGTTATAATCCTTTAGGACAGTGATGGCGAACCTTTTGAGCAAGGCGTGTCAGCATTTTGAAAAACCCTAACTTAACTCTGGTGCCGTGTCACATATAGAAAAATTTTGATATTTGCAACCATAGTAAAACAAGACTTATATTTCTGATATTTATTTTATATATTTAAATGCCATTTAACCAAGAAAAACAAAAAAAATGAGTTCGTGTGTCACCTCTGACACGGGTGTCGTAGGTTCGCCATCACTGCTTTAGGATATGCACTCACCAAACATTTATTTATTCCTCTCCAAGTTCTTAGTTGATCCAGCCTTGCCTGTGGATTTTTCACTGGCTTCTCTCCTTTGCAGGCAAACGGGTCCTGACTAAGCCAGACATGGGCAGCTTAGGGGACAGGCACTAAAGCCTTCCAGTATTCCGTGATTTCCCTATCTTTGAGATGAGCGGGTAGATGACTTTTATGCTCTCTTTCAGTCCTGTAAAAACGATGCCTCTGTATCAGTCCAGTCTTGCAAACTCCTCCTCTCCGTTTTTCAAATGCAAATAAAACAAACCTGCTTTGCAAGGTGTTCCAAAATGCAAGAGATGTGCTTGAGCTGATGTTATCGTCCTTTAGCACAGTCATACCTCCATGAAAATGAGGACTGTGAACATATCTGCTTGCAACTTTTATGGGACGTTTCTTCCTTGGGAAGAGGGGTGGGACCCTAGGCATAACATAGTGTAGTCATGCGCTGCAACGATGGGGAAACCTTCAGAGAAATCCATTGTTAGGTGATTTTATTGTATGAACTTCATAGTGAACCTGCACAAGCCTAGATGGTCTAGCCTACCACACACCCAGGCCACATGGGACAAACTATAGCTCCTAGGCTACCACCTGTACAGCATGTTACTGTACTGGATACTGTAGGCAACTGTAATACAAGGCAATTGTAAACACTTGGGAACCTAAACATATCTATACATAGAAAAGGTACAGTAAAAGTATGGTAGAAAAGATAAAACATGGTATACGTGGGTAGTGCACTTACCATGAATGGAGCTTGCAGGACCAGAAGCAGCCGTGGGTGAGTCAGTGAGCGAGTCATGAGTGAACCTGAAGGCCTAGGACATCGCTGGGCACCATGGAACTTTATGCACACTGCGCTTAGGCTACGCTGAACTTCTAGAACAGCACGGGCTTTCATCCAGCACAAGAGAAAACAACGCAATTAAGAGACGCAGTGAACTCAAGAAGGATGAGGCTGCCGCCAGCGCAAGGCATACTATTTTGCATCAATTCTTTTATAAGCAGAAAGAATTGTTTATTATCATCATGGGCTGCATATACTTGGGTGTGCTGTACAGTGGGGCCTTGACTTACGAGTTTAATTCACTCCGTGACGGAGCTCGTAACTCAA
This sequence comes from Myotis davidii, assembly GCF_000327345.1. Classification (NCBI taxonomy): domain Eukaryota; kingdom Metazoa; phylum Chordata; class Mammalia; order Chiroptera; family Vespertilionidae; genus Myotis; species Myotis davidii. The sequence continues at coordinate 7,279,987 of NW_006293700.1, forward strand.
ATTACTCATATGTCAAATCTTAAAGTGAACGAGCGAGACACATGATGCTGGGCTGATGTTGTGGCGTTCACTGTGATGTTCGCTGTGCCAACTAGCGGTGGGGTATCTGAAGCTGGCTCATAACCGAATTTTAGCTACAACTCAAAGCAAAAAATCAGCCGAGAGACGGCTCGTATCTCGAAAAGCTCGTTAGTCGGGACACTCATAAGTCAAGGCCCCACTGTACTTTCCACACTGCTGGCAGCCCGGTAGGTTCGATCGCACCAGTGTCACCAGGAACACGTGAGCAATGCCTTGCGCTGGGACGTCAGGATGGCTGTGACGTCACCACGGCCTGACGTCATGACTAGGAAGTGGGGGTTTTTCAGCTGCACTGTAAGCTTATGGGACCACTGTCCATGTGTGTGCTCCCTCGGTGGCCTGGAGATCATTTTTGGTGCAAGACTGGACCTATTTTGCTCGTGATGGAAACAGCGTGAGCGTCTTCAGGAATCGGGTGAGGTGCGTGCAGTGATGGCCCGCGGGGTGGTGCTCCCGCCGGCAAGCTGAGGCCGGGTTCTGGGTCCCAGCTCTCCGGAGTGCAGGAGACCTCGTCTGAGGGTCAGGATTCCCGGGCCCCAGGAGAACAACTCGGTTACTTAGTGGTTTAGAGTTGGTGCGTTTTCACATATATCATCCTCTGTGAGCTATTCCCTCCGCCTGAAGCATTCTTCCTCAGGGACTGGGTTTTATTTCACTAGTTTACACTTTAAAAAAAAATAACTGCTGTTGTTGATTTCAGAGAGAGGAAGGGAGAGGGATATATAGAGAGAAACATAAGTGATGAGAAGGAATCATCCACGGGATGCCTCCTGCACGCCCCACATTGGGGACGGAGCCTGTCACGGGGCATGTGCCCTGACGGGGAGTCGAACTGTGACCTGGTTCATGGGTTGATGCTCGACCACTGAGCAACACCAGCCGGGCTCCACTTACTCTTTGGGTCTTATCTTGGATGTCCTTTAGGGAGGGTTTCTGGCACCCCGGGACAGCTTGGTTCCTGGAGTGAGCACAGTGAAGCAGGGCAGATGTTGGTGGTCAAGCATAGCGTCTCACCCCACTCACCCCTTTTTATAACAGCCCCTCCTTTGGGGGGAAATTTGCCCCTGTCTGTGTGGTCCTGGTGGGGTTGTTAACGGCAGTGCCAGCCTCCTTCCCCACAGGGGCTGCCAGGTAACTAGGCTGAGCCAATCAGTCACTACCGGGCACAGTAATGAATCCATAGGTAGGCATGCCGGCCAGTCAGGCTTTCTCTGGAATTCATCTGGAGAGACCTTGAGAGAGGGAGGGTCTTTCTGAGGGGGCGGCTGGGCCAGAAGCATGTGCATCTCGGGAAACCAGAGGCCATCTTTCTCAGCAGCATTGAGGAGAACTGTCAGCATTAGGGGAGAAAGAAGGCCCAGCACCAAGGGAAGCAGTGATGAGGAATGGAACAAGAACGAGAGTCCTTTTTAGAAATATACTCCGTCTACCACAAATGGACCCTTTCAAGTGTACAATTCAGTGGTTCTTACTTGATTCACAGATTTATACAAACGTCACTATGATCCAGTCCCAGAACATTTTCATCACAGAGTTAAGGAACTCTGTGACCTTTAAGGAGTCACTCCCAATGCTCCCTTCCTCCCAGCCCTTGGAAAGCACTAACCTACTTCCTGTCTCTACACATTTGTCTATTCTGGACGTTAGATACAAATGGAATCATAGAATAGATGGCCCTGTGTGCCTGCCTTCTTTCACCTAGTATAATTTTTTCAAGGTTCATCATATTGAAGCATGTAACAGTATTTCAGTCCTTTTTATGGTTCAATAATATTCTATTGTGTGGATATACCACATTTTCTTTCTCCATCATCAGTTGATAGACATTTGCCTTGTGGTTTTTTTTTTCATTATAAATAATCCTGCTAGGAATTTTTCATAGAATCTTACACAATTATAATAAGTTATTTCTATGATAATTTGTTGGTGTCTATCTTTCCCAGGAGAGTTTAGCCAGGGGTGGGCAAACTTTTTGACTCGAGGGCCACAATGGGTTCTTAAACTGGACCGGAGGGCCGGAACAAAAGCATGGATGGAGTGTTCGTGTGAACTAATATAAATTCAAAGTAAACATCATTATATAAAAGGGTACGGTCTTTTTTTTTTTTTTTTTTTTTTTTTTTAGTTTTATTCATTTCAAACGGGCCGGATTCGGCCCGTGGGCCGTAGTTTGCCCACGGCTGGTTTAGACTGTGCCTAACAGCTAGTAGATGTTCAACGATTACACGTTTACTGAGTAAATAAATGAAAGACCTGGGAGTATGACCCCCATTTTACACACAGGGAAGCTGAGGGTCAGGGAGATTAAGCAACTTGCCCAAATCATATAACTAGTACATCACCAGACTTCCTGATTACAAACAATGGAACCCAACTTTGGCTGATTTAAGAAGAAAAGTAATTTAAGGAAAGGCTTTTGGGGAATTCACAGAATCACCAGGGAGACCCAGGCTTGGAAAATGAGCTGGAACAAGGAGCCAAGGTGGCTGACAGGATGGAGGCCAGAATCATATCTAAAAGCAGACTAGTGAGGACACTGTTGACGTCTCTCCTGACCATAGGACATTGCCACTGCTGCCATCATGTCCCTAAGATATCAGACATTGCTGCTACTGTGCGGCCTCACCAGAATGCCTTTCCATTGGCCCTCCTTCTTTGTATCACCAGCTTCTGATTGAAAACCTAGGGCTGTGGTCGGCAAACTGTGCCTCGAGAGCCACATGCGGCTCTTTGGCCCTTTGAGTGTGGCTCTTCCTAAGCCTTAGGAGTACCCTAATTAAGTTAATAACAATGTACTTACCTATATACGTAGTTTAAGTTTAAAAAATTTGGCTCTCAAAAGAAATTTCAATTGTTGTACTGTTGATATTTGGCTCTGTTGACTAATGAGTTTGCCGACCACTGGCCTAGGGGACCCTCTAATTGGCTGTGAGTTGGTTGCAAAGGAAGGTGGGAAAGTGGGTATCTGGCCTTTTAGACTTCTGCAGTGGAGGTGGGCTCTGCCTTACCCAGCACTCTTAGTGGGGAGTTCTCTAGACCAGGGAGGTTTAGTGTTGGGGTGGGAAAAAAAATTTCACTCTCCTAATAGGTAGAAAGTCAGGTTTCCAAATTGGATACATTTTAATTGTTTGATAGCTTCTGGAAAAATGCCCAGTTCCATGAACCTTTTGAATCAGTGAAAGTCTTGCCGTGTTATCTTTCATCTGCTCCCCACTCTCCAAATGCCAGGTGTCAAAGCCATGACAGGTCACCAAGTACTCAGGAGGCCTATTAATTCTCACTTATCCCCCACCTTTTGTTTTAAAAGCAAATGCTGCCAGAACACAGTGCCTTTTTAAATGTAAGCAGAGTTGAATGCTTTACAAAATAATTTTACATATCACAAAGATAATCAGAAAAACATGAGGACTTCAGCCTCTGATCTTGCTGTGCATGTGTGATTGGGGGGTCTCCCTGTTGCTGTAGACCTTGAGGGGAGTAGCCTGGTGGCATACCCATCTCCCCCTTTTGTACTAAAGGGGAATATATTGAGAAACGTGTGGCTTTTTCCTTGATGTCCCCAGGACTTTTCATGAGTGAACTCCTTCAACATGAATCTCCAGGGAAGCTGGCCCCAGACCATCCATCTGGTGCTCATGGAAATAGAGCTATTGCACCATCAGAGAGGCTTCATCCTGAATTAAGCAGTCATTGATTAGATCTGTGTAAAAATGCACCCTCTCTCCTCTGCCCTTGGGCACATGGATAATTAAGCTGCATAATTATTCAGAACCGCTAAGGAAATGCCAGGCTCCCTGTACTTAAGCCAAGAGATCTCAGGTTTGTTAGCTGTAGAGGAAGGACATTCCAGAGCACAAGGCCATCTATCTCTCTTTATCTTGGGTATTCCAGCTGGGGGTTTCTTAGAGAGAATCCAGTTTCACCCCAAACCATTTTATAGGCCCCCAAATTGGGGCCACGAGTAGTCAGGAGTCTGCTCAAGGTTCATAGCTTAATAGTGGCAGGGTCCAGGCAAAACTTTGGTTGTTCAGCCTGGCCAGTGTGGCTCAGTGGTTGAGTGGACCTATGAACCAGGAGGTCACGGTTCAACTCTGGGTCAGGGCACAGGCCCAGGTTTCCGGCTCCATCCCCAGTGTGGGACATGCAGGAGGCAGCTGATTAATGATTCTCTCTCATCATTGATGTTTCTATCTCTCTCTCTCTTTTTTTCCTCTCTGAAGTTAATTAAACACACACACACACACACACACACACACACACACACACACACACAAAACCCCCTTGGTTCTCCATATCTAAAATAGAGTTGATAAAAATAATAAAATTTGCCTGTGAGTTATAACCTTGTTCTTACATCAAATGAGAAAATATATGTGGAAGCATATTGGACAAATATTTGATAAATTTAGCAAAGTGCTTAATCTCTCTGCACCTCAATTTTATCACCTGTGAAATGGGAATAATATTATCAGTCCCATGTCATCAAGTTGTATGAGGATTAACTAAGTTAAAACATGTAAATTACTTGGGATAGAACTTGGCACATTGTGTGTGCTTATTGAATGCTAGCTATTATGTTGGTTATGGAATCTAACTTCCAAGGGAAACTTCAATTAGGTCCTGCTATTTGACTGATAAATTAAAAAGTTAATTAAGTGACTCACTTACTCCCCTCCAAATTTTCTTCTTGGAAATTTGCCCAAAAGCCAAGGTCTCACTGTCCTATTTTAATGAGCCCCGGGAAGAGTAGAGAGGCCTGTCCTGGAAACTGAGGAACTTGGCTGTCATCTTTCTGAATGTGCAACCTCTGGGTACTGTCCTGCAGGTGAACTTGTTTCAAATTCTGGCTCTGTCAGTTGCTGGTTGGGTGCCCACAGGCCAACCCCTTCCTTTCCTTGGGAATTTATTTCCTCAACTGTAGTTCTAGGTGCCCCTGTAACATGTGTAGGCATTGGACCTGAATTTATTGATTCCTAGAATAAGGTGGTATAAGTCAAGCCTGTAGATTCTAGAGCTAAAGTGTTAGGTTCAAGGTCAGTCTTCTGTGACTGGGCAACCTATGTAACCACTTTAAGCCTCAGTTTTTGATCTGTAGAATGGGGATGATAACAGTACTTCCTTCCTTCAAGAGTTGTTGTAAGGATTACATTAGATAATATATGTAAGCCACTCAGCACAGTGACTGGCACCCTGTAAGCTCCTACTGAAGTATTGGCTCGAAATAACAGCCACTGGAACATTTGTTTCTAAAGCCAACCTCCCAGTATTAGCTTCTTTCTTCCATGTTCTTAGTCTTTTTCTTTGAAGCCAAGTACAAAAGTTTTAGTTAACTAAGAGTTCTGGTTGATTGAAGGCTGGTTAATCAAGAGTTGGCTCCCATCCCTTTTTGTGGTTCATGCATATTTATGATAGAACTAGAAGCCCTATGCACGAAATTTGTGCAAGGAGCTTGGCCCTTGCAGCCATGGCTTTGTCCAGAAGGTTGTCCAGAAGGTTGTTCGGCTGTCTGGTCTAATTAGCATATTATGCTTTTATTATTACAGATTTGCAAGGGGTGTGCTGGACATCAGATGACACTTGTCCTGAATTCATTCATTCTAAGGGAAGGAAATTGATGTAGGTTCCCACGCAATAGACACCACTCTGAATCCCTTAAGGCAAGCTGACCTCTTGGAGATTTAGGTTAGACAATATCACACTTCTGCATAAAAATAAAAATATATCTAATATCACATTTTGTCTGGGTGCACCAGGGAATATATTTTTCTTGGAGGTAAATAAAAAAGAAGCAACCACCCCGTTGACAAAAAAGTAATAAATAGTAATAAAATCTCCTGTGAACAGCCACTTCTTAGTAATTTGGACCCAGAAGATGTGGGTTCAAAGTCAAGGGTGGAACAATATTAGATGCATCAATAAAAACATAAAGAATGTAGAGAACTGATTATGGATTTATGACATGTTTATGAGACCAAATATTTGCTTTTTAAGAGCCTCCTTCCCATGGTTTTGCAAGAAGAGACAGCTCTAGAGAATGTTTCTACTCGGATTTCTGGAGAGAGATGAGGGAGGCAGTGGGTGGGCGGCAGAGGGGTTGCTTATTTAGTGATGGAAGAGCAGAGCAGGTGAACTTGCTCAAGAGTCTCAGCCCTTTTGTATAAGAAGTCAACCCAAGGGCCTTGGTATTAGGTCAGCATCTGGGCAAATGTTCCCTCTGGGAGAAAGGTCTTAGAGGTGGTACTTACTCTAGCCAGCCCTTGGGCTCTAGGCCATAGGGTCCTTGGCACCATTGGTAATGGAACCACTTGTCTTTTGTGGCTCTCAGTACTCTTTCCACAGCGCCTGGTCCATGCTATAGCCTCCCTGTACCTCTCACCTTGCTGTCTGATGACCTCTGCCCATACAGTCCTCTAAGAGTCTCTCTCCCAGGTCTCTTTCAAGAGATTTTCTGCCCTTACCATCCTCCCACTCATTGAGACTTTCTCTCTGTCTCAGATCAACCAAGTATAGTACCTAACTACTATCAATACCATGCATTGAGCATTGACTACAAGCTCATTGCTAGGTACTTTAACAAGATTCTCTAAAATTCCTACAACACTCCACAACAATGGGTATTTTTAGCTCCATTTTTCAGTAAACTGAAGCTCAGCTTGGTTACTTGACTTATCCAAAGGTACATAGCTAGTTAGCAGCAGAGCCAGAATTTAATCCCAGACCCTTTGTCTCCAAGATCTGGACTCTTTTTACAATCCCAGTGGTCTTCCAACTGTGTGTCGCCATGGGACTTTTCTCATAAGAGAGTCATATAGAAGATACATAGAGGTTGAGCTGTCCCATCGGGAGCACAAATGGGTACTCTTGTCATATGTTGACAAGTCACTCATTTTGAGTTAACTGTTAGGTAGAATTTATGTATTAATTAGTTCAGTGGGATTGAGTTTTTTCTGAGCACATACTTGCTTATTGTAAGAAAGTCCCTGGCAATTAACGTACCCTCTGTGCGTTTGTAAATTGGGAATAATAAGTTGTGGTTAGGTTTAGAGGAGATAATGATGTAAAGTGTTTGACACATGGGAGGCACTCTGTAACTTGCCATAGTTACTATGATTTCACATTTGATTTTATTCAAAATTCCAAGATTACAAGGATGAATTTCTCATTGAATGAATGACCAAAGAGGGTGTTGCTTTCTTCAAAGACACTAGAATCCAGATAGGTCTTATAGGCTCTCCAGCCCTGCACAGCAGAGAAGGTTCCATCCACCTGGGAAAACGGAAAGATGCACACCACTGTTTTCAGGACCCGGGCATGCGACTGCAGGAAATTTTGAAAGGAGACCATTATTTCCCAAATTCCAGCCCAGGAATGACATGATAGACCTGGCTTGGGTGACATGCCCATTTCCTGAAGCAATCGCAGTATGTAGGAAAATTCAGATTGGCACCACCAGCAGCCGAGAGGATGGGCCTGCCCCACCTGAACCAGCTGGACTACACATAGGGGAAGAGCATCCTTCAGAGACGCTGGGCAAACAAGAAGGCTTAGCTCCTCCACCATGAGCACATCATTATGGTGGAACTGGGCAGGGGGGATACCCAATTTCTGAGATCATAGCCTTGTTGGGGAGTGTGGCATGTACCTTTCTTTTATAGTGATAGAATTTTTGCCATGGTTGCCTGTGGTAGAAAGAATAATACCTCCCCCCACCTCCCAAAGATGCCCATGTCCTAATCCCCAGAACTTATGAATATGTTATATTACATGGCAAGGGGGAAATTGAGGTTACACATTAAATTAAAGATGCTAATCAGATGGCCTTAAAATAAGGAGATTAGTCTGAATGATCCAGGTAGGTCTAATGTAATCATATGAATCATTAGATGGGGAAGAAGGTGGCAGAAGAATCAGGACCAGGAGATGGCATTGGGAGACAGATTCACCTGGCCAGTGCTGACTTTGAAGATGGGAGGAAGTTGTGATCTAAGGAAAAGGTGGCCTGTAGAAGCTGGAAAAGGCAAGGCATGGATTCTCTTCTAGAGCCTGCAGAAGGGAACCCAGTCCTGCTGGCACCTTGCTTTTAGCCCAATGAGACACATTTTATACTTCTGACAACCAGAATTATAGATAGTAAGTTAGTGCTGTGCTAAATCGTTAACTTTGTGGTCATTTGTTACAGCAGTAGTGCCCCACCCCACTTCCTTTCTTCACCTCCTTTGCATCCTGCTGCCTAGCTGTGGATGCCAACTGGACCATGGGGACGAAGCCAGACCCTGCAGAGGTGCAGGCATGAGCTGGAAGGAGCAGAGACACAAGTCAGCCTTGGGATTTCTACTTCTCCTCTTTGACAAAATACACATCTTGTTCAAGCCACTGTTACATGTTTTCAAAACTCACAGCTGGAGCCAACCCTAATTACTATAGAAAGAAAAGGCATTAACCCTGATCCAGACCTGGTGTCCATATGATGAGAGCGTCCCAAGGGTGTTCAGAGCTCCTACCTGATCCTAACTCTGGGCTTCACGCCCTCATCTCCTTCCTGTCTCTTGCCTTAGCTGTCGGTATCTATTCTTAGGCAGTAATCCTAACCAACCTCGACTCAGCTGGACGCGCTGACTCTCTGAACCCTATGCTGCCTTGGTGAACACCCATGATCCACTCTGGCCCCATGGAACTCATCCCCTCCCTGGTCTCCCCCCCTCCCCCACCCAGATAAAGCTAAATAAGAATACAACATTTAATTAGCATTGAAGACCTTGTCTCTAGATTTCTGTGTTGACTTCAGAGGAAATCACAGTTATAATAATTAGCATTTATTGAGCACTTACCCTGGGACAGGAAATTGATTAAATGTTCTATATTTTAACTTCATTTAATCCTCAGAACAACACTGGGGAGTAGGTACTAGTGCTATCTTATTTTACAGGAACTGAAGCTGTATTAACAGAGAAGTGAAATAATTTGCCTGAGGTCACTCAACTGCTAAGTGGAAGAAGCAGTGTATAAACCGGGCAGTCTGATTTCAGAGCCCACACTGCAGTGCCTTAGGTGACTGCCTCCCAAGCCCAGCTCCGCCATCTTCTGAGCAGCACTTCCCCCACAGAATGCTTAGAAGACCATGCTGATGGCTCAGGGCATCAGGCTGGGCTGCCATGCATGGCTGTGTGGATTGTGCACTGCACAACTCAGGAGGTATCCTTCATAGTGTCATCTGTGTTCGTTGTAACCCCTGGAGCTGTGCAGTGGGCAATCTGCACAAATACATGTGGCCACTCGGAGGCCTTGGGACCAGCCAAGCTGATAGCGGGAGGTCACATGGGAATGCCAGGAACTCAGTTGGGGAGCTATTAAAAACTTTGCTTAGGAGTTGGTGTTGAAGATTAGGAATCAGGGAGGCAAGCCAAGGTAATGGGAGACAGGAACGCAAAGGACTTTCGCTGGGGCAATGTGAACCCTCCTGCTGGAAAGCTTCTTTCACCCCCCGACCTGCACCAGATGACCCTTTAAAAAAGGGGGAGGAGTTAGTTTTGTTATTATATCATAAAAATAATACATGCTCATTGACAGATGATTGGAAAATATAGAAAAGTTTAAATAAGAAAATGGTAGTCATCCATTGTCCATGACCCAGAGGAAACCACTGCCAATATTTTATTGTATTTTTCTTCAGGCTCCCCTCTCTCTGTTTCTTGATGGATGATATATATCCATCTGATATATATATGTCTTTGTCTCTCTATGCGCATGTATATATCATTCCTCATTGGGATTATATATATGCTCATACTATTTGTATAATTTTCACTGAGTCCTCTAGAAGTGGTTTGGAAGGTATTGGGCTGACTCTTGCTTGTTCTGGAGCATCTTTAAGGCCCCAACTGACTAGCTGTGGAGCAATTCTTTCAAGAACTGGTGGGCCATAGAATATAGAAGCTGTTAATGGGATTGAGGGGAATAAGTGGGAGTTCGATATATATATGTCTTTGTCTCTCTATACACATGTATATATCATTCCTCATTGGGATTCCTCATATACGCTCATACTATTTGTATAATTTTCACTGAGTCCTCTAGAAGTGGTTTGGAAGGTATTGGGCTGACTCTTGCTTGTTCTGGAGCATCTTTAAGGCCCCAACTGACTAGCTGTGGAGCAATTCTTTCAAGAACTGGTGGGCCATAGAATATAGAAGCTGTTAATGGGATTGAGGGGAATAAGTGGGAGTGATCCTTGGGATAGATGAATAACTCATCCTATTCAAAGCTGGGGGGTGTGGAGTGTTGAGGGGCCACTGGAACACATAAGCCTGATTGCATACCAGGGAGCTTGGTGACCTTCCAAATGAGAAACTGGCTCTCCTGAAGGAGAGCTTTGAGGTGAAGTGGTCCAGCTTTCTGCCTCCTCTTCATCATCCTGCCCCACATTAACACCATGAATACAGTTTCTAGATGAGGAAACCGATACCTAAGGAGGTAACTTGACGTGATTGAGATTGTAGAAGGAGGCAGTGACATACTGGGTACAGAACTGGGGGCTCCTGACTTCTTTCCAAGGATCCAGCATTTCTGAAGACGTGTGCTGCAAAAGGCCAGATTTACCAGACATCCCTAATAAAGAAGTGTTCCATGGACAAAGCAGGACTTTGGTCAAAGGCTTCACACTGTAATCCTTTCTGGGATTCACAAGTACCTTAGCTTACTAAAGACTAAGAAGGCCTGCAGCAAATAACTCTATTGAACTTGACTCAATCCATTGTTTCTTGAACTTGTGTGGACAAGGAACTCTTCCTCATTGATCATTGAGGATCATACTTGAGGAGAGAGAGGCTGTGTTACACTATGCTGCCTGTCCACTCAGGCAAGAAAGGACACCTGAGGACATTAGAAATGTCACACTGAGTCAAAGCTGTAGTCCTTGTAGCACTGGAAAGGGCTCTGATAGGACCACCAATGAAAGTATCACAAGAGTGTGTGGCTGTGAATACAGTTTCTAGATGAGGAGACCAATACCTAAGGAGGTAACTTGACGTGATTGAGATCGCAGAGGGAGGCAGTGGCATACTGGGTACAGAACTGGGGGCTCCTGACTTCTTTCCAAGGATCCAGCATTTCTGAAAATGTGTGCTGCAAAAGGCCAGATTTACCATACATCCTTAATAAAGAAGTGTTCCATGGACAAAGCAGGACTTTGGTCAAAGGCTTCACACTGTAATCCTTTCTGAGATTCACAAGTACCTTAGCTTACTAAAGACTAAGAAGGCCTGCAGCAAATAACTCTATTGAACTTGATTCAATCCATTGTTTCTTGAACTTGCGTGGACAAGGAACTCTTCCTCACTGATCATTGAGGATCATATTTGAGGAGAGAGAGGCTGTGTTACACTATGCTGCCTGTCCACTCAGGCAAGAAAGGACACCTGAGGACATTAGAAATGTCACACTGAGTCAAAGCTGTAGTCCTTGTAGCACTGGAAAGGGCTCTGATAGGACCACCAATGAAAGTATCGCAAGAGTGTGTGGCTGCCCTCCACTGAGGCCAGGCTTAGTGACTTTAAACTTTTGAAAAGTTCAAATGGCTTACCCTAAATCAGTTCCATGGGAGCAAGTTCTTGTGTGTATTATTCATGTCTTTCTCCTCAGTGCCTAGAACAAAGCCCGCTATATAG
>NW_006293700.1:7292782-7308631 GCF_000327345.1 Myotis davidii
ATAAATTTTAAGTACCATGTGCCTATCACTGAGCTTCAACAATTATCAGCATTTTGTCAAAACAAGAGTTTAAAAAGTGCTTCTTTTGTCATTAATTCCTTTAAACATTTCTCTCTATATATAGTATACTAGAGGCCCGAATTTGTGCATGGGTGGGGTCCCTAGGCCTGGCTGATCAGGGCCCTCTTGCACAGTCCCAATCAGGGTGGGCTGATCAGGGCTGGGCCGATTTGGGCCTGCTGGCCGGGGGAGGGATGGGGAGGGAGGGGCTGCGGGAGGTTGGCCGACCACAGGAGGTTGACTGTGAGAATGCACTACCACCAGGGGGCAACTCCTGCGTTGAGCATCTGCCCCCCGGTGGTCAGTGCACATCGTAGTGACTGGTCAACTGGTCGTTCTGGTCATTCTGGTTGTTCAGCCGTAATGGTCACTTAGGGTTATATATATATATAGATGTGAGTATAAAAATGTTCACTACATAAAATTACATAAATCAAAGCTGTATATGCAAGGACCCACCTAAGTCTCTTGCCTCACTCCCCTCCTCCCCATTTCTCTCTCTGCTTTGACCCCAGTGCTGGTCTACAGTGCAAACATTTGTGTAGTGCACATATTGATCCACGTTTCCCCCCATCCAGGGCCTTTGCACATTCTTTCTCTGCTTCCCATCTCAGCTCTGGTTCTATTTTCTTAGGAAATCCTTTTCTTCCTTCCAGTCCAGGTCGGGTTTCCTGAATATAATCCATTCTCATGGAATTTAATTTTTCTCCTTCATTGCACTTGTCTCGCTCTGTAATGTGTAACTGTAGGCTCATTTGAGTGAGGACTAATGTATACCTATTTCTGTAGGTTGAAATCTCCAAGAAGGCTACCTGCCTAGTGTCTAAATGCAGTGCCCAGTACATGGTGGGCATTCAACCAATTGTGGACTAAATGAAGGCTATATTATAGTGCAAGGTTAAAACAGCACAAGGGTGAGAGGTGATACCTGTAAGTTATTGGTAGATGAGGCATTGTTGCATGAGAAGTTTAAGATTGGAAGAGATAAGGAACAATGCAAGACAATAATTTGAGTTCACAGACAGTGCATGGTTGGTTAATTGCCAAACAAGCACAGTGGATGTCAAATACAGTGGGGCCTTGACTTACGAGTGTCCCTACTAACGAGTTTTTTGAGATACCAGCTGTCTCTCGGCTGATATTTTGCTTTGAGTTGACAGAGTAATTTGAGTTAACGAACTCCTTACCGAGCTCGGTCTCGGAAGGAATTAAACTCGTAAGTCAAGGCCCCACTGTACATCAAGTTCAGAAAGAGAACACTCTCTGTGGGTTGGGCTGGGCTAGCTTCAGATGGTTTTATCTTTGGAATCTAAAAGCCACATGTGAACAAACACATATTGGTACCCTGGAAGCTGAAATCCTTGTTTGTGATACTGAAAGTGTAATTTAATTTTGATTTACAAGAGTCTCCAGTTCGACCCTGAAGTCATAACAATAATGTCATCTTCGTGGATCATTCCACTGTTGAAAGAATCTGCCCTTTTCTCAGGCTCTGCATCCATTACAGCCTTGAAGGTGGAGCTGTGGTTTATTAGCAATAACCTCTTTCCTTAGGCCTTGTAATAGTCCATCCCCATTTGACTAAGTTCTCATGTGATTTTTTTGTGTGGTTTTTCTAATAAAGGAACTTGTTTTTATATGATCTGGTAAGTAAGGAACTCTTGGTATTAATTTAGAAGACGGTAGGCTGATTTTTGAAGCCCAGTTTGATATTCATGTGATCTGAGCTTGTTTTTGCCCAAGAGAAGCTCTACTTGTGTCTGTTTTAGTTTTAGCACGCACTTGTTTATTTCCCTGGTTTCTTATTTATCTCTTGCTGGTACAATATGAGCTGCATGAGAGCAAGAGCCTAATTGTCCTGTCCTCACTGTAACCTTAATACCTAGGACAGGGCCTGTCATAGAGCAGGTGCTCAAGACATATTTGTTGAATGAATGACTGCAGGAGAGTGAAGTTCATGTTGTGTTTGAAAGCACATAGGCCAAAAGGTTCTGTATCGTTATTTCAAAATTGCTCAAGTTTGTGAGTAACTTGAGGAGACAGGACACTTTTTCCCAATCTCCTTGTTTCCTATGACATTGCCTAGTACCATAGACTTGTTATAGTAGATCTCTGAGAGGACATCAACTCACCAACATCAGAGAGAATTCTGGGTAGTCATTTGTTCATGATAGTGGAGAAGAAGGGGCAGGTGGGAGAAGATTGGCTTCATAATGAGTGGACTTTGAGTGACGTTCCAGTTTCCCTTCTCATTCACTGCATAACCTTGAGCGAATCACTTGATTCCTCAGCCTCAGTTTACTCATCTGTAACAGGGATAGTAATGGCAGCCGTCCTTGTCCCAGGGCAGTTGTGAGGCATTCTGTCTGCGAAGGGCTCTGTAAACAGTGAAATGTCTAGAGATAATGAATTGTGGTGGCCCCTGGCCAAGGCAATTAGGACATTCTGGAGATTCCCATAGGGCTGTTGGCAGTGTCCTTGGCCTTCAGAAGAACATTGGCTCAGAAGCTGAACCTGCTGGGTCCAGATTTCCAGGTCTTTGCCACCAGAAGCTCCTCATGTCATCACCTTTCTTTCTACTCTGCTCTCCCCTGTGGCTTTTTCCTCCCTCCCCCACCACTGGTCTCCCTTTACCCTGGCTCATGCAGCCTGTCCGGATTGCCAGATGAAATGTAACCTGATAGCCTGAGTTATCTAGTTACATTCCAAAAACATCTCTGTATTTCCTCAGGGGAGGAAGGAAAACAGGGACCAGGGCACAAGAGGGCACAGAGGACACTCTAGCCATGTTCTATCTTCTCCTTTATGAAATTTGGCCTATGGTTTCCTAAAGAAATTTTCCCAACCAATGCCAGCCCTGTAGGTGGAATAAGGAGTCTCCTTTTGGGTGTGACAGAGGAGAATTGGATGACCCCACCCCAATCTCTCTAATTGACCCGAAATTCTCCCATTACCTGCACTTTTGGTTTCTAAGCCAACATATCTCCACTGAAGATCATAATTAACCATTATCACCGGAGCTCCGATTAGGGTCATCTCAGACACCAAAGGCCTGGCACGGAAGGGACAACTTTTGATATGCAACCTCAAGAACTGAGCAGGGAGCAGGTGGTGGTGTTGGTGGGGGGGGGGGGGGGGGGGGGGGGGGGGAGGAGGAATTGGCAAAGGAAGATGGAAAAATCTAGACGGGGAGCAGGAGAAAGCAATGGAGGTACTTATAAAATGCATCGTGTCACAAATCTGCAGAGTATGCTTAGCCTTTAAAATTTTAAACCTCAATGAACCAATTGATATTTAATTATTAGAATCAAGGTTAATAGAAGTATGGTTATGTTTACTTAAACTTTAAGGTGCTCTTTATTTTTTCAAAATTAAAATAGTCCTGTTGACTTTTCAGATTTTCATAATAACTTTATTATCATTATATCATGGCTTATTATTATAAACAACGTGAAGAAGACTGTGAGCTCCCTAAGACTAGCATCTGATTTCTGTCGAGCGCTCTGTCTTTGTGCCCACGGTCCCGCTCCTTACCCTGGTCTATGCCATCCCAGCACCTTAGCTTGGGCGTTCGTTTCTCTCACCTTGAAATGCCCTCACTCCCTACCTGTGCCTGTTGGAACCCCTCAGAGCGGAGACCTATTAATTTTATCATGGTCTCTATGCCACATGCTCGGCTGCACCTTTGATGTGCCTCTCATGCACCCATTTCACTCTCCCTGTCACATAGTTAAGGGATACTTGCTTTTCCACTCCACTTCCTGTCTCCTCTCCCTGGCTGGGTGAGATGCATAAGAGACTGTCATTCTCATTGTTGTAGCCCTCAAAGGGTGCTTAATAGTGTCTGTTGAATGGAATTGTAGGCAGCTGGTGTACAAGGCATTTCTGTTATGATTTCAGGAGCCCCAGAAAGAAAATATTCAACTCCCTGGCAGATATGTCTGGAGCCCCCCCTTAAGGTAAGGCTTTCATTTCACTTTAAACAGCTTACCAAAGGGAGGATCAGTTTCTAGCTCTCCTGGAAATATCGGGATCTTAGAGCAAGCATCCTAACTACAAAGATCTGCGATGTTCTGTATTGAAATATATACTGTTTATTTAAAAAGACACACTAGCCTGTCTAGGTTCAGATTAGTTGCTAATCTGTGTAGTTCCTATCACATAGAGATGTTGTGAGAGTAAAAGGATTAATATTCATAAAGTGAGTTGAGCAGAGCTGGGCACAAGGTTGGGGCTTGTTAATGTTGTTGTGGTCTTATTGTTATTTCCCGTCTAACCTGAATGTAGCTATGGCCCTTTGGGCAGCCCCTCCTCTCACTCCGTGTCCACCTTGAAAACAACTCAGCACCTTACTGAGTCCCTCCTTCAAACCCAATTGAACTCCAATAGTTTTGGTGATAAATGCGGACTGTACTGAAAATTTCTTAGGGAAATCTGGATGATAATATTGCATACCACATAGCAAAACTTTAAAAAATTTAAGCATCTCGGTTGTTTTCCCAAAGCTCCTTTCAACACAAGCAACCTCATGCCTCCTCCTTCCCCACATATTCTCCCACCTTTCAGTAGCCACTCCTGCTACCTAAACACATCCTCTTTGGGATTCATCTTCCTAGGAAGGTAGGGAAACTATAGGACAAATAATCTTCTCCCTTCTCACATTTAGAATGTAAATGAACAGAAAGTGCTATTTATTTTCTTATGTCAATGAATAAATGTGAACGCTACATTCCCACAGCCAGCCTACAAAACTCATGGGGGGGTGGGGAGGGAGGGAGAGGGTATTACTCCTGTGGCAAGGGGTGTGCCAGAGCTGATTCACACCACCTCACAAGTGCCAACTGTGCACTTCTCTTCCCAGCTCCACTTTCAGCAGTGTCACATAGCAGGAGCATTTACACCACGGAAATTAGCAAGTGCAACACACCAGGGCTTTTCTCTGACGGTGGATTGTTAAACATTTACCAGCACATCATTGCTGCAGCCACTGACACTACACCTCTCTCTGGCTCTCATGCAAGACCCCAGGGGCACCCTTGCACGGCTTTCTGCCTCCTAAATTCCTGGGGTTCTGCGACTGAGGTTACGTGGCTAAGGAGAATTGTTCTCAGTTCTGTATGTCCTACCCCAGTCCAGCTGTCCTCCCTCCTTCCCTTTCTTGGCCATCTATCTATTTGTTTTCCCTGGAATCTGAGCTTTTCTTTCCTATTCAATGAGCCTGGATCACACCTTGGGCTGGTTCAGGTTCACTCTCTTTATTTATTTTTTGGTCTAAATTCCCAGCATGCCACCTGGCAGGAGCCTCATCAGTATGACAGAGTGTGCAAGGTTTGATCACAGGAATGGGCCAGTTGATGATGCTGGAGAAGTTACATGACTGTGAGGATTGGGGAGCTACAAGTCATGGTTTCGCAGTCTGTTAGCTGTCACTGTGGTCCTGGAGTCAGCGGTTTTCCATGATAGCTGCACATTATCATTACCTGAGTAGTTTAAAAACTCCCAGTGCCCAAGCACCACCCAACCAGTTAAATCAGATGGACCCAAGTATTATCTTGCTTTTTAAGATCTAGATAAGATTCACTTGAATTCCCAGACTCCTACCTGTTGATGGCCAATTTTGCATTCCCATGGTCGCTTCTGTTCTGAAACCCTGCCACTGCTGCTCTGGTTTGGTTTAGGAATCCTTTTGCCATCCCATGGGTGCTTCTCTGTCTCATGCACTCACCCCGATGTCACTCCCGCAGGGAAGCCTTCCTTGATTCTCCAGGCTAGGTCAGGTATTCCTGGTACATATATATTTTTAAATCACCCTGTCCTTTTTTCATACTAGTTAAACCAGTTTGTGATTATATATTTAGTTTTGCATTATTTGATTAATTATATTGTACTCTCTATGAGGGCAGGGATTTTGTCTTTTTTTTTTTTTCCTGCCACTTAGATCAAGTGCTTAGACCCTCTTGCTTGGCACATAGTAGGTATTCAGTGATTAACTGTTGAATGTGGAAGAGGTAACTACGGAAAGGAAAATGACTAGATCTCAGGAAGAGGCTGCAACCAGGAATGAGAAAAACAATCCAGACATCTTAATCTAGTGTCTCTGGTTTCTTTTTCTTTCTCTGACGACCAGCCTTCCATGTGTCCCAGTCTGCTTAGTGGGTAAGAGAAGGTCATCATGCAGCTGCTTAGTTATATCGCCTCCATTTAAGAGACCAGCTTAGACTGAACTAGACTCTCTTAGTCCCAATTCCCAGGTGCCCAATCCTGGTTCAGTCAACACTGGTGAGGGGATAGAGAATGAGGTATGCCAATAAGTGGTATGCCTAAGGAGTTGTGTAAACTGGGCAGACACCCCAAAAGATGTTCACTGTAGCCAATATATACAGTCACTGTCAAAAACAAAATTTAACCTACAAATGGTGATAAAGAACTGGGAGAATGAGCGAGAAAAGACAGGTCGGCCCAGTGAGTGAAAGTAAGGAATCCCCACCAATAAATAGGGAATGGGTTCTTAGCTTGTCTCCCTGGATCAGATTTTTAGATTTATTCCCAAGGGCCTAGGAAGGACAAACATTCCCAAGACCAATTTCCTGGCTGCCTTTGGATCGCTCATGCCAGTGGAGAAGAGAAATCAGATGGATTGGTGCCCAGTCTGCAGAGAGGAGCTGGCTGGCTCCCGGAATGGGTTGGCATTATCCAGATCTCATCTGACTAGCATGGAGTTGTTGACAGTGAAGGAGGGTAGACATTCCTAAAAGAGAGAGTACGAGCCATAAGAGGCCTTGAGCTCTCAGGGTGAGTCTGCTGTAGAATAAACATCCTGGGCAGTGAGCTTCCCCATCACACTGTGAGCTCTTAGAGGGCTCTGGTCCTGTTCATGAGTCTGTAAATGACAACCTAGTGAGTACCTATTTGAGTCAATAGCCTCTGCCATCAGTCCAATGGGAAAGACTGAAACACAGTAATGTCACTATGAGGACAATGTGATTGGTGAATGCTCTAAAACAGTGGTTCTCAACCTTCCTAATGCCACGACCCTTTAATACAGTTCCTCATGTTGTGGTGACCCCCAACCATAAAATTATTTTTGTTGCTACTTCATAACTGTAATTTTGCTACTGTAAACAATATGTGATTATATATGTGTTTTCCGATGGTTTTAGGTGACCCCTGTGAAAGGGTCATTTGACCCCCAAAGGGGTCGCGACCCACAGGTTGAGAACCGCTGCTCTAAGAGGTTTCTCGTGACAAGGAGGCACATGGATGGGGCACCTGCACATGGGTGTCAGAGCTTTAAGTTGTGACACAGTGAATAGGATTTAGACAGGTGAGTGAGGGTCATGGTGGGGAGAGGAAAAGGATTTCAGGTAGAGGAAGAGGATTCCAGGTAGACGAAGTGGTATTTACAAAAGCCTACAGATGAAAGAGTCAGTGTCATCCAGAAATTGCATTTAGAAGTTGTTCAAAAGTCCGGAGCCCTGACTAGCAGGCCCTCCTGAGATTGTGCATGTTATTATTCTGTTCTCTCATCGTTTCACGCATGATCACAAATGGAAGCCATCCCCAAATACCATGGGCTTTGACTTCTAAGAGAGGAGGGCACGAGGGAGTCACAACATCTCAGTTAACCTCTTTGGGCCGTGGTTGTCTCCTCTGTAAACTGTCTGAGACAAGGAATGTGAAAGCAGTTTTCAAATGGAATGGGTGTCACTACTTTTCTCGGGCTCCTCTGCAGTTGTGTGTCTGAGGCTGTACCATCAACACTCAGATGGAATTGTTCACTTGGCCAGATTTGCTTTCCAGGGCTGTGCACAATGTCCTGCCCTGATGTGTGCATGGCCTGCTCAATCTGCACCCCCGATGATGATAACACCAAGGCCCCCTCTTTATCCCCACAACCTGCCCCAAAATACCTCTGACAATTCTGAAAACCTAGGTACACTGGAGCTTTATTTCTCTGGGTGTGGGGATATTCCCACTGTGACACTGGTGTTCCATGGATCACCAGGATTGGTTGGCTGGGCAGGGGTCCCTCTCTCTCCTGCTGCTCTGGCATGCCACCTCTTGAGCTGTAGACAGACATAGAGAGCCACAGTGAAAGAAGACAACCTTCTTGGGGAGGGGAGGCACAGTCTTCAGCCAAGACCTTGTTTCCTACTAGAATCTCATCACCTCCCTGAGCCCCAGTTTCTTTATCGGTATATAAAACAGGAAGATTAGACAGATGGCCTTTGACTTCTTGTCCACCTCCTGCCCAAGATTCCAGGACAGGCTGGGCAGAGGCAGCCCAGGTGTAGGAGGGGAGGTGATGGGTAGAGTGAGTTGAGAGGAATGCCATGTGCAGGCCAGGGTGGCAAACTCAAGTCACAGGGATCAGGATAAATGGAGGAAGTGGAGTGTTCCCTGGCTTCTCCTTCTAGAGGGGCTGTGAGCACTCCAGGTTCCCTTGCTCTCCTTCACAACCCCCACAGCTCCCACGTCCCATCTGCTCTCCATGGTTGAGGCTATACAGTCAACTCTCCAGCTGCAACTTCCTGCCCAATGTTCTTGACAATCCCTCTCTCATTTTCCCTATGACTTGACTCTGGGAACTTTTCCAAGCCCTCTGAATCACAATGGCTGCCTACACTGATGAGTAACTTACATTTGTTGTGTCTGGTACTGTACTAAGACTTTCCACACTTTATCTCGTTGAGTCCTTATGAAATACCCTCTGAATTAGGTTCTGCCCAACACCCTTCTTCTCATCCTCACATGGCTAGTTTGTTTCCATGATTCGTGTATCAGCTCAGTTGTCTTCTAATGTTTTACTCCCTCTACCCCTCAATCACTTTGTATCATACCATATTATCTTTTATTTTCTTTATAGAATTTAATATGGAAATTCTATATATTTTTCTATTGCTTGTCCTTCCTCCCTAGGACGTAAACTCCCCAAGACCGGTGACTATGCTGCCCTTCCCCACCTCTAGCATCCAGAAGAGTGCCTGGCATATATGAGATAATATGAAAAATACATATTGATCTCTCTCCCTGGTTCCTGGCACAGAGCTTCTGAAACCCTTGTGAATTCCTAAGTGATAAGAGCACTAGGTACATCTTTAGTTCTAATGAGGTGATTCTTGGTGGCCTCCTGTTTGGGGCTTGGCCACCAGAAAGACCAAGCTATGATTAGAAGCTTGGAATTTTCAGCCCTACCCCCTATCCTGCAGAGAGGGGAGAGGGGCTGGAAATGGAGCTAATTATGGATCATGCCTTTGTGAGGAAGTCTTCATAGAATCCCAATAGTAAAGTGTTCGAGGAGCATCCAGGTAGGTGAATATATTCATGCACTGGGAGTATGACGCCCCGACTCCACAGGGACACAAGCTCCTGTGCGTGGGGCCCTCCAGCTTTACTCCATACATGTCTTCATCTGGCTACTCATCTGTGCCCTTCATCAGAGGCAATTACAGGTAATCAGTGGTAGCACAAGTAATTGTTTTCCTGAGTTCCGTGAACTGTTCTACCAAATAATCAAATTCAAGGGGGATGTCCTGGGAACCTCTGATTTGTAGCCAAGCTGGACTGAAGTTGTGGGTAACCCGGGACCTACTACTTGTGATTGGCACCTGAAGAGGGTAGGGGGCAGGTTGTCTTGCGGGCCTGAGCCCTCAGCTGTGGAATCTGATGCTATCTCCAGCTAGTGTCAGAACCTAGTTAAATTGTAGGACACCCAGCTGGTCCTGCAGCTGGTGGCAGAATTGCTGGTTGTGGGGAAAACCCCACACACAACTGGTGTTGGCCGTGTTGTGAGTCTGGTAGCAATGTGAGCATAAAGGAGAAACGGGAGGAAAGACGGTTTTTCCTAACACAACTACACATTCATAAACATTTGCAGAATGAATTAATGCTATTATCACTGTTTCAAATATGAGAAAATTACAGCCGAGAGCCACTAAGTAACTGGCAGTTAGTACACTGGCAGAGCTGGGGTTCAAACCCAAGTTGCCTGTCTCCAGGCAGACACCCTTCCTCCTGATATATTACCGTCCTCATGGTGCTGTGACCTTTCCCTGCCTGAGTTCTCTTACTGGCCGGATTCCTTTTCTGTTCTGGCATGCCACCCAATTGGTGCTGAGCCTGCGTTTCTTAACATGGAACACGATCTCCCAGAACTGTACCTCTCCTCTCTCCCTACCTCCCCTCTGCATAAATATTCCTTGGCGAGACTGAGCATTTTTTCCACCGGCCTGGAAACTGCAGGAACCAACATGGTTATGTCTCCACAAACCTGTCTCTCCAGAGGGCTTCAAATTTGCCCTCACTTTGGTTCCTTCCCTAGATATCATGGTACTAAGGACAAATAGAACTGAGATTTTAATTTAATTTTTTTTTTTTGGAGTGGAAGGGAGAGGGAGAGAAAGAGAGAGAAAAACATCAATGATGAGAGGAAATATTGATCAGCTGTCTCCTGCATGCCCCCCACTGGGGATTGAGCCCAAAATCAAACCATGACCTGGTTCATAGGTTGATGCTCAACCACTGAGCCACGCCGACCCAGTAGGATTGAGATTTGAGTCCTTGAAAAACTTTCTGGAGGGAAGAAAAGGTGAAAATGTAGAGCCCATTTCTCTTGGATGTTTTTAAAGGAAAATGTACAAATAAAAAAAAAATCGTGTTCTACTAAGAGACTATTTAAGGATGAAAGTACATCAGAATCACGTATAGAACTGGGTAAGGGAGGCAACAGCGAAACATGAAATTCCATCCCTGTTCTGGGAAAAAACAGAGGAGAAAAGCTGTGTCCGGTTCTGCCCTTTTTCAGATTTTGTATTTATGGCATATAAATAAAGATGGGATTGAAGAGGAGAGATGGGAACTAGACATGAATTTAGGCTTCCAGAAGATACTGACATGAGATTTATGAAGTCCTGACTGCAACCACCCCAGCACCGCTGGGTCCAGCGCTCCAGCTTCGAAGACTGGCAAGCAAAGCACCACATTTCTTGAGCACCTCCCCTGCCATGGTTTTTCTTTATCTTATAATCCATACGTCACCGTCCTCTGCAGAAGCCAGTCTTGATACATGCTTTAAAGGAGCCATTATTGAAATAGACTTCTATATTTAAGATCCTCCCCCACCCCCTCAAATTAAAACATGAAATCCCAAGGATTCAGAAATAGAGCTTCCCATCTTTCTGCCTACGAGAAATTTCTCTAAAAATATAAATCTCCGGAGGCTATATTACTTGAAACCCAAACGAGCCACTTGGTTATCTTAACTGGAATTCTGCCCTGAGACAGCGTCACTCCCTTGTTGATGTGGCTGGAGCTTGGCTGGGGCAGAAGCTGTGAGCCACAGGCAGCCACGAAAGAGCTTTCCTTAGACCTGGGAGTGGATGCACCCTGGAGAGAGATGACTTCCCGAGTAGCTTCCGTGAGCCTTATTCCAGCTCATGGACATATTCTTTTCGAATGAGATGATGGAAGAGCAGGAAGTTGTCTATTCTTTTTATCTTGGAGCGTGCCTGGGAGTGCACGAAGCCACAGGATAAACTTGTGTGCCTTCCCAAAGGTTATTGGGGAAATTTACTTGCCTCTTGTTAAAGCAAACAATCACATATATGCATATATCGCTATCAATATATAAATAAAACATAGAACAGAAGGCAAAAATCACATGAACTTTTAAGGTGGAATACAACTTCAAAGAAATAAGGTACTTGGGAGTGGGGGTGGGGGGAGGAAGTGGGCATTTGAGGCTCTGCCTCTCTTAAAGGTCACCTGCTTCCGTGGGTTGATGCTGCCCTGCTGTAGAAGGTTATTGGCATGTTTGAGAAGTATAGCACAATCGACAGCATTGGTGTCTCTGGGGAAAAGTGTTGATCAGAAGGGGAACAATGAATCAGTGTGGGCCAGAGGGGAGAGAGCTGGCAGCAGCAGTGCCCAACCCAGGTCCTGTCGGGAACAGGTATTTCCTGGAATGAGGGGGGGATCCCCAGGCTATCCCAGAGCAATGCCAATGAATATTTAAAACACCCACCCCCCTCCAATAAGCTGCCTTTGCTCTGATTTCCTGCTCTGTCAGCAACCTTTCTTTAGAAGTTGGTTGTCTGTGTTGTTTCTTGCAGTGAGCACCTAGCTGTCTTGGCAACTGTATTTTTCACTGCAACAAATCAGTGGTTTTCAAATTGGGATAATGCTGGCAATTTCCCTACTGGGGACAAGTGGCAAGATGTGGAGACATTTTTGGTTATCACAGCTGGTGGTGACATACTGGCATCTGGTGAGTAGAGGCCTGACATTGTCCCATCACACACAACAAAGAAACGTCCAGCCCCAAATGTCATGGTACTAAGGTGCAGAAACCCTGCTGTCAATGCCATTGATATTTCTCCTTCAGTCTCTTGCAAGTTGAGTTAGTTTGAACTTGCTGCTGAGAGACTAAGCCACTCTTGGTTATGATATAATCAAGTGTCTTGGCCAGTCAGTCTAAGACCAACACCTGGACTGGCTGAACTCACCAAGTAACTCTCTCCTCACTTAAAAATTCTTTCAACTTTCTATTGTCATGAAAATACTTTTATTTTTCTTTCACTTAAAAATTTAATAAGTCAAACATAAATACATATTATAAAATTTTAGATAACAACAAATAGGCAACCCTTCTCTCATACATTTGCATTCACGCAAACACAGATTTTTAAAAGAGAAAGAAGATTACATTGTACCATTCTAATACTTGCATTCTTCATGTACCATTATATCCATGACAGACAAAGAGATCTTCCTTATTCTTTTTCATTGTTGCACGTGATACTCCCTAGTATGGATTCGTCGGAGTTGATTTAACCATTTCTTTATTGACGGGCATTTAAATAATTTACAAGTTTCTGCTATTGTGAGAATTTTGTCTATATACCTCGGTACAAAGATATCCTTGTCCATATATCCTTATGGAGCTGTGGGTGGAAGGGTTTGCATTTGAACTTTTTATGCATGCTTCCAATTGCCCTACCAGGAAGTCAAGCCAGTTTATACTCCCACCTGCAGTGAATGAGGTGTCCTTTTCCTGACGTCCTCAACAACACAGGGTTCTCTCAGTCTTTAGAAAGCTTGCCAATCTGATGAATAAGAAATGGAAGCACCAGATTGCTGTTTCACTGGTTACTAGGGAGGTATTTTCATGCGCCTCTTGTTTCAGAAGCGTGTTCATGAGCAGGAATAGGATGTACTTGTTAGCCCAGACTTCCAGGGATCTATATTCTAGGAAAATGAAAAACATCCTCTAGTTCCCTGGCTCCTAAAATAACCCGGTCCAGTGAAGCAGAGGCTGGGAAAGGGTTTCTCTTTGTGCCTGGATCCCTGGGCTCTGCTTTGGCCTTGATCTGGCTGGAGCAGGATGGCGGTTGGGGAGAATTGAGCGGGGCATCTTTTGGGTCCCAACCCTTTGGGCAAGTGGAAGTGACTTCCAGTTCTCTGCCTTCCAGAACATCCTTCCCCCTCCCAAGGAAGAACTCACACCTGCCATTTGGTGCTTCTTTCTGCTTAGTCTTGAATTGTCCTTTAGTTTGGCCACTTACTGCATTTGTGTTGTGATAATAGTTAAGCCATTTACATTTTTGTCCTTCATCGTAATCAGAAGCCCTTGGACTTATTCATCGCTGTGCCTCAAGGTCTAGCACCATGTCCTCTGGTGCTTGTAGCTACTCCATAAATGTTAGTGAACAGGCCATTTTCCCTTCTCCACCGGCAGTAGAAGGACCTTTAGCTAGAAGTTCTCAGAGTCACTTTTTTTTAAAATAAATAATATCAATATTTATTAAGGTTTGTTGTGCACCTGGAGTTGGATAGACCCTGAGAATCATTCCCCAAAGACAATTAACAGAAAACCAAAGTTTGTTTATAAACGAAATGAGATGTGGGTGAGCAATGTCCTTGAAATTATTATCATGGCTTTTCGGGGCCTTTGTTATTTTATCCAACATGTCAAAAATGCTAATGTAGCAGGCACTTGTTATCACCCTATTTCTCAATTGGAAGTGTTGGGGCAAGTGACTTTTTAAAGAAGCATCTCCCCTATCTAAATATGTCATATAGAGTCAATACACATCTTTAGAAAACTGAAAACATATAATATGCTATTTTAGATTTAATAAGAAAAATTACAATTTCAATGAGAGAGGGAAAAAAAAAAGTCCACCCATTCTGTCCATAACATTTACAACACAGTATGTAAGGGACAGTAAGAGACTACAAATTTAGTTATAGAAGCATCGTCCACATATTACAACTCCCTTATTTAGCCTCAGAGTCACTTTTAAAAAAGCATACAGATCTTGATCAAAAGACAGCATTAGTTGTCTGAAAGTAGGTATCTATATGAGTTTTACAAACACCCTCAAAGGAAAAAATATCTCAAAGGATGCATATAGACCTATATGCATGTTTCCATGTAAACATGTGTATGCACATGCATATATACACATATATGGATATATAAACTTTTATAATTTGTGGTTCTTTTATTTTTTATTATAGTAATAATAATACATATTTCTGATTTAAGATTTCAAATAGTAGAAAAAGGTATATGTAAAATTAAAAAGCTTTCTTCTCTACCTGACCCCACCACCCCACTTCTTAGAGGGGCACACTACCCTCTCTTCTGATATTACTTTTCATAAATTAATGTTATGGTTATAACCAGAAGTCCAAATGTCATTATACCTCCATTTTTTGACTTGTCAATGTCATTTTGTCATTTGGACAATATATTTTGGCATTTTACCATGATAGCTGAAATTTAGCAGTTACATACCTACCACAGCAGGTCCTCAACGTTTAGTTCAATATCATTTCGTTATAATGTTGATGAGATACGTAGGAACTTAACTCGAGTTTTTATCACTTAGCCTTTGGTACAATTGGTTTTGTTGTATGTCATTTTGCTTAAAGCCATAAAACCTATTGCCAACGTTGAGCGAGGACTCAGTGTACCCTTATAATCCTCTTCTTTCCCTGCCTCATTTTTGTTTGTTTAGAGGGATTTCTTTTTTTTCTTTTTTGAAAAAAATATATTTTATTGATTTTCTACAGAGAAGAAGGGAGAGGGATAGACAGTTAGAAACATCGATGAGAGAGAAACATCGACCAGCTGCCTCCTGCACGCCCCCCAGTGGGGATGTGCCCACAACCAACGTACATGCCCTTGACCGGAATCGAACCCGGGACCCTTGAGTCCACTGGCCGACGCTCTATCCACTGAGCCAAACCGGTTCGGCAAGAGGGATTTCTTGATGATCACCACCTTCACCACAGCCCAAAGCAGGAAGACAGCCTTTGGAAGCAGACCAGGCACATTCCTGGCAGGCCACGTCATTAGATAAAAACTCCAGTGGGTTCCCATTCCCCAACCCTGGAAAGTGACAAGAGGACTGACTAGTTTTTGTTTGATTTGTTTTGCTTTGCCCTGGAAGATCATCTAACCCCAAATATCTTCTCATCAGACAGTTGCCAACAAACCAAATTCCATCATTAGGTGGACATGCTCTTGGCTTCATTGAAGCAATTTCCCTTTATTAAAATAATATCATGGCCCTAGCTGGTTTGGATCAGTGGCTAGAGCATCAGCCTATGGACTGAAGGGTCCCTGGTTTGATTCCAGTTAAGGGCACGTGCCGGGTTTGCAGGCTTAATCTCTGGTAGGGAGCATGCAGGAGGCAGCCGATCAATGATTCTCCCTCTCTCTCCCTCGCCCTTCCTCTCTGAAATCAATAAAAATATATTTTAAAAAATAATACCATGTAC
>NW_006293700.1:7308894-7311633 GCF_000327345.1 Myotis davidii
TGGTCATTCTTTTTAAAAATATATTTTTTATTGATTTCAGAGAGGAAGGGAGAGGGAGAGAGAGATAGAAATATCAATGATGAGAGAGACTCATTGATTGGCTGCCTCCTGCACACCCCCACCAGGGACCAAGCCCGCAACCCGGGCATATGCCTCTGACCGGAATCGAACCTGGGACCCCTCAGTCCGCAGGCCGACGCTCTATCCACCTAGCCAAACCAGCCAGGGCATAGGCAGGCTTTTTAAGATGGAGCAGACCTGAAGTTTAGATGAACTTGGCTGTGGAATAGTGTAGTGACAAAGGTATTTAAATTACTTATGTGAGCTTTGTTCTACTGTTTATTATGTTGTTGAAGACAGAAACTGAGATGAATAAAAAGGTTGCGCTATTTACGGAATAATGAGCAATTCTGTATTTGGTTAGAAAATATTAATTCAGTGATAGGATGCACCTGCCTGTTTCTCTGCATTAGATGTATGAAGGTGCTGGAGCTATCCACAAATACACCTGTAGTACTATTCAGAGTTCAGACAGAGAGTCTAGGTCAGTGGTTCTCAACCTTCCTAATGCCGCGACCCTTTAATACAGTTCCTCATGTTGTGGTGACCCCCAACCATAAAATTATTTTCGTTGCTACTTCATAACTGTAATTTTGCTACTGTTATGAATCGTAATGTAAATATCTGATATGCCGGATGTATTTTCATTGTTACAAATTGAACATAATTAAAGCATAGTGATTAATCACAAAACAATATGTAATTATATATGTGTTTTCCGATGGTCTTAGGCAACCCCTGTGGAATGGTCATTCGACCCCCAAAGGGGTCACGACCCACAGGTTGAGAACCGCTGGTCTAGATGGATTAATGAGTCTTGGTAAGTCATAGGTGATCATTTCCAACTTTTCAAGTGGTGGATGATCCCAACATATCTCGCACATCCTACTCATTGAATATGAATTTTATCTTATCCTTTCAATGACACACCTACCTGTGAGAGTAACTCTTTAGAAGAAGTATTACCTGTGGATCAGGTATGATGGATCCAGGTTAGGACACCACAAGGAGGTGGGGGAAAGAAGGGAATTGCATGCCCTGGGACCAGGAGGTAGCAAAACCTTCATTTCTAATCTTACCTGAGGAGGCTGACAGGTAAAAGGTAAAGTGGTTATGGAAGAAAGGAAGTGTTTTGTAGCCTGAGAATCGTCCTAATGGGCTGTGAGCCCAAAAACAAACTATGGCAGATCTTATGTGAGTTGGCTTCTGTTATCTAACTTTAATTAGTACTCTTGCATTTTACTGTTGTAGTTTCTTTTTCTTGGTCAACAAATTAATACTGACCCATTGTAGAAAATTACATGAAAGCTACTGGAAAGAAAAAAAAAATCCATAATCCCATCATGTAGAGACAACTCCTGTTAACACTTGGATAGTTTCTTTCCAGGCTTGGTTCTAAGATAGGCAGTTTTCTCTCTTTGTGATCAAGTTCTACATAAGTGAATTCGCATGTATCTTGTCTTTTCTGCATAACATGATGTCATCATGTTTCTCCATAGTTGTATGACCTCTGTGAGCACTATTTTAATGGCTGCCTAATGTTCCATTGTATCGATGAGACATGTTTTACTCAACTATTTCCTTCATATTGGACATAAAGTTACTTCCAGGTCTTTTCTTGGTTATTAAAGAACATCAACGTGACTATTTTTATACATTGTGCCTCCTCTGAGTCTGGGTATGATATTATCTTTACTCCTAGTTGTAGAATTTCCACTCAGCCAGCCCTCCTGTGGATCTGGATGATTTCCGTTCTGTCTTTTAGGTGTAATTTGAATTGGTTGTTCGAGGCAGCAATCTCCGGTGTTAACCTATGCCGCCATCTTGGTTCTCTCAGTTTTCTCTCTTTGTGATCAAGTTCTACATAAGTGAATTCGCATGTATCTTGTCTTTTCTGCATAACATGATGTCATCATGTTTCTCCATAGTTGTATGACCTCTGTGAGCACTATTTTAATGGCTGCCTAATGTTCCATTGTATCGATGAGACATGTTTTACTCAACTATTTCCTTCATATTGGACATAAAGTTACTTCCAGGTCTTTTCTTGGTTATTAAAGAACATCAACGTGACTATTTTTATACATAAATCATTGTCCATATTTCTTATTGCTTCCTTAAGACAGATGCTTAGAAATGGAATTAGTGGGTCAAAGGGAACACCCAGAGTGGTTTTTTTTAAAACTCATACCAATTTGTACTCTCAGCTGGTTTTTATAAAGCATGGGAATTTTACAAGCTCTATTTATGGGCCTTCCCGGATTCTCAGCTCCCTATTTCATTTCTCCCTCCATAATCACTCAGCCCCCTCTCCTTTCTTCTCTTGCTCTCCCTAATCTGCCTGAGAGTCATGCTGGATTCACTGTCATACTAGAAAGCAAAGCTTGGCTATCAACTAACTGCCTGGAAGAGGCTGAATACTAGTGGATTCTCAGAGCGTGGAATGGTGTATTTTCTCACGTTTCTCCCCAAGGACTCCCAGATGCAGCCAGTAAAGGAGGAGAAAGGTCCTAGTGCTAAAAAACCCAAACCCTAAGGCTTATATACCTATAGTGGTTCATAATTTCCCAACCCTTCTCTTCCTACTTCCAAGCTCACCTGAGAAGTAGTCAAGGTAAAAAGAGAATGAGAAAGGCCCTTCCTTTCCTGTCTTCCTCCCTCCCTCCCTCCCTCCCTCCT
>NW_006293700.1:7312482-7318398 GCF_000327345.1 Myotis davidii
GTTATATAATTTTCAAATCTAAAGAAATATCCTTCTTTTCAGTTTTTTTTTCTAATAGCTTAAAAATGTAAAAAATAAACAGTGGGCTAGATTTAGCCCATAGGCCATAGCTTGTGGACCTCTATAGTGAGATTTAAAAAAAGCAAACCTATGAAAAGGAGTCTGAGGATACTAATATAAATCACTAATCCTTGCTGGTGCCACCAGAGCCAGAATTAGAGCTCTGAGACAGACTGTCTCCCCAGGCCATGGCATTACCCCATGGCTGCCTCAAAATCAGGTTGCAGGAGCTGCTTGCCAATCTTTTTATTTAGCAGCTCTATCATTGAATGCTATCTATTTTTTTTCCACCAGGATGAACCTAAAAAGTTTTACTCCCTTCCTTCCTTCTCACATTGATTGCCTATCACATGCCAGGCACCCAGCTAAATGCAGGGCATGAAAGGGTCCCTGGGCTTCCAGACAACAGCTGGCGTGGGGCAGGCCCTTCCGAGTTGCTGTGGTCCTCAGATGGGCTTCAGTATTAGCCTGCTCCTGCTCTCCCTCCTCTCTCCTGCCACTGACACTTGCAGAGATGGTCTCCTGCGTCCCCTGCAGCAGATGCTCTGCAGCAACACCTCATCAATCACCAGTAAAAACAAAACAAAACTGTTTCCTGCCTCTGGGATACCAGCCTCACAATGTGGCAAGTAGCTGGGGAGGTATGGACAGAAGATGGCAAAACTGGTGGAATGTGAAGCTGTTTTCATCATATCCCACTTTGGGTTTCCTCCTGGCGGCATTCATATCAATTTATCTCCGTCCATACCCCCACAGTACTTGGTGTACAGTTTTGGAACTACTGGTATTTATTGCTGTGCCGAGGAGGCCCATTGCACAAATCCTCCTGAAAGAAGACATTGTCCTGATCACTTTGGCATCCCTGCCCTGGGGAGCTGCAGGCTGAGAAATGGGCCTAACTTTTCCTTCCCGTCTGCTGCTCTGGAGATTCCCGGCCTCTTACAACTGGAGAGGAGTTTGGGGGTAGTAGTGCTCAGCGTTCCCCAGAGAAACAGAACCAATAGAATGTGCACCCCGTACACACACACACACACACACACACACACACACACTTTATGTATTTTTATTTCTTTTTAAGGAATTGGTTCTTGCAATTATAGAAGCTTGGTATGTCTAAAATAAATCTGCAGGTAGACCAGCAGGCTGGAGACCCAGGGGAGAGAGGCAGTTTGAGTCCAAAGGCTGTTTGCTGGCAGAATTTCCTCTTGCCCGGATGAGGTCAATCTGTTCCATTCAGGCCTTCAACTGATTGGATGGGGCTCACCCACATGGAGGAGGGCAAGCTGCTTTACTCGGAGTCCACAGATTCAGTGTTTCTGCCCTCACAGCTCCAGTCCACTTCACCCTCCCTCTGCCAGAGCACAAGGTGGGTGGCTCCACAGGGAATTTTGTGTGTTGGCCTTTTAAGAAGGTGCCTGAATTTTCAGCTGTTACTCTGGCAGATAGCACCCCGCTGCTTTTCACAGCCAGATGTTATGTGGGCACCCTCCTCAGTTTAGGTTCTCTCTGCTGAGGGGCCCAGCTTGGGGATTAGATCCCAGAGTTGTAATCCCCCACAGCTGAGATATCTCTCTGGGACTTCAATTGCTGTCTGTGGGAGCCCACCCAGCCCTTTCACACCTTCATTCCTCCTACCAGTCTCTATGCGGTCCCCACTTTCGGTCCTCGGGTGTCAGGGTTCTTTCCTGGGAGTTTTCCGTTGATTATTCAGGAAGTTTTTCTGTATTTTAGTTGTAATACCTGTTTGTTCCTGGGAGCATGTCCGGGCAGAATCCACTTACTCTGCCACCATTTTTAATCTCCCTTCTTTTCTTCTGTGTGTCCTTCCTACACTCCACAGATTCAGTGTTAATCTCATCCAAAGGCACCCTCACAGAAACATCCAGAATAATGTTTGACCATATACCTGGATGCTGTGGTACAGCCAAGTTGACATGAATTAACCATCATAGGAATCATTGAATAAGCTGCATATCTCTAATTGCTGGGGCTAGGACTCAGGTGCTTGGCTCCCTGAATTCCTGTCCTGTTATCCCTTACTTGACAAATGGGGAAATGGGAATCCAGGGAGACTCAGTGATCTACCTGTAATTGTGCAGCAATTCAGTGTGTGTGTGTGTGTGTGTGTGTGTGGTGGTAGGAGAAGGCGTGTGTGCATGCGTGAACGCAGATAGAGATACAATTCTTTGGGGTATCTTCCCATGGGGGCTGGTTTCAAACTCCACATTCACAAGTGTTTTATCTCCTTGAATTGTTCTATGAATTGTGATGGTCTGATTAAAATGTTCTTCCTAGTGATTCATCTCTGGTGTGTTTTTTGGGGGGGCGGGGAGAGGATATGTCTACCACAGAGAAGGTCAAATCCAGCCAAGTAAGATGAGTTTGTTTCTTTCCAAACTCACAAGGGTAAATGAAAATCTAAGTACAATTATTTTTGGAGATCTATTCTCTGATCCTATTTTACAAGAAAGAGAAAGTTAAAAAAAAATAAAAAAGAAAGAATAAATGGGTCCCAGGTGTTTTTCACATGTTTGAAACTTGCTGAATAATTTCTCTGCCACTGACAAAGCCACCTGTCATTTCAGCTCTCATTCAGAACGCATCTCCAGTAGCATGCTTCCCCCTTTGCTCTCTAACTGGTGGCCATTGTTTTAAAATTCACACCTATAAACCCCAGATCACCTGCACTTTGGGCCCACTTCCTGGTGGGCACATACCCAGTGGGGAATGTGCAGGAGGCAGCTGATCGATGTTTCTCTGTCATTGAGATCAAACTCTCCTGATAGTTGTCCTCTGCCTGGAATGCCGTTCTCCCTCTGTTTGGGGGCACTCTCCTACTCATCTTTCAGGGTCAGGGTCACCTCTAACACATTTGCCTCTTGCACACTCTGCCAAGGCACCTTGCCCAGGGCGGGCCTGAAACCCAGCCCATGTTCCTCTCACCAAGCACTGACGCTATGACAGCCCAGGGGCAGGGGTATTTTCCAAATTTGTTGAAGGGTATCATCTGGACTAGCCGAGACCCTAAAGATCTACCTTCAACACCTTTCCCCCTTCCTAAGCCCTCCCTGACCTTCTCAGGTATAGGTAAGCCCTTCACTTTTGTGCTTCTGTGTCATTTACTTATTCCCGAATTGGCGTCCTTAGCAAGCTGAATAATTTGGCCTGAACCCCTCGTCTGTCTTATTCATCATGGCTTACTCAGCTCCTAAAAGGTGGCCTGGACAATAAGTTCAGTGTTTGAAAATGGTGGCTGGCATCTCTGTAATCGCTGGGGCCAGGACTCAGGTGCTTGGCTTCCTGAATTCCTGTTCTGTTATCCTTCGTCCTGACTGTGTCTGTACCTCCTGCTTTACTTTATGGTCTGTTACAGATCCATGGACACTCTGCTTGTTCTTAAGCTGACATTCATCTGAGGACTTGAGTTCATCCATGCCAGCTCCTTGGTCTACAGGCACTCAGAATAGAGCATAGGCATGACCTGGGCCTCATAAAGCAAATATTTGATACAGGAAGCCTTTCCTGACTTCCCTTTTCTGTCCTCTGATGACACCAGTTTGAATCAGATATTTTTCTGCTGGGCTCCATAGCATCTGGTGCTTAGCCTATTTTAATATTTTACCATCCTATATAATAAAAGGCTAATAGGCAAATCGACCAAACAGCATAACAACCGGTCTCTATGACACGCACTGACCACCAGGGGGCAGACGTTGAACACAGAAGCTGTCCCATGGTGGTCAGTGCACTCCCACAGAGGGAGTGCCCTCAGCCAGAAGCCTGAGCTGGGTTCACAGCTGGCGAGTGCAGTGGCAGTGGCGGGAGCCTCCCCTGCTTCCGCTGCAGCGCTAAGGATGTCTGACTGATGGCTTAGGCCTAAGCTGACAGTCGGACACCCCCCAAGGGCTCTTGGACTGTGAGAGGGCACAGGCCGGGCTGAGGCCTCCCCCCCACCCCCACGCCCCTGAGTGTATGAATTTTGTGCACCAGGCCTCTAGTCATATATATAATAGGGACAACCACTTAAAAATTTTTTTGAGAGAGACTGCCACTCTTTTTTGTCCCATGAAGGGCCATAAAATTTGTCCCCATATTTATGTGAACATAAAGCTAGTGTATGCCTATGGCCCAAAGAGTAGAGTGAGCAGGTAACTTTAGCAAAAACCATCTTTCTCTTTAGGACACAAAGTTCTGGGGGAAGGGGTGGAGGAACCTATATGAGTAATGATCCAGAGCCTTCAGGAAGGCCAGGGACTGACACCCCAATTTCTGAAATCTTGATATTGGAAGTTACAGAGCTCTTTCAGGGTAGACTAGGATGGCTCTAACCAAGCTTGTTATAGGGAAGGGGCAACATGGCCCCTGAAATAAAATGATCTCAAGCAAGGGGGAGTCTAGGCTGGGCCTTGAGCTCTGTAAGGAACTGAGGGTTGGTGGGGGAGGGCTGGACCAGCACTGATTGTGACCAATGCTGGAAGTTTCTCCTGGCCAAGCTATCTGGCCTGGCCCACAGCTTAGGCTTTGGAGAACAGTGGCTTAGCAAAGGGTGGAAGCCACAGAGAGACACGTGCTCAGAGGGCAGCGTTGCAGGATGGGCAGGATCTGTATCTATGAGTACAGCCCTACAGACCCAGACAAACACTGTATGTTCAACTGTGTGGGCCCCGTGGTCCACAGCAACACCGGAAGGAGTGTGGGTTGCAGGGACCAAATCTGGTTCTGCTCTGCTTGATGTGGAAGAAGGATGGATCCTGCCAGCAAGATTCTGTTCCCACCTCTGTCCACCCGCCACCCTCTTGGCCTAAATCATCTGAGTTGTTAATTGATTGAGTTGTTACTTGTAGAAACAAAAGCAAATGAGTACATTTGACCTTAAGTTGATGAAGCAAGTTATACTGATCATAGCTGTACATTTTTTATAATTACCTGCTATGTCCCTTTTTCCCAACAGGAGACTGGCATCATGTCATTTATCTCTGATTATCAGCACCCAGTGTAGTTAAAGCTTTCCCTTGAGTAGGCACTCAATGTTGTAGGCCGGACATGAATTAATAAATGGGTTGTTCGATGTTTGAAGACTCAAAGGCAGTGCATTTTAAGGCTGGGGATCATAACGTAGGAACATACCAGCTATGTACCAGGTGCTTGTAGGTCCTACAGAGAATTTAAAGATGAACCAGCTCCAGTTCTTGTCCTCAGGAAACTGATGGTTCAGGGAGCAGAGGGTCTGACTCTCCCTACTGAGGTATGATAAGATCTATAACAGTGATGCCGAACCTCTGACACGTGAACTCATTTTTTTGGTTGATTTTTCTTTGTTAAATGGCATTTAAATATATAAAATAAATATCAAAAATATAAGTCTTTGTTTTACTATGGTTGCAAAGATCAAAAAATTTCTATATGTGACACGGCACAAGAGTTAAGTTAGGGTTTTTCAAAATGCTGACACGCGGAGCTCAAAAGGTTCGCCATCACTGGTATAGGAGGTGGGACGCAGGCAGCCCGAGCTGTTGAGCTGGCATCTGGACATCGAATTTTAGAGGGGATGTTAACAAGCTAGAGCAGCGGTTTCCAAAGGGCTCCCTAGTTAGTACTGAATCTTTTCTTATTTGGAATAAACTGAGAAAAATAAGGCCAACTTGATGTTTTTCCATTGAGCAAAAATATTCTACTTAAAGTAAGGTCCTTTATTATAAATTCCTGGACTTTCTTATTCTGTTGTTATTGTTGTTATTTAAAAATACCATCACCCTAGCCGGTTTGGCTCAGTGAATAGAGTGTCGGCCTGCGGACTAAAGGGTCCCAGGTTTGATTTCTGTCAGGGGCACATGCCCGGGTTGCGGGCTTGATCCC
>NW_006293700.1:7318896-7322552 GCF_000327345.1 Myotis davidii
GTCTCCTTTTTAAATTTTTAAATATTAAGTTCTTCATTACATAATATTTTTGTAGCAGTAGCTAACCAAGACACCTGACTAGACATGGTCTTTCTTTATCTGAACCCTCAGTGTTTTCATGTCTCCTCCCTCCCTCCTTTCCTTCCCTTATAATTTTTATTTTAAATGAACTTTTTTATTTTGGAAAAATTTTAGATGTACAGCAAAGTTGCAAAGAGAGCACAGAAAATTCTCATACCCTCCTCACCCAGTTTCAGTTTCCTGATACTATCATCTTACATTTCCACGGTAAGTCTTTAGGTTTTAGATTTTAAGCCCCTTGAGGATTATATTCTGCCTGACTGAATATTTTCCTGGTGTTTCTCAGGGAACTGTGGCTCGTGATGGTCCTAACTCGAAGGCTTAAGCTGTGTTTTCTGTTGGTTGTAGACATGTCTGATCTGGTCCAGAGGCCAGTAAAACTGGACTTCCAGAAGCCTGTGAGCAGGAAAGATTGAGGAGCCCCTTGGGAATGAGAGAGAGTGGAGGTGGAGCAGCCCAAACAGCTGGTCTGTGGACCATGGGTTGGTGTTGGATGGAATGAGGCTTCTGAGCTCAACAGGAAGTGTGTGGTTCCAGGGCTTTCTCTCTCTTGGTTCTCTGACTGAGCCTGGGGGTGGTGGTTAGATGGCGGAGCAGAATTCGACTCTGCAGGACCATGAGCATAAAGACTGCAGTGCCCTGTGAAGTGGGACTCAGTGGAGCATGGTAGAGTGTGGCCAACAGGGCCAGACCAGCCTGCCTCTGGATGGAGCGGGGGTTTGGGGAACGTTGCTGAAGAAGGAGACAAACTCCATATGAGAGCCCAGGAAAGGGTGTTCTTCAGCACACGTGAGCATCTTCTTGGGAACAGCCCGGGAAAGAGCTAGGTGGAGGAGGTAGTGTTACGGAATCTTTAGTTTTCTCCAAAATTCTGTGTTGTTGCTGTCATTGGAACCCTGTTGGACCCTCAAGGCGACAGGTCTAATAGGGTCCTGGGTGAATATGAGTCACACTTGTCTGTTGGGCTCTGAACACGTGGTAAATATTGTTGACTCACTGCCTATCGACCTCTTACTAGTAAGTGAGGGAAAGGCCCCAGAGGTCAGGGCTCCAAAAGTTGAGTGTTATCCTGGCCTGAGCTTCTCAATGATACAAGTCACCCACTTGAGACAACTGGGTGCCCGAAGGACCATTAGTAGAGACACCACAGTCTGACCCCATGGCTCTCTGGCTGAGAAGAGGGACTTTCATGCAGGACAGGATGCCCCACCCAAGGGAGGAGCTCAGCAGGTGGGGAAGTTTGGTGAGTACCCCACTCAGGAATGAAAGCAGAGATCCAGAGCTTCTAGGGACTTCTAGGGACTATCCCACAGAGGAGTCAGGATCAGGAGCCTAAGGGCTTGGTGGAATTCTGTATATTTTAGAAGATTATCTGTGCTATTGCTTATTGCTTAGTGAGACTGTGGGCTTGTCTTTGGGACCAGCAATGGATTGAGAAACAAAGCCATTCTCAGGGGAAGAAGAACTTACATAGTTAGTTATGGAGCAACAGTGTGGAAGAAAGGAGGTCCCTCAGCCTAGGTAGGAAATGCTGGGTCAGGCAAAGAACTGGCCTTCAGCTCCACCTTCTTTGCAGAAGAAGGTCTGTGTTGGGCTGTGGCAGCTCATTTAGGGAGGGAATCCCTATATCTGCTCCCTGCCTATTCATTTCAATCAGTTATGCCATCTTGGTCAAGGGCATCACCATCTCCTGGTGTCCCAGGCTAGAAAGGCAAGTTCTTTGTACCCTTCAGTGCGTAATGAATAAACTTGTGCTGAGGGCCAAACGTGCTTGCACTGTATGGGGTGCATTACAGGTATTTTTGAATTTACTCTTTATAATAATCCTGGAAGATGGGCATTGCTGCTTTTGTTTTACAAATGATGAAACTAATGCTAACATTTATTTAAGCAACTGATTCAAACGTAAAACTGTATGGCGTCAGAAGCCACGCTCGTTCTACCCACGGTTTCTTAGTGTCCTGTCTTCATTGTCCTGTGAGAGCAACCCTTCTCCAGGAATGGTTCCTAATTGTCTGCCTCAGAGTCACCTGGGCTGCTGTTAGGAAGAATCATGGACTGACTTGTGGAATCAGAACCTCTGGGGCTGGAACCCACCACTTGCCTTGGTAGCAGGTTGTGCTGATATCATTCATGCTTCTGTGGCCGATGTCTAGAATTGACCTCCACATTTCATCACCTGCTCTTCATCCCATTATTTAAAGAAGGATGAATCAGAAGAGCCGTGGAATGACACTTCACGGGTGGCTCTTTTAAAGTGAGAATAATAGGAACTGGAGCTGCAGAGTCACCCAGGCAGACCAGCAGTACCTCAGCAGGGTGATGGGCCCTGTACCATCTGGAGCCCATCTTTACCAATCATTGTCCCTGTTTAGAAAAGATGTTATACGAACTCAGGTTGGGCTTTGGGTATTGGTTCAGAGAAAACTTTAGTCCTCACATGTAGCCATGAAAATGAGCCATCATTTATTGTTCACGATCTGTCAGGCACCATGCAAAATACTTTGCATCTACTATCCAACAATGCCACGACGTGGTTGTTAATATTTTCTCGTTTGGTTGCTGCAGAAATGGAGGTTTGGAGAAAAGTCAAGTCACTTGTTTAAGGTCACAGAGCTTATAGGTATTGGAGCCAGCATTCAAATCCAGCCCCTGGTACATGATATTCAGTAGCTCTCTGGCTCCTTCAGGATAGCAAGTCTTGGGCTCAGTGAGTTAACTGATTGTTAACCGGCTGTTCTGGCTGAATGGATCAATCCACCCATCAACCATTTGGCACTTATATTTTATTGAGCCTGAGGCTCTGGGAGATGCTGTGGGGCCCTCACAGGGTAAAAAGAGATACTTGCTCCCCGAAATCCGCAGTGTAATTAAGAAAACAACTCACTCATTTTGCTCTGTGGACCTGTGTGTGTTAGAGTATGTGAGTGTGAGTGTAGATGAATGTGTGGGTGTGAACATGTGTGTATAATGGGAAAATGGTGTGGGAAGAGAAGAAAGGAGCAGTAAGGGAATAGGGGTAGGGAAGGGATGTGGCTCTAGAGCAGTGGTTCTCAACCTTCTGGCCCTTTAAATACAGTTCCTCATGTTGTGACCCAACCGTAAAATTATTTTCGTTGCTACTTCATAACTGTAATGTTGCTACTGTTATGAATCGTAGTGTAAATATCTGATATGCAGGATGGTCTTAGGTGACCCCTGTGAAAGGGTCGTTCGACCACCAAAGGGGTTGTGACCCACAGGTTGAGAACCGCTGCTCTAGCGCCTGGTTGAGGGGATGTGGGACCCTCAGGGTCCTGCCTGGCAGTGAGATTAGATAGAGGATGCTATGCACAGGTGATAGTCCAAGTCTGGCCGCAGCGCATGAACCTGTCTGGGGGAGATGTAAACCATACTAATGCTTGGGCCCTGTCTAGGAGACTCATTTAATTGGGCCAAGCTGCGGATAGGAGGTAGACAAGTATCCCTATAGACGCCCCCTTTGGGATTCTAATGATGATCTGGACTGAGCACTGGGCAAATGCATGCTTTTGCAGTACCTCCTGCCTCCTCCTTCTCCCCCCCAACCCCTTCCG
>NW_006293700.1:7322628-7332048 GCF_000327345.1 Myotis davidii
GCCACAATTCTTTCAACAGACTTCTTGGTGCTGGGCCTCCTTGTTCTGTCTTTCGTGTGACTGAGCGGTCAGATGACCGTGTCTATGCCTGCGAGGAGAGGCCGCCACCTGTTGCTGTAAATCTGGGGACTTTCATCATCTCTTTGCCCCATGTATGTTCTCAGTATCTTATAACTACAGCGGGATGGATGATTGGTTGTTTTCTGCTTTGTAACAACTTGTGCAGTCACAAGGGGACGGGTGCTGTGGTGCCGCTTGGGGGTGGGGGTGGGGGTTGCCCTGTAAATAAAGGCTGGGTGAGTTTATTTATAGGAAAGTGTTGCCTTTGATTGTTATCAACCAGAGCAGGTTTTCACATCTTTCCTTAATTTGTTGTTAGAAAAAGGCTGGCAAATAAATCACCTTCGTAAAGAGCAAGCGAATTCTAAGTGAACTCTTTCAGAGAAGTTCCCCCTCCGTGGGGTCTAAGAAGATGGTCAGAAATCTCCCCAAGTAATTAGAAAGATGGGAAACCTGGGAGCAAAGGCTTTGGCGATGTCTCTGACAGCGCATTGAGGCTGTGGCTCTCCGTCTTGGCTGCACATCAAAAGCATTCAGGGAGCTTAAACATCAAAATCACAGACAACAACAAACCACATCGCAGGCTGTACCTGGGCCCAATTCAGTAAGAGTCTCTGGAACATGAGACCCGACATCAGTATTTTTTAAAGCTCCTCAGATGATTCCCATGTGCAGCCAAGGTTGTGAGGGGATAAAAGAGGCTTAATAAATAAGAGGGTGCCCCAGTAAGTTGCAAGGGAGAAAGAAGAGTAAGAAGTCAAGGTTAAGGAATAGTCATATACAGCAGCTTTGGAATGTAAAACAGTTAAATCCAGCCAGTTCCAAGAACTCCGCTCAGCCTTAAGAAACTGATGGCCCATCTCCAAACATCCTTGCAATCTCCAGTCCATGAGCCACTTGCATCACGAGGCCCAGGGTACATGTGAGGGCTGATAATGAGTGCAGCGCCCCACTTCTTCTGAGCCCCTTGGCCCAGGGAAGAAGGGAGAAGGGACTTCAAGATCACCCGGGTTCTGTACACAGCCAACAATCCGCATGGG
Organism: Myotis davidii; assembly: GCF_000327345.1. NCBI lineage: Eukaryota > Metazoa > Chordata > Mammalia > Chiroptera > Vespertilionidae > Myotis > Myotis davidii. Next base: position 7,323,729 of record NW_006293700.1, read on the forward strand.
TCACTGCTGGGAGGGTTAGGAAAGTGCTGGGGGTGGGAATGTGTGAGGGCGGAGCGGGTCCTGGCTTCTGCATTTGTGGTTCTTCAAGGGGAAGAGACAAAGTGACACAGACAAGATGCAAGTCCATCATCCGAGGTCTTTGGTGAACAGGTGCGATCCAATTGGTCAGAATGTAAGCAATCAACTGGGGACAGTTTTAAAAACCGGTTTAGTCTGTAATAATTTCAAACTTGCAGAAGAGTTGCGAGACTAGCACGGAGGACTGACACCATTCGCCCATATTTACTAGTTGTTAACTTGTTGCCACATTTGTTTTGTTGCTCCCTCCCTCTGGATCAGCGATTCTCAACCTGTGGGTCGTGACCCCTTTGGCGGTCGAACGACCCTTTCACAGGATGGGTCGCCTAAGACCATCCTGCATCTCAGATATTTACATGACGATTCACAACAGTAGCAACATTACAGTTATGAAGTAGCAACGAGAATAATTTTTTGGTTGGGTCACAACATGAGGAACTGTATTTAAAGGGCCAGAAGGTTGAGAACCACTGCATGAACCCCTAAACACTCCAGTGTGTATTTCCTATGAATAAGGACAATTTCTCACATAACCACATGGGAATAAATGAAGACCCACCAGTGAGACAGGCACGGGCTGTTTATTCGGAGCTCGCTGTAGCAAGGGCGTCGGCACCTGAGGTTTGGCAGAGTCTCCATGTCAGGCAGAGGAGTGGGAAAGCTTCATAGTGGAAGGAATGGAGGGCTTCCTGGGCCCTGATTGGAGGCTGTTGACATAAGGAAGCTGGAGGTGGGATAACTATAAGCGGGATTTCCTATTGGCTAGGGATACATGTTTGGCTTTCTCTGATTGGTCCTACGTTAGAACTGAGACATAAATTAGGAAAGCTGTCAGTTACTAATCAAGTCCTGGCCATTTGGGGGCCACTTTTTATAGAATTTCCTATTTAGCTCCCTGGATTGCTGTTAGAGATAGCAAGCTGGCTTCCTGCCGGTCTGACTGGCAGCAGGCTGGCTTCTTGGGCTGTTAGGATACATCATGGGTTCATTTTCTGGGTAGGTTGCTGCAGGTTATGGATCTAAGCTCTATTTTTATATATGGACTGGCCATCATCCATTTGCATATCCAGTCTCTTAGGTCTAACTTTGGAGTAAAACTCTGTTATCTAACTAATATACTCTTCATATTCAGGTTTTGCCACTTGCCCCAATCATATCCTTTATGGCAATCCTTCCCCTCACCCCCTGGTCCCCAGGTCCAAAATGCAATGGAGGATCATGCATTGCATTTAGTTGTCATGCCTCTTCAATCTCTTTTAATCTGAACATTTCCTCAGCTGTTTTTGGTTTTTTTTTTGTCACAACTGATTTTTTTTTTTTAAGAGTACAGACCAGTTGTTTGTGGCCAGGGCCCGTCCAGGCCTTGTTTCTTGAGTCTTGTCCTAGAGTCTTCAGGAGTTGATTGCATTTACACAGTTCAGGTAACCAGATAATCAGCCTTCAGTGAGGACAGGGAAAGTCACGTCTCCATGTAGGGAGGAAGAGAAGTTTGTAAACAGAAAGTGGTACCTAACATGTCCTTTAGCAGCTAATCCTTTGCAAGGTCAATAGAGTTTGTGAAACATGTTTTGGTTCCAACTGTGGAAATATGCCACCTTTCATTGGCTCAGCCTCCCTCTGCACTGTACATGCATAGATACTGTTTTGTTCCTCCCCTTATTGTTCCTCTCTGCCTCCTCCCCACCCCAATGTCCCATCTCTGCAAAGATGCCAGGAACATTTTCCAGTCCCTGAGTGGAGAGGGTCAGAGTGCTGCAGGATGGGGTACAGTGGCAGCCATTTGTCCTGGGGCCGTTGGAATTGGCCCGTGTTCTTTAAGAACATCAGGGACCCAGAGAAAGTTTTGTTTGGGGCTTGAATAGCTTTGGGGGCAGGCCTGCTACTCTGAAAACATTCAGCCCTCAGGCCTCAGGCTGCTGTCAGAGTGATTTCTGGATCTGTTAACAGCCTGGATTGTAGTTAAAATCTCTGTGACTTGCTCAGCTGGTATGGCTCAGTGGTTGAACATTGACCTATGAACCAGGAGGTCATGATTCCCAGTCAGGGTATATGTGGGTATATGTGGGCTCGATACCCAGTGTTGGGTGTGCAGGAGGCAGCCAATCAATGATACTCTCTCATCATTGATGTTTCTATCTCTCTCTTCCTTACTCTCTGAAATCAATAAAAATATATATTTTTAAAACAAAACTGTATTTTCATCTGCTTAACGCACCAAACTAAAGCAAGTTTGCATTTATAGGGGATTGGACTGAAAGAAGTTTGCTCTGTGCAGTGGTTAAGACTGTCTAGCTTTAATCCTGTCTTTGCTATCTAACCACGTGTCGCTGGGCAAATCGCTTAATCTCAGGTTCTTTAGCAGTGAAATGGGGCAATATTAGCTGTGTCATAGGGGCAGAATGAGGATTAAATGTCTGTCATGAGAAATAATGGCATGCAGCACAGTGGTTGGCAAATAATAGGCCTTATTGAATATTAATCATTACTGTCTTTGTTTATCACTTAAATGGAAATCAAAAACTCATTTGCTAAAGCTCTCCTTTCATGGCCATTGTGGAAAGAACAGGAGTTTTGGTTTCACCCAGGTGTGGATGTAAATCCCGTCTGTGCCCTTCACTGGCTGGGTGATGTCGGGCAAGTGAACCTTCCCTGACCTCAGTGCCGCTCCCCTGTAGGATGGGAATGATAATCTCTGTTTTGCACATGTGTCTGGTCCAACATGTATGCTTAATAAAAAGAACTGCTCTACTTTGACCTGCATCAGGCAGTGATGGGACTAGAATTCCTTGGGGTCACTATTATTGGAGATACGTACCATTTAATAAGCCTCTGTAAGACTCTAAAAAGCTTTCACCGGGACAGACTCCTTGCAGGTTTTCTTTAGGTTCAGCCAAGAAAGAAGTGTGAAATCTGGAAAATAAGCGTTTGGTGCCTTGTCCTTGCTTTCCTTTCCTTCCAAACCAGAGCCTTGTGCTTCCTCCTGGTCCATCAGAGTGTCCCACCAGTCTCTCCTCCTTCAGGAAACCCCATCTTCTAGAGCTTCCCCTTCTCATCACCTCATCACCCTACTTCAATGACCCATCCTTTGTGGCATCCTTCAGGACCTGTGAGAAAATGGGAAGCTAAGCTGGGAGGCTCATTTGAGTTAAGGGGTAGTGAGTAAGAGTTGATTAATGTGTCATTCCTTTCAGGGAATTTATTTATACAGTGTTTTAAACAGAGACCTTCAATCTTGGAATGCTAAACATTTCAGGGTGAAGAGAGCTCCCAAGGTTTGTGCTCTTCATTTGACTGTTAAGTCAAGACCTCACAGTTAGCAGCAGACCCTGGGTTAGAAGTCAGGCCTTCTGATTTCCAGTCCAGATTTCTTCCTGTGAAAATGGAGCCATGCTGGGAATATTGGGTTCCAAGGCAGGCCAGTTTGGAAGATAGCTTTGGTGACGTGGTCTGATGCAGTGCCTCCTTCTCCTCCATGAGGAGCCCAGGGTGAGGGCTGTGATGTGCCCTGAATGTTGACCACCTTCCCGAATGTGCCAGTAATGGCTCGGGAAGATAAGTGTCAGATTTCCAGTTTTTGATTTAACTTTTGAGATGGTTTTATTTCTCATATTTAAAAAATACACTTTGTTAATTGCACAGGGAAGAATAAATAGGTACTGAGTCACAAGAAAGGTCATTTGTATGCCAGAATTCAGAGTCCAATTGTATTCAATTATACCCATATTAAGAATGTACTCTCCTTTCTGTGAGATCTGAGTTCTTCTCAGGAACCCGAGCTAATGCCTGGGACTCCGCTGGGCCTCGAAGTGTGCCAGAAAAACAGGGCCATGCTTCGCTTTAACCCTCTCACCTCACTGCCAGTGAGCCTGAAGCTCCAACTACCAATTTCTCTGAGGGAAATGCAAAACTGGAACATGAAAGATAATAAAATCACCACCTATTAGTGCTATGGAAAGAATGAGTCATCAGATTGGAGAGCTGTGGAAAGGGTCCAGAGAGAATGGAAACTGAGAAGGGTATGTTTTTATGGAGGGAGTGGGTTGCTTGAAGAAGAGAGAAGAAAAAGGAGAAAACACTTCTAGAGCTTTTAGGTACTTCCTTGAGTAAGCCACTTCTAGGTGGGGAACCATAGTTTGGGGAGCAGCTGAGGAACAGAAGGACAAAATGAAGATAGATGGTAACATACGGAGAGGGGTGTTACTAAAAACAGAGTTGGGAGCTGGTTGTTGAAATAAATTTCACTTATTACCAAACTTTGCTAGTGTCGACGCCATATTTAAAAAGTCCACTGTGAGCCCCATCAAATGCCCACTTACAGAGTATTTGCCTCTTTGGACTGGCTGTGGGAAGAGGTGATTAGTTCACCAATTTAACTTACAGAGATCCACCCTCCTCTTTTTTCTTGTTCCCAAATAAACCTTCAAGCAGGAAAGAACACACAGACCTTGACCCGATTCATGTCTGACTAAAGCAGGACTGTGGGAGTCCAGGGCCTGTAAATCAGCTCTCCTATCTGAGCTCCTCAAAGCAAACCTTCCCCCAAGGCAGTCACCTCAGCCAGAGTTCGCACACACTGACCAGCCCTCTGAAATTCTGTCTGCAGATAATGGCAGTCACAGCCGGCCTGTCTTCCTGAGAGAATCCTGTTGTCTGTGATATAATCCAGAAGAATCCCCAAGGTGGCTGATGAGATTTGCCTTCTGGAGGGAAAAAAATATAACAAGGATTAAAACACATTTCAAATTGTAGTTTAAAAAGGCCTTTAATCTTGCAATCCTAGATATTTCAGGATGCTAAAATGAGGAAGATACTTAAGTCTTCAAGTGAACTGTGGATTAATGAGGATTCAGGCACCACCATCTCTTTTACTGAGTTTTTTTTTTTTATTGACATGAGCTTTTCTTGAGTTCCAACCAGACTTTGGGCTACAAATAGCCTAAACTGGATTGTCAGGGACTCAAGTCAAGGACAGTTTGGGGACACAGGGTGAGGGAAAGTCCAAGTGTATGTGTTTCTAAATTGTGTTTTAAATCCATGAAATGAGAATCACCTGGGATGCTTGTTCAAAATGTTTGCTTAAAATATTCCTAGGCTCTACCCAAACCAACTGGACCAGAAATTTGAGGAAAGGTTGGTAGCCTAAAACTTTACATTTTACAGTTTCTCCATGTGATTCTAATGCACACCAAGGGTCGCTTTAATGAAACTCAGCTCCTAAAATTTCCAATATCTGTTTATTTCCAACCTAAATTTCAAATTCTTGGGAAAGACTGTGATTGGCTTCCAACTATCTGTTGCAAATAACAAATGACCTTAAAACGTGGTGACTTAAAAACACAATTTTATCATCATTTATTGTTCAGGAATTTGGGCAGGGCTCAGCTGGGTAGTTCATACAGCATCAGCTGGTGCTGCTGAAATGTGGCTAAAGGATCCACTTCTAAGATGGCACATTCACATGACTAGTAGGCTGTTCTCAGTTGTTAGCTGGGAGCTCAGTCCCACCATCATAGGGGGGAGACCTCAGTTCCTTTCCATATGGGCCTCTCCATGGGGCTGCTTGGCCTCCTCACAGCACTGCAGCTGGGTTTCAAAAGCAAATTCTCTGAGGGATCCGATCAGAAGTTGCAAAGCTTCTACTGACTGAGAAGTCAGACAGCATCACTTCTTCTATATATTATTGGACTAGAAATTCATGAAGACCAGCTCAGTTTTAAGCATAGGAGAAATAGAATTCACCTTTTGATGTGAGGAGTAGCACCTGCATAGAGGGAGGGAAGAAATCAGTGGTGGAATCTTCTACGACTTTCTACTGTGCCCTGATTGGATCAGTTGTTGATCCCCAGATCAATCAGTCATGGTCACAGGAATAAAAACGTAGAATAGATTTCTGTAGAAAGTGTTCCGTGTTATTCATATTAATAAGAAATTGGAATTTACTTAAATATATAGTATATTAGGAGGGTGGTCAAATAAATTAAAGATGTGGTATCATGTCATAGTTAAAAGCAGAGGCTCTGGAGTTGGTCAGCCTGGCTTTAAGTCCTATTCTGCATCTAATCAGCTGTATTACCTTGGACCAATTTCTCTGACTTTCATCAAAATATTAACAAAATGATTTTACCCAATTGCGGTAGTCAGTCTTCCAAGATGGCTCCCATTGATACCGCCTTCTGGTATTCATGTCCTCTGTGTAGTTCCCTCCCACATCAGAGAGGCTTATTTATGTAACCAGTAGAATATTGTGAAAGTTATGCAATGTGACTTCTGAGTCTAGGTATACAAGATATTGTGGCTTCCATGTTGCTCCTTTTGGGATTACTTGCTCTGGGGTTGCCATGTTGGGAGGGTACTCAATTAGCCCTATGAAAAGGTCCATGTTGCAAGGAATTGAGGCCTACTGCTAGCAGCCATGTGAGTGAGCATCTTGGAAGTGGATCTGTCAGCCTCAGTCAAACCTTCACATAAAATATGCTGAGTAACTGGCTGACATCTTGACTCATGAGTGACCATTAGCAAGAACCACTCCAATGAGCCACTCTCAAGTCTCTGAGCCGCAGAAACTGTGTGAAAGAATACATGTTTATTGTTGTTTCAAGCCACTGAGTTTGGAAGTAATTTGTTAAGCAGCAACAGATAACAGGTCATTTAACTTCTCTGTGGCTCAGTTTATTCATTTGTTAAATTGGGACAGTACTGCTTGCCTGAGCTTTTTGCACAGAACACATATGGTATTTGAAGATTTACAGGGCTGACATCCTTCTATAAAATCTTAGAAGCAAGATGTGTTTTGGTGTAAAATTTTTCAGCTTTTATTAAAGTAATAAATTGTGGTATATTCTGAAACACCCCATCGGGGTCTAATTCAGCATCTCATTATCAAATGGTAATATTCCTGCATCAAAATGTATGATTATGCATCATCAAGAAAGATAAATAAGATAAATAAAGACTAAAAATAATCTTATGTGAGTTTTTCTCTCAGGATTTGCTACCAAATGAATTAGTTGCAATTATACAAACAAACAAAAAAATAAGTAAAAAACTGGATTTTCAGAGCTTTTTGAGTTTTCTGGAATTTTGATAGGAGATTGTGGATTTGTATGATTTTTATCATTCCAGGGCTTCCCAAATGCTAAATCCCTATATTTTCTGGTGGGTCTCTGGTTATCTTTTCCCATTTATTTAGATTGATGAGAAAGAGCCTAACATGGCCTCCATCACTCTTCAGAAACCCAAGGAATGGTAGGCTGAAGCCCTGGAAAAACCAGAGTTCCAACTAGTGGATCACCCCTCTTATGAACTTAGTTCTGATTTCTGGGTCAACACCTGATAGTCATGACCCTGGAGGAGGCTAGTGAATCATCCAGTCATGGGGTTTGGTGATGATTCCAGAAGATCGAAGTGCTGTCAGGAGTGCTTTTGGCTGAAGTTCTGGAAGGTACTGATTACATATCCAATTATGCAATTGGCATGAGGCTTGCCTTATGATACAACTAGATTCTCACCCAAACTGAGCATGTGAGACAGGGTCCTCATCTGGGAGAGCGTGATGTCCTGGTGGACTTCAGGCCTTGGAGCCCAAGGAAATTATTCCTGCCAAGATGTTACCTTTCCTCTCTTCAGAGAATGGGAAATGGAATGAGAGCCACCTCTGTCCGTATTTACCCTCTCAACATCTTCCTTTGAACCAAGGTCAGAGACGATTTGGAGGAACCTGAAATGATTCTCATATACACACACTTGATGTGTTGTCTGCCTTCATGGTATGAGGGGAGGACTTTTCCAAGCTGAGCCAATTCCTAATATTCAATATTCAATAATTGAAGTCTCACTCAAATGGAATAAGACGTTGTACCCTGTTTGTAGGCAGGGTAGTGTACTAGAACTAGAAATCATGTGCGAGGTCCAAGCCCCATTTCTGCTGATGACCACGAGTTTGGTCAAGTAACTGTATCTTTCTGAGCATCGTTTTTGTGAATAATTTGAGAATTTGAATCTTGAAACTAGTCTAAGAAAGTACCCTGTTTTGAGCATTATATTTATTTATAGAGCCTTATAGCGACAAGATTTTTTTTAAAGAAAGCAATATGTGTTTTTTATTAAGGGGAAAATAAGTTAAAAAAAATGAGGTTGGAGGCCCATTAAACTCTGGGAGGAGAAACGGTGGTTTCACTGTCAGATTTCCTCAGCCCCACTGTATGGGCATATGGAATTGTGTGACACATTTTTGCTCTAACCA
>NW_006293700.1:7332064-7350646 GCF_000327345.1 Myotis davidii
GGCAGCCAAGATCATGTTTTTAAAATATATTTTATTGATTTTTTTACAGAGAGGAAGAGAGAGGGACAGAGAGTTAGAAACATCGATGAGAGAGAAACTTTGATCAGCCGCCTCCTGAACACCCCCTACTGGGGGTGCACGCAACCAAGGTACATGCCCTTGACCGGAATCAAACCCGGGACCCTTGAGTCCCCAGGCCGACGGTGTATCCACTGAGCCAAACTGGTCAGGGCATCTGTTTCTTTTTAAAAAAATGTAAGTTGTTTCTCTGTTTTCCATAGTTTCATTTTATTTTTATTTTTAAAATATATTTTATTGATTTTTTACAGAGAGGAAGGGAGAGGAATAGAGAGTTAGAAACATTGATGAGAGAGACACATTGATCAGCCGCCTCCTGAACACCCCCTACTGGAGGTGCACGCAACCCAGGTACATGCCCTTGACCAGAATCGAACCTGGGACCCTTGAGTCCGCAGGCTGTCGCTCTATCCACTGAGCCAAACCGGTTAGGGCTAGTCTCTGTTTCTATATATCTACAGCTATAGCTAATAGTTAAACATTGTTTTTTTTTTTAAATATGCAAATAAGAGAGTTCTCATCTGGGCCAGTTGAGGAGAACAGGGGAGGTGGGCAGCAAAGAAAATTGCAGGGGGAGAGTGATTTAGAACTGGGGAGTATGGAGCCAGGGAGAATAGTTAGGGGGCCAGAGATCATTGCATCCCCATGAAGCATTACCGTCTCCTCCCTCCTATCCTTTCTGCAATCACTGTCATTTACAATGTCATCATTAGTTTAAATTTTAAATGTCATTCACATTTAAAAAGTCATTGTACATTTTACTTCTACATCTGTTATTATCCACACTATTATTATCCACACTATTCATACTTACTATTTTTGCTTTAGACTTTTACATGGTCAACTTAAGTGCTTCTTCCTCATCAGGCCCCGAGAAGGAGGGGGATATCAAATTCCTAAGATATAATTTGGGCAATGATATCCTAGTGGGGTTGAGCAACTTGCCTAGGGTCTTCTTTCATGTTGGAAGATCTGGATGGTGACTTCAGGATTCTGTGGTCTCATCACCCCCAGTGTGAAGGTGGGGTGGAGACAAGTGCCCAGCGCCTCCCTGGTGGACATAGAAATATTAAGACCTGTAAACTGGGGATATTCTCCATCATGGATCCCTAGAGTTGGGAACAGAAGGGGGACAAGGAATTAATATGGTCCCAACTTGCCTTGTGATGGAGTTGAGTGGTAAAGGAGGCAGCACAAGGTAGCAAAACCTTGGATACTTTTATCTTATATAACATGTTTATTTCATGAGTGGGGAGGTCAAGGTCCAGAGAGGGGAAGTAAATTATAACAATAATTGTTCTGAATTGTTGAGTGCTGGCTGCTTTATGGATGTTACCTCTTTTAATCCTGGTGCAACCCTCTGAGGGAGTGTATTAGTTTCCTGTGGCTGCTGCAACAAATGGCCACAAACTTGGTGACCTAAAACAGCAGAAATTTATTCTCTCAGTTCTGGAGGCCAGAAGACCAAAATCAAGGTGTTGGCAGGGCTGCCCTCCCTCCAGTGGCTCTAGGTCAGAGGTGAGAACTCTTCCTGGCCTCGTCCAGTTTCTCATGACTTCAGGTATTCCTTGGCTGCAGAACTCCGAGCTCTGTGTTTCAATCCCTTCAGCATTTCTCTTATAAGGACACGTCATTAGATTTAGGGTCCACCCAGATAATCCAAGATTATCTCATCTTGAAATCTTTTACAAAACTACGTTTGCAAAGATCCTTTTCCCAAATAAGGTTCTAATCCTTTGGGGCGGGGGGTTGGGGGGGCTATGATTCCTCCTACCACAGAGTGATGTCATCTTCTTTTGACCGAAGAAGACACAGATGCTTATAGAAGCTAAGCTACCTTAACACACAGCCAAGGTCACACAGCCATCAAATGGGTCTTTTCAGTGCCTATATTTAATAACAATAATGGCAATAATGGCTGACACTTGAATAGCACTTACATGTATTGATTCAGTTAATCCTCTCAAAAACTCTATGAGGGGTCAGGTATTATCATAATCCCCATTTTAGAGATGAGAAAACTGAGCAACGGAGGGGTTGGTTAATTTTCCTAAGGCCACACAGAAGAGTGAAGAGCAGAGCCAGGCACGCTGGCTCAGTCTGTGCTCTCATCCACCCAGATACTGCCTTAGGTTCCTCCTCAGACGTGAAAGATCACAACACAAGCCATTGTCAGGGGCGTTTTCAGTGGTCGCTAGGAGTTTTAAAAGGGGTCCTGAAGGATGAGCACCTAAGCTGTAGCGGGGGAGACAACCTGTAGGCAAGAATGCAGACCTACGGGACTTGGACAAACCCTCTGGGCAAGGAGCGTCTTATTGGCTCGGTCTTGAAGCTTTCACTTCCCGGCTGATGGTGCTGTGACAGACTTACTTTTGTTTGTTCACAGGCATCCTGTAGGTCACCCAGGCTCACAACTGGTCTCTCTCTCTTCCTTCTTCCTCCCCTTTCCATGTCCAGTTAGTGACCAGTTCCTTGTGGATTCTGCCACCACATTTCATGTGCCTTCCCCTCCCTTTACATTCGTAGCCATAGCTCATCATCCCTCCTGGGAACCAAAATAGCCTCCCTTCTAAACTGTCTGAACTTCTCCATCCTTCCCATGGCTGCCTGCAGAGTGATCTTCATGTAGCACTCACCTGGAAGAAGACCATACGCCTTTCCCATGGCCAGTAAACCCCTTCCTCATATTGCACCGCCCCCCACTCCAGGTGCCACTCTGAAAACTTACCTTCTCTCTCCTTAAATCTTAAATGCCTGGACTGCCATTCATTCATTCACTCATTCATTCAGCAATCTTTGTTGATTGCCTTCTCTGTGTTAGGAACTAGGGTAACGGATATGAACAAGGCATTCATGTTCTGGGTCTTCTTGGACCTTCCATTCTGGTGGGGACCTCAACTAAATAAACTCAGGAAAGCCAATAAAATAATAAATGATTATGATAAAAGGTATGAAGAGAAGAAACGGGGTGAGAGAGACTGATGCAGTGGGTGGGTTGGAGACTACTTTAGATAGGGTGGTCAGGGTGGGTGCTGAGGCGGTGCTGGAAGTTCTTGTGATAACTGAACTAGGTAATATAGGTACAGTGCTTAGTAAATGGGCAATAAATATTAGCCATTATTACTTACTGACCCATTCATTCACCCCACATTTTTTTGAAGGCTAGTTGTTACACCCATTTGTATAGACACTGGTGATCTCCATCTTGAGTGCAAAAGTATCAGGGCTCCCTCAAACGCATTAGCATTTTTAGCTTTGACTTTCAGATAAGTAAGCCAAATAAATCTATACCCAAAGTGGGGACGAATTCTGTTTTCGTCTCAAACACTCCACCAAAGGTAAGTGTCTCAGAGGCTCTGCTAATGCATTGTATTATTTTCCCTTTGGTCTTATCTGAAGCACAGATGTCTCCACATTGCTTCCCTCCCAGTCCCTTTCAGACGGTTTTGATTATGCAGTTGCCCCGAGGTGGCCTCTTGTCTCTGAATGTGGATGGAGCTGACAGGTCTTTTGGGGGAAACTGCAAAGACAGCCTCTATTTTGAATAGGACATACCTCTGTGCCTACGTCTTCCTAATTTACAGGCACCTCAGACTCTTGGATCTCTGTCCTCAAAGGACCATTTTATGGTCCATTGGCTTATTGTGGAAGCATTCCTGGGAAATTCTGGACCACAGGCCCTGGAATCCTAATTAAGTCAGACAAGTGCAATGAAGACCAAAAGGGACTGGTGGATATCTTTAGGGAACAAAACCCAGCTTCCCCGCAAGAAGGGAATGACGTGGCCCTTGAATGGGAGCCTAGAGTTCCTATAAGATTGCGTGAGAACTGACATTTGAGTAACCAGACCCCCTCCCCCAGCACCCTCAGGATTGGCTCCTGCTTTGAGGTGCAGCCTCTCCTGACGTCACCCCAAAGGCTTATGTTGTCAACACTGAGACTAGGACACTTGGGGTGACGTTGTGCTAACAGATTAGTTCTCTTAGATAATTGCTTGTGTCTGACCCTGGGCTTCATCTCATGGACCCCAATTCCTCCTTGATTGGCATTTGGCACATGTTGCTTATCTTGGACTTTTGGGAAGTGGCTCAGAAGCTGTGTCTTGTATACATTGTCTTTGGAGTTTATTAAAAAATTACTCGTCCCCATGAAATGGTTTGTTTCACTTCAATACACATTTGCTGAGATTCTTCTCAGTGCCAAGCCCCACGCTACAGCAGTGAAAGATGTCCCCACCCAGCAGATGTCCCTGATGACAAGAGGGAATTGAGGATGAGCCATGGTCACAGTGGCCTAGCCTGAGGCAGAGTGGGGTGAGGATGCATCAAGGATGTCTTCTTGCAGGACTTGGTATCCTTATTGGGATGAATAGTGCCTCTCCCAAATTCATGTCTACACAGAACCTCAGAATGTGACCGTAATTACAAACAGGCTCTTTGCAGATATGATAAGGTAAGGATCAAGATGAGATCACACTGGACAAGGATGGGCCCTAAATCCAATCAGAGATAGAAGAGAGCACACAGAGAAGGCCATGCAATGATGGAGGTATAACCCAGAGTGATGCAGTTACAAGTTAAGGATGGCAGTATTTTCAGGAGCCACCAGGAGCTGGAAGACACAAGGAAGGACCCTCCCTTAGAGCCTTCAGAGGGAGCCCAGCCCTACCGACACCTTGATGTTGGACTTCCAGCCTCCAGAATGGGGAGAGAATACATTTCTGTTTTTTAAGCCACCGAATCTGTGGTAGTTTGTTATGGCTGTGCACTTGGGGTTCATCTTGAATAGGGTTCCAGGGCAAATAGCAATGTAATCATCTTTCTGTCACATCTCATACTCTAGGATCTATTTTTCATTGTTGTCAGATGGATCCATATTTATCCTTTTGAAAGGTTAGACACCATATGTTCCTACCTGATTTAAACCCCAATGTTTAAATCAGATAAGGCCTGTTTTCACCGAGAGCAGGCTGGGCACTCCAATGGTGTTTAGGACCCATTTACTTATGCATCCACTTATTCATTCCACAAATATGTCAGCATTGTCTGTGTGCCAGGTCCTGACTGAACTTGGCCTAGTGGTTCATAGGGAACCAGGCTCTTAATATTGCCCCATAAAGAGCTCCCCTTCAGTTTCATTCAACAAGTCTCTATGGTGCTACAGTGTGAAAGGAGCTGGAATAAAGCGAGGGAGAGGACAAAGGTTGGAGAAGGCTCCACAGAGGAAACAAAGGCCTGGGGAGGCAGGGAAAGGCATCATAGCAGAGGGAATAGCATATGCAAAGGCACAGAGGCATGGACATGCAAAGCATGTTGGAGCGAGGCCCAGGGTGTCAGACATCCTAAGAAGGACAACGTGTTGGAGTAAAACCTGTCACAGTCCTTGTCCTCTGGGACGTTATTGTTTTTTCACAGGTGGCAAAAGTAAATTCAGCTTTATTGGGATCTTTGGGTTTAAAGATGTGGATCCTGGGGACTTTCTGTTGTTCACCAGAGAGAGTGGATGCAGAAGAGGCAGGGTCACAACAAAGAGGCCACCTGGAGGGGACACCGGAGGCTCCAGGTCAGGGGGTTCACCTTCAGAGCCACCACTGCTCATGGGGAGAGCGTCGGAAGGGTCTGAACGGGGTGGGGCCAGCATGCCACAACTCCATCCTGCCGGGGCCATGCTGCCCTGCCAGAGGATGGCCACGCCTCGGTCAGGGAATGGCCTGCTGGCCGGACTTCTCCCAGGATGCCTGCTGGGAGCCAGGTCCAGGCTGTGAGAGGTTTCCAGGGCCCCGCTTGCCACTCGCCCCCCTGCAGCTTCTGCCGTCTGTCACTATTGCTCTGTCAGGCTCCTGTCCTGTCACGGTTTATGTTGGGACGGGGTGTTTGATATTTTCATTAGTGTGTTTTCTTGCTTAGACCTTGCTCTGCTTCATTCCCCCCTTTCCTTGTTGCCTGTTGAAATGATTCATCAGGAGAGTTGACATTTTTTAACTTAAAATGTTTTAGTTTAACTGCTGCCGGCTAAATATATTTTGACCTCAGCTCTGTCCTGCGGCTCTCTGCTCAGCTGGGGAGACCAAGGAAGCCTGGTGCCAAAAGCTTCTCTCTTTTTTTTGGACTGAATCCTCCTCAGCAGATCGGAAAGGATGCTGCGTGTCCTGAGGGTTGTTTTGCAACGAGTTCAGATAGGGGCTTGGCCAGTGGGATGCCCAGCTGTGTGAATGTACCTGCCGCAGAGGTGTCTTATCTGATTCCCGAAGCTGGCCAGCCACGTGTCCAAAAGGGTCTGGCCCTGGCGCCATCTTTCTTTATAGAACCCAGTGGGCAATTTACAGAGTTGTTCTGTGCCCCAGGGAGACTTGAACGAGCTCCAAGGAGCCACTAAGGCTGGCAGCTTATTAAGTACTGGACCTCCGTACGGAGGGAGAGACAGTGTGTTAGCAAGTCTCTGACGGAAGGATTTTTGGAGATCCCAGAAGGAGTTCAATGACAGCAAGAGTCCCACTTTTTTAAAAAAATGTTTTTTTAAAAAATGCAAATTTTCATTGATTTCAGAGAGGAAGGGAGAGGGGAGATAGAAACATCGATGAGAAACATGGATCGGCTGCCTCCTGCACACCCCCTACTGGGGATTGAGTGTGCAACCTGGGCATGTGCCCTGACTGGGAATCAAAGCATCAATCTCTTGGTTCATGGGTTGACTCTCAACCACTGAGGCACACATGCCAGGCTAGAGTCCCACTTTAAACAAAAATGTATTTTTTAAATTGATTTCAGAGAGGAAGGATGAGGGAGATAGAAACATCAATGAGAGAGAAACATCAATCAGCTGCCTCCTGCACGCCCGACACTGGGGATCAAGCCTGAAACCTGGGCATATGCCCCGACTGGGAGTCGACTTGCAACCTCCTGTTCATAGGTTGACGCTCAATCTTTGAGCTACACTGCTGGGCAAGAGTCACGCTTTTAATGTGGGGCAAGTAGGATCCTTTATAGACAAAACTCTTTTTACCCTCCAGGCTTGAGCAAGGCAGGCCATGACTCTTAGTCCCCCACCCAGACTCACCAAACTCAGTTCAGGATGGTAAAGGGACAGAAAAGAGAGGACAGGATCAAATCTGAGCAGAGGGTCTGGGCTGCTTCAACTGGTGCCTTCATACACGACTCTTTGTAGATCCAGTCTCGATATTCATTGACTAATTATTAATCCACTCATCATATACTTTTTGAAAATCTATATGTATGTAGCTAATACTGAGACTAGCCCTGGGAATGCAGAGAAAAGGGAAGATGTAACGGTCTAGAGCAATGGTTCTCAACCTTGGCTGCACATTAGAATCACCTGGGAATCTTTGTAAAATCCTGATTTCTGGGCCTCATCCTCCGGAAATTCTGTTTCTTTGTTACTAATGTTGTGACCCCACCCCATAACAAAGAAACAGAATTTCCAGAAGATGAGGCCCAGAAATCAGGATTTTACAAAGATTCCCAGGTGATTCTAATGTGCAGCTAAGGTTGAGAACCACTGGTCTAGAGGAAAACACAGTAATTATAAATAGGTTAAGAGTCTCAAAGATAAAAATACAGAAAGTAGCCCTAGCTGCTTTGGCTGGGTGGATAGAGCGTCAGCCTGCAGATCAAAGGGTCCCAGGTTCAATTCCAGTCAAGGACACGTACCTTGGTTGCAGGCTCCTCCCCAGCCTGGGCCCTGGTTGTGGTTCATGCAGGAGGCAACCAATTGATGTGTTTCTCTCACATCGGTGCTTCTCTCTGTCTTTCCCTCTCTCTTCCGCTCTCCCTAAAAATCAATGGGAAAATTATCCTCGGGTGAAGATTAAAAAAAAAAAAATACAGAAAGTATAGGAGACAATGGGAACATTTAATGAGAGAGCTGACCCAGGCTGGGGTGTGTGGGGTTGGGGAGGGGGAGGGGAGGGTACACGAAAGGCCTCCTTGATTCAGTGACTTTTACCAAATCTGGTGTGTAAGGAATAAATTGAAATTAGGTGAGGTGAAGAGGTGAGAGAGGTGTGTATTAGGCAGGGGCAACTGCAAGTGCAAAGTCCCTCAGACAAGAAAGAGGGGGCAGAAATAATAAAGATCTCTTGAGCAAGGGTCAGGGGAGGCTTCTATCACACATGGAAAGTCCAGAGCATGGGCCTGTGGTGCCAGACTCAGGGCAGCAAGACTCGTTCCAGGTGCTCCCATAGGTGGGGAGAGGACTTTGCGTATACCGCTGGGCTGGGACAGGGCTGGCTGTGACAGGATGGGGAGGGACCCGCGTATGAAGGTCTTCAGTGCCCACAGATGAGCAGTGAGGTGGTTTTGACTCCACCTTATAATGACCTAGGATGCTTTTCAAAACTACAGAGCTCTGGGCCCCGCCTCTGAGAATCCCCATCTGTCCCTCTCCACTGGGGATCAGTCCCATGTTCAAACATCTTCCAGGTGATTGTAATGTGCCTCCAGCTTCCACTTATTCCTGTGCCCGGGACTGGGCCCAGTGTGGGAGGCACTTTGAGATAAAGAAGGCCACAGGGAAAGTCAGCCCCAGCACTGGGAGGGCAATAATTGCTGTAATCTCTGAAGGAATTTGTTGGCTTTCCTCAGAAGAGCAATTCTCATAACATTTACCAAAATGAAAATCCTGATTAATTCTGCAGGTTTATAGCTCCCCAGAGGCTGGGGAAAAAACATCTCTTGGCAACAGAAGCAAACTTTATTCTGGCAGCACAGACAATGCTGCGAACACCAGATACGGAGCTGCACATACTTTCTGGAATTCCAACGCACCGCATCCCTGGTCTCAGGGACACTCGGCCATGGCCACTGCTCCTGCTGCCACTCAGACCAAGGGCTCTTCGCCCTTCTGTTCCCAGTCTCCATGGTGTTCGGGCAGATGTGGCTTTTGTCAGCCCAGCATATCTTCCTTTGGGGAACCACTCCTATGCCATTAAGTGCCGTTCAGATAGGTTGTCCACGATCATTAACCCCACCTCTGCCTGTAGGGACGCCATCCAGGACTAGCCAGTTATGGTAGTATGATCCCAAGAGGTTGCATGGAACTCAATAAGGGCCAAACAGGATTGTTTACTTCTTTTTAGGGTTAATATATGGATAATGGTAAAGTCTCTCCTGAAGATGCTAAGCTAGAGAATGTGAGTCTGGATTTGTCCTCACACGGTGTGGAGAACAAAGCCAGAGAGAGAGAGAGAGAGAGAGAGAGTATTTTGCCAACAATAGGCCTGGTTCCAGGCCTCCAGCTCTGGAACTTTGGGTCTTGTGAGCTCTGGCTGCACCTGTTTAGGGTCAAGCTTTTTGGAGTAGGGTTCTGTCTCTTGCAACAAGAACGTCTGGACTAACACAGCCGGTTTTTTGGTTTCTCATCGACCTCAGGAGAAGGTGGAGGCGTGGGGAATGCACTGGAGAGTGAGGCAGGCGTGGTCAAAGAGTTTGTGAGGCAGCTGTCCCTGCGAGGTCCAGGTGTCTGTCTCGGGGTCGTAGCAGTCAAAGGAGGCCGAGTCCTCGATGTGGCAGTCCGTGGTCAGCCGCCGGCCGCCCGTCACGTAGAGCTTGTTGCCCATCACCGCGGCCCCGTGGTGCATCCTCCGGTCTTTCATGTCCGCACATTTGACAAACTTGTTGGACTGAGGGTCATAAGCCAGAATCCTCCTTGTGTAACCTGAAAGCCAAGTGGAATGGCAGCAAGGTCAGCATTGCTCATTTGGGAGTGGAGGTCAGTGGTCTGGGTACGAGTCTGATCTCTGCCCTCGCCTAACACTGAGGCTGGAATCTGAACTACAGCGTGGCACGTTAACCGGTAACCTGCCCAGGGTTAAGTGTGCAGCAGGGATGGGGTTTGGCCCCTGCATCCCTAACCCCAGGTTAAGGCGGCACATGGCCCGTTTTCGATGGGGAGCTGCCTCCTGACTCCAGTGCCTTTCTCAGCCTCACTGGCTTCTTCATCCCGCTCACATGCCCACCCCAGAGCTACAACAATCCAAAGAAGGAGCCTTTGGGAACTCATGGGTCCCCACAACAGCCTTATCGGGTGGGGCCCTCTGAGGATCTCCATTTTACAGATGAGCAAACTGAGGCACAACAGAGTAATCACTTGCTGAAGAGCATCCAGCCAGGGAGTGGCAGAGGCAGGATGTGAACCCAGATCTGTCGGACCCCCAAACCGGTCCTCTTAACCACGACACTACACTGTGACTACAGAGGGATGATCCATCAGTAGCTAATGTTAACAAGAGTAAACGTGTTTTGAGTACTTGCCACGTGTCTGGGACCACGCCATGTGCTTTCAATACATGAGTATGTTTTATTATCACAACAACTCTGTGAAATAAGGCATTATTTCATTCCTGTTTACAGAAAATGACAGGGAGAAACTTCTGGAGGGGAAAAGAACTTTGTCAAGTTGTCCACACTCCCTCAGCCAGAGGGATGTGATTTTACAAAGACAGTCTTGTGGAACAACGTCCACCTATTAGTGACCCTTTTTCCATGGGAGATGCCAAGTTATGCCCAGCCTGGCGATCCTCTGCTCAAACTCACCTCCCACGATGACAATCCGCTCCCCAAGCACCACTGCAGGGGCACACACGTTCTTGATCATTCTCGTCTCCATTTTGAACCACGTGTTTCTGGAAATGTGATAAACCTGAGGGGGAGATAGAATCATGGCTCTGTATTTTAAAGTGATATTTTCAAAAGACAGAAGTAGTAACTAAGCCCCGGAAGGTGTGGCTCAGTTGGTTGAGCATCTTCCCATGCACCGAGGCGTTCAATTCCCTGTCAGGGCACATGCCTGGTTTGTGGGCCCAATCCCCAATGGGGTGTGTATAGGAGGCAACCGATCGATGATTGATGTTTCTCTCTCCATCACTGTTTCTCTCTCCCTCTCCTTTCCTCTCTCTCTAAAACCAGTAAAAACACATTTAAAAAAACATGGTCCTCTTTAAAAAGTAGTAATGAAAGGGTGAAATGGGAGAGATTTTTCCAATTTTTAGAATTTTTAGTAGGTATATTACTATCAATAAAAAATATAATTAAATAACAGAAAGAAGAATATTACTAGAAATTGGTCTTTATGTGACCGCCATGAGATCAGAGGCTGTGTTTCTATAAAATGGACCCAGAGTTATGCATTGTAGTATGTGTTTGCTTCCCTTGCTCGGGACAATTTTTTCTTTTAATGAGAAATGGAGCAACTTGGATGGTCATGAAACCAGTGCTTTTTCGGTTATTTTCATTTCTAGCTCCTGGTTAAATGTCTAATTGGTCCAGTGTATCCAAGATTGTCTTCAGCCAAGAGCAAGTCTGGGGCTACGTGAGGAAGGCTCTTGGACAGCTCATGCTTGAGAGTCATTAGAACCATAGACAACACGGAGCACGAGGAAAGGCAAACAGAGCACAGAGATGGGCTGCACTCGGAAACAGAGCCAATCAGGATCCCCAGAACTTGTTTTCCTGGTAATTTTCTCATTTTAAAGTTCAAATATCAAATGTAAATTAGTTCATTACTGGCAGAATTTAGCACAAGAGAGATAGGATGGACTTCATATAAGGAAAAAAGGAACAAAAGTACTCATTTATAGAGGAAAATGGCCCAGTATTATTCACTGGGAATTCTTTCTGTGTAAAATACAATCGCCATCATATAAAGGCCTTATTATTTTTTAAAAATCAGTTTACCAAATTTTATCATCACAACCATCCAATGAAGTAGGTAGTATTACTAACCCCCATTTTTCAGATTAGACATTGAGGTTCAGAGAGGTTAAGTGACATTCCCAAAGTCACACAGCTAGAGTGAGAAGAGGAGCTGGTCTGGTTGAGTCCAGAGTCCATGTTCTTCACCTTTACATTCATGGTTGTATATGATGTACCTTTGTTTATATGAACCTTACACAAAATAATTCATAAATGGATAAAATCTTGTTGAAATTAAACTTCCTTCCTCCCTCTCTTTCTTTCTTCTTTTCCTTCTCCCCCCAACTTCCCTGCAGATGACAAGTGTGTATGTGTGTGTTATGCGAGTATTTATATGTGTGTGTGTTTGTGTTTGTGTGTGCATGTGGCGAGGGTACACACTTATGCACTTACATGATGAGAAGGACCAGCCATTTACCTGGATAAGGCGCACAGGGTTCTGCATAATGTCCTCTCCCCCAAAAAGGTAGAGTCTTTGGTCTTTCACAGCAACTGCAGGGTGCAGAACCCCCACTGGCATGCTGGCCATATTCTCCCAGGCGTTGCAGATGCTGTCATATCTCTCCATGGAGCCCAAGACCTCCTGCCCTTCTCCAATCCCCCCGATGGAGAAGATGAAGTTCTTATGGGAGGTGCTTCTGTGGGAGTAGCGAGCCGCCAGCATGGGCTGTCCCAGCCTCCACTGGTTGAGTTTCAGGGAGAAGATGTAGACATGGCGACTGGGCTCACTCTTCTCTGTGCCCACGGCCATGCCTCCCAGCACATAGACGCTGCGGTGCAAGGCCACGGCTGCGGCCTTGTAGAGCCGGGCGGGGAGTTTGGCGAGGCTCCGCCATTGGCCTGTCTGTCTGTGGTACAGCAGAACGTCCCTGGTGGTCTGCTGGTTGTCCTTCCTCCCACCCAAGAGGATGAGGAAGTCTTGGTAAGAGTTCCTTGGGGGCACGTGCCACGGAGGTTGGAGGTCTGGGACACCGGTGGTGCCATACAAAGAACACATTTGCCTCCTGGCCATCTCCAAGATGACCTGGCATGAGGGCGAGGACTGAAGGAGGGCGTCGTTGGCGATGAAGTGGTGGAAGAAGGCCGGGTGGATGTACGGAAGCCTGACGAGCTTGAACAGTTCCTGCATGTGTCGCTTCCGGGTCTGGAGGTCATGCTTGACCCAACCCATGAAGGCCTCAAACACCTTTTCCTCCTCCCCGCACAGCCCGTCGTCCCCCAGGTAGTCTCTCAACTCCAAGGCGCAGAGCTCCTTCAGGTCCGCGGATGCGGCCACCTCTGGGAAGTATGTCAGGGCCACCTGCCTGGCCGTCTTCCTGAGGGTCTCGCAGCTGAGGATCTCCGAGAGCCTGATCATGCCCAGGCAGTTGCTGGGGGTCAGCTGGCTCTGCAGGTAGGAGGAGCAGGCCTCAAAGAGCTTGGGGTACTGCAGCATGGAGGCCGCCTCCAGCAAGGGCAGGACGCTCTCGGCCGTGATGGGCACCTCCCCGGTGTACACATACAGGACCAGCTGCTCCAGGGTCGTGGCGTCGATGCCTCTCAGCTGGACCTTGGCCTCCCCGCGCTCCCGGAAGTTGCTGCAGAACATGGCCCGGAAGTAGGGGCTGCTGGAGGCCAGCACGTTTCGGTGGCAGGGGACCTCCCAGGCCCCAACACAGATGATTACATCCGTCAGGATCCTGCTTTGTCTTAAGCCATTGAGCTGCCTCAACAAGTCAGAGGAGAAGTCGTGGTCTTTGAAGAGCAGCCCATCTGCTGACTCCTTGTCCATCCTGCAAAGAAGTGGGGTGAAGGGGAGTTCCAAGAGGGAGCACGTACAGGAGGGTTTAGCTGTCACAGCTCGGAGACTTAGAGCATCTGTGTCCACTCACCAGTGCGTATGGGTATCGCCAAGAATATCGCTTAGTGAAGATTGCAGAGGGAGGCCACCCACGCTCCAGACCCCACAGCCGACACCTCTCGTTTTGGTTAGGATTGCTCTGAAAGGTAACAGGCAAATAACATCTTCCTTCAGATAATCTGAGAAAAAACAAGCAAACAAAAACAACGAAGGTTGTAGGAAGGTACTGATTGCCGGGGTCTGAAATGTTAGCCGGAAGCAAAATAAACAGCTCGTGCACTTGACCAGCGGAAGTCTGTGAGCCTTTCTCCAGATTCTCAGCCTTCTGTTATTTAGTGAACTCATCTCTGCATCTTTCTGGGTGTTAGTTATGCCCCACGCTAGTCATTCTGAGGGGGCGTGGCCCTCTGGTAACCAGACAGAAACAGGGATGAAAAGGGACTTTTGCAATACATTTATTGAAACATGACTTCACAAATTCGTTAGGGTTTTGTTTTAAAGATGGGATAAATAGAAAGCAGAGCCCCAATAATACCCTGGGCAGGGTGTATTGCTCGACACCTGGCAGTCCACCTGCAGAAGAGGGAAACATTAGAGACATTTACCTTGTTTGGCTGCAGTGATAGCCACCGATGCCTGGTCCGACTGGTCCCGCCGGAGTTTCCACCTCTGGCTCCAAGTGAAACCATAAACCTGGGCCTTTCCTTCAGTTGACAAATGGTTGGTCCTGGGAGAGTTCTGGATTTGTTTATGCTAAAGGCGCTTTCACAGTTTTCTAGAGCTTTGTGACACAGCTGCTGGGCAGGGAGACGGTGTATACATTCCAGAGCTAAGAATAGCTGCATATGTATTTTCCACTGTTGGGACATGTGACTTTCCAGTTGCCTTTTGCAGCAGCCCCAGGGCTGGCAGGGCCGCGCATGCCCACATGCCTTGTTTCCTTGGCAAGTGTTTACATCGGCATAAATAGATCTGAAGGGACGGCTTCTCTCAGAGAAGACTCTGCTGCCTGCTTGGAAACATCCTGAAGTGCCTGGGAATTCTAGATGTTTGTAAACAGGTTGCTGGGGCCTGGGATAGTTACTGACCATAGTTCTGGGCACGTGGAAGGTAGTGGATGATCACAAGGGAAGCCAGAATGTGGGGTGCTGTTTAATGGGTTTCTGTTTCCACCGGAGTGGCAGGATCATTGGTGAGGGCTGTGATTGTCTCCTCCAGGCTCTGAGATGATGGGACCCATGACAAAAGCTGTTTTGAATATGTGTGAAGCATCCCAGGGGTTCCAGACTCTGGGAGACCAAACCTTTGTTGCTCTCCCGACCCTAGAGGCTTCTGTCTTCAAGTGGTGAGGGCAGCTGTGCTCTCTGCATCATACTGCCTCTCCCAGACACGAGCGATTGTTCTTCAGTTATTCTTTTTATAGGTCTGGCTTGCTTTTCTGTTTTACTTTTCTTTTTTTCTCCTTTTAGAAAGGCTTGAGCTAGAGGCAGGAGGCAAGGTTTATTGCTCTAGGCTGTTCCAGACAGAGAGAGAAAGAGGGAGGGGAAGAGAGAGATGGAGGTGGGGAGAGTGAGAAGCAGCAGCAGAGGGAGATGGGGATGGGTGTGGAGAGAGAGAAAGAGAGAAAGAATGGAGGAGGAGGGAGAAAGAGCAGGGGGCGGAAGAGAGGGTGGCAGGGAGGGAGGGAGGGAAGGAGAGGTGAAGGGAGAAGAAGGGAAGCAGGAAGAGGAGAATGATGAGGTGATGGAGTAAGCGTTAGTCATCAAATGTAAGAATCAGAACCATGATGGAAGGTTATAGAGCCACCAGGACGAGTAAAAAGGACCTAGGTCTCTCCTGCTCCCATGTCCAGAGAGTTCCTGATTGGGGATACCAGCAGCTGGTGGCAGGGAAGCCCATCTTTCTCTCCTTGTCGGTCTTGCTTGGACTATTGCAACATCCTCCCAAGCCAAATTTTCCCTTTGTTCCCAGTTTCTCTCCCTCCAATACACCCTCTCTGTCACCGCCAGCGTAACCCTGGAGAAGGCAAACCAGAGCCTGCCGGTCCCCTACACCATGCCCTTCAATGGCTCCTATGTCTGCAGGAGGAAGTCCAGACTGTCTAGCAGGAAACAGAGTGGCCTCCTGATACGTCCCACTTCAATTTTTTATGCTAGCTCCATCAGACAACTCGCAGATGCTTGTATGTGTCCGGTCCTCGTTGGGAAGGCTGGACTGACCTCGCCTGTAGGACACCCCAGGGCAGGAGGGAAGGAGTATCTTTCATTCATAGTTGCATGGATCAACCCCAAAGAGTCCAGAAGGTCAATGGCCACCGAGTATATCCTTAACATGTCATTGGGGCCAGGACCTCGGGACCAGAATTAGGAGCAGAAGATCTGAGCCTCGGGGGTCAGAGACCTATGGAGACACACCCATTAATTAGAATCCTTTGAGGAAATGGGGCAAGGAGCTGAATGTCCTCATTTATTTTAGGTTCCCATACATTCACCCCAAACTCCCAAAGAAGCACATAAAGTTAAGACAAAAAAAGTCTGCACAGTTTCTCTCCTGGCTGAGTGTGCTGGGCCCGGATTCCTATGGAAGGGCAGGCTGGTTCAGGTCAGCAGCAGGTCTGACAGCTGCAGGCAAGGAGGCCACCGACATGCTCCACCAACGCATGTCCAGGCCCCGTCCTCCTATCGCCATCGGGACAAGATGAAACTTTCACACTAACCAGTGAACCATGGCAGTCGGCCCCAGGGAGCAGTGTTTCAAGAACACGCAGACCTGCACCTACAGGGCTGAGAGCTCCTCAAACACTGGAAGGCTTGTTGTCCTTGTTGTCTTGCGAGAATCTCCCATTCCCGTCCATAGGTGAAGGAGAGGAAGTGGGAGCAGACACATAAGGCCTCAGTGGACTGGATCATGAAAAGCTGTAGGAAGGAACTTGCCTCTTGCTATGTGATTTAAAAACCTGTCTAGGTATGTGAGTTCCTGCCTGCCGGGGTCTGCATCTGTGTGGCTGGGTGTGTTTTTTACCAGCTTGTGCAGAGCTGAGCAAGGAATTTGTACTTCCGACAATGGCCGAAAGGCGGCCTGCTCCTTGATTCTGGTGTTGCCATGACGACTGTGCTCCAGGAACTAAAAGCCTAACCCTGCGTTTACTAGGCCAGTATTGCAAATGACAGCACAATGTCTTCATATTTCCCCCCCTAGGGAGGGTAAGGGAAATACAGACCAACAGAGAGAACAACAGGACTATTCGTGGGCTGTTGGTATATAGCCTGCTGTCAGGCCCCCTTCCTCCCTGAGAACTGCATCCTGACCCGATACATCATTTATGCCACAGATTAGCTTTCTGGGCTCTAAATCAAATTGGGAAGAAAAAAATAATACGATCAAAGATGCATTCTTGCTCTCTCATTTTAACACTGTGAGTCACCAAGAATACACTGCCTTGGCCTCCCTGCTCCCTAGCAGGCACTCCTGGTGGTGAGGTAGGCCTTTAGGCAGGAATATCCTCCCTCCAGCCCACTGAGGCACGATCTGGCAGTTTTATGCTGGAGTATAGAAGGGGATGACCTACAGAGAGGTGTCTGTTGAGAGGGTGAACTTTACTCCCAGATGTAGCATCAATTAGACTCCCTTGGGGAAATGTGAATTGGGCAAGGTAAGGGTCTAATTAACTAAGAGTCCGCCCGTCCGTCCATCCATCCATTGAATAAGACCAGGTCCCTTGCCCTTGTGGTACTTACCATAAGGGAAGTAGGGAAGATAGACAAATAATTTAAGTGTCCTAAGTATTATGAAGGGATGCCTTTCTCAACCTCCTCCTTCCCAAGTCACCCCTGTCCCACCATGAATTCTAAGTCCTCTAGAAAGAGAATCATATACAAGCTCTCATATCAGGCTGAGTTTTAGTCATGTGTTTTCATCTTTCTCTCCTGGATTGTAGCTCCTTGAGGGCAGGAAAAAGTCTACACTCCTGCCCCATGTTAGGAAAGGCAGAGAATGGAATTTGTTGACAGAGATTGACACTGGACACTATTGGCTTACTTTTGCCTTTTCCAGACTGTATATATTTTTACAAGTGGCTTTCTTTTAAGTTTTTATGACACATTTAAAAAAATATATTTTATTGATTTTTTACAGAGAGGAAGGGAGAGGTATAGAGAGTTAGAAGCATCAATGAGAGAGAAACATCGATCAGCTGTCTCCTGCAACACCTCCTATTGGGGATGTGCCCGCAGCCAAGGCATATGCCCTTGGCCGGAATCGAACCTGGGACCTTTCAGTCCGCAGGCCGATGCTCTATCCACTGTGCCAAACCGGTTAGGGCAATGACACATTTGTAATCTATGTTTTCCTAATGATCAAAAATAGAAGTTAAAAAAATATTTTTCAACTTCTTGATAGTTAGGAAACAGATTCTGAAATACTTTTTACTTCTTTCTCCCTGGTTTTTGTAAAGATAACCTGGAATTTGGCTCAGTTTGCTGTCATCAAATCATTTTATATACTGTATCTTATTTTTTAAGAATGACTTTTTGGTTTTGCTATTTGCTTTTGAATCATGTTTACAACGATTATTTAAACTTAGCTCCATACTTGGCTGATTTACATTTGCACTGCCAGTTCTGTTATGCCGCACTTTCCCATTCTTACGTGCTTAACTCTGACGCGTCTTTTGATTAACTGAAGTTCCTTCACTCATAATATTCTTTTTTTGGAAAAATAGGGGAAAGGTGCATTTTTCTGAATCCTTCCTTATCCAAGGTTCTTTTTTCCTACCATCTACAAACAACAGCTTGGCTGGGTACAATAGTTTAGGACAGTGATGGCGAACCTTTTGAGCTCGGCGTGTCAGCATTTTGAAAAACCCTAACTTAACTCTGGTGCCGTGTCACATATAGAAATTTTTTGATATTTGCAACCATAGTAAAACAAAGACTTCTATTTTTGATATTTATTTTA
>NW_006293700.1:7350875-7351259 GCF_000327345.1 Myotis davidii
GAAGGGAGAGGGAGAGAGAGAGAGAAACATCAATGATGATAGAGAATCATTGATTGGCTGCCTCCTGCACACCCCCTACTGGGGATCAAGTCCACAACCCAG
This sequence comes from Myotis davidii, assembly GCF_000327345.1. NCBI lineage: Eukaryota > Metazoa > Chordata > Mammalia > Chiroptera > Vespertilionidae > Myotis > Myotis davidii. The sequence goes on from NW_006293700.1 coordinate 7,350,978, forward strand.
GTATGTGCCCTTGACTGGAACTGAACCTGGGACCTTTCAGTCCACAGGCCAATGCTCTATCCACTGATCCAAACCAGCTAAGGCAAAATTATTTTTCCCATTAATTAAAAAACATTGCCAGGATATGTCCAGGTATTTGCTCTTTTAAAAAAATTAAATTTTGCCTATAAAACATAGCTATTGATTTGTTAACTTTGGCCTTTACTCAGCCTAAGAAAATTTTCTTCAATTATATCTTTGATTATTCAATTGTAGTTCTCTTTTTAATGAAATATATATATA
>NW_006293700.1:7351548-7352298 GCF_000327345.1 Myotis davidii
ATATATATATAAGTTGTCCTCCTCTTCTAAATCATTATCTCTTTTTAAATATTTACTTGCTTATCCTTTCCTCCTGCATTCTAGAACATTATCCCAAATTTACCCTTTACATCATTGGTGTACTTTTCCATAGGGTTAGGTTTCTTTTTTGCTGCTTCCAATGAATATTTGAAATATGTTATTGCATTTTTATTCCTCCAAAATAATCCCACAATTCATCTAGCTTTCTTTCTGGCTCAGTTTGATTTCTAGAAATTTCTGCTTATTTTGTAAAAGTAATGTCTTTTGCCTGGCCAGTGTGCTTATTGGTTGCGTATCAACCCATGAACAAAGAGGTCCTTGGTTCAGTTTTCCATCAGGGCACATGCCTGGGTTGCCCGATCCCCAGTAGAAGGCATGCAGGAGGCATCTGAATGATGTTGCTTTCTCATCAATGTGTTTCTATCTCTCTATCCCTCTCCCTTCCTCTCTAAAACTAATTAACTATACACACATACACACTCATGCATCCTATATAATAAAAGCCTAATATGCAAATTGTCCCCTCGGGCAGGAGTTAGACCCACCAGTTCGATCACTCGCTATGATATGCGCTGACCACCAGGGGGCAGCATGGAAGAAGGACAAGGGGGCAGCATGGAATGAAGGAAGGCCCCAGCCTGCAGTCAGCAGCTGGAGGAAGGAAGACCCTGATTGGTCCTGATCGCTGGCCAGGCCTAGGGACCCTACCCATGCACAAATTTCGTGCAC
>NW_006293700.1:7352628-7370830 GCF_000327345.1 Myotis davidii
TCCTCATGTTGTGACCCAACCAACTTAAAATTATTTTCGTTGCTACTTCATAACTGTAATGTTGCTACTGTTATGAAACATAATGTAAATATCTGACATGCAGGATGGTCCTAGGCAACCCCTGTGAAAGGGTCATTCGACCGCCAAAGGGGTCGCAACCCACAGGTTGAGAACCGCTGCTCTAAAAGGATATGGTAAGACTGTGTGGGGTGTATATGTGTGTCTAAAACTGTACTCTGGCTGCTTCAAAAGGTATCACCCATGTAATAGAGGATAGCTGGCCAATTTTAAGATTGGTCTATTATCTGGATCTTTGGGTCAAGGAGCAGTAGTGTAGAAGAAATGGACTCTCTCTTTACTGACTTTCAAAGAATGGATCTCCTTTCTTCCATGAGGTAAAACATGAATAGGTCGCTCGCTATTTCTTTCAAACCAATTGTATCTGCTTCTGATATCGGGTTGATTCTCATAATGGGTTATAATCAGAGCTAATTTTCTGAGATGTGGTGAATGTTCACCATTCCTTGTAAATCATTTTTGGTGAGAAATAAATGCTGCTAAGGAGACACTGTATTAGTTTCATACCTTGTTATTGAAGTTCAGTCCTCAGACCTGCCAGGGATTCAGAAGCCTCTTGGATAAAGGCTTCTCTTGCCATCTCTTTCTTTCTTCTACATCTGAATAATCAAAAGGCCAAAAAAAAAAAAAAAAAAAAAAGAGTGGGCCAAGGCAAACATGGTTGATTTGGTAACCCCCATTCCTAGGGAAGCGTGCCCAAGTCTCCAGGGCTTTGGGTAAGGTAATAGGAAGTATCCTCTTGTGTTTTCCATTCCAATGGACAGGCCAGCACAGGCCATAGCATTTCAGACATGAGCTGGAGGTTGGGGAGTCTACTATTTAAACTCTTCGTAACACCTAGTGCATTGTCAGTTGTCCAATAAGGCATTGCACAATATTGGTAGTAATTATAGCAACCAGAAACTGCCTTTCCACCCAGGAGATGTGCACATTACTCCTATTGTCATCTCCAGAATTTTCTTCAACACAGGTGCCCGGAGGAAAACTTTGTTTGTGGCTCCCAAAGTAGAACATTATACGATGGAGGTGGGGGAGTGGCAAACTGACAGCATAACTGACATTCCAGTTGTCAGTGAATGTTCTTCCAGAAATGGTTGTATAAGAATAGTAACAGGGATGATCTTTTTTTGAAATTAGGAGATCCACCGGGGCATACCAACTCATTATTTCATTCCAACACAAAATTACCAAACATCTTCCACACACCTATTGTATCCCCTGCTCATGGAATGTGTTTGGAGAGGCACACAAAGATCTCATTTTTACCAGACCGTATACTAGTCCTCTCTACCTGAAAAGCGCCTCCTTCCCTATTTAGAGCAGATAATGAATTAGATAACAATGGGGAGGGAAGTGCAGAGGAGAAGGAGGAAAGATTGTTCCAGAAGGTGTTACAAAAATGGAAATTATGCCTAGAAAGAATGTGCCAGTCCTGTGATTAGTTTGTCAGATAAGCTAGTTGGGGTCTGAGAAGGGGCACCTTAGGTAAAGAGAGCAACACCAAACCTGGGATGGTGGTGGTGTATTAAGCTGATGCTTTTCTTTTTATTTTTTTAAAAAAGAATTTTATTGATTTTTAGAGAGAGAGGAAGGGAGAGGGATATATAGAGGGAAACACCGATGAGAGAGAATCATCAACCAGCTGCCTCCTGCACGCCCCCTACTGGGAATCAAGCCTGAAACCTGGGCATGTGCCCTGACCCAGCATCAAAACAGTGACCTTTCAGTACATAGGACGATGCCCAGCCAGCTGAGCCACACCAGCCAGGGCAGGTGGTGCTTTTCTTAGAACACTGTTTCTGGGATGTTGAGGGATTGCTGGGCAGAGAGAAGGTCAGACTTGGTGTTACCGCTGAATGGGCAGAGGAAAGGGTGTCGGAGACAAACTTGCTGGCTTCACAGCAATGCCTGAGGTTGCCCCAGAACCTTTGCAAAACATTTCCTTCCAGTGCAGCACACAAGGGGCTCAGATGTTCTGATTTAGGCGGAACAGACCTTTCCCACTGGACATCTTCCCGCGAACGCTCTGCCAGTGGTCACTCCCTAGGCTGTGCTCCCCTGCTGCTCCCCTGCTATCTCCCCATCTTGTTTTCTCCTCTTGCGCAGCCAACTTATTTCTGTTTACAAAACCAGTATCCTGTTATCTCTTCTATTATCACATCTCACGAGCACTTTCCTGGACTTAACTGGTTCCAGCCTTTCCCTGTTCCTTTCTTGGGGGCAAGGAGAGAGCTGAAGGGAAGCCAGGCTTCCCCCCAGGTCAATTTGCTCATGAAATAAACCATGAGTCAATAATCCACAATGGCTCTTTTTCTCATCTGTCCGAGGGCCCAGGCTGTCCATTTCCAACGGTTACATAAAGGAAGAAAAGCAGCCTTTGAACAGACCTAATGCTACCACTTCCATTCAGGTGCCTCGGAGCTGTTCCCTTAGATGTGTGGTATAATTCTCAGGGTAACCCTGTGAGGCAGGTTTCATTCAATTCGGGTCTTCGGTATAAATATGTCCCACATATTGCACAAGACATATCCATGCCGAAATACTTCTCAGCATATGAAGTTCATATTTCAGTGTATATCCTGAATTTTTGTTTGCTAAATCTGGTAACCCTCCTTTAAACCCTTGCTACCGATGAAGCTGTGTGACTTGCTCTGGGGATTTCCTTAGGATGCTAGATTCTTGCTCCTGTCTTTCTCCATTGACAACAGTCAAACAGGAGAGAGAGGGAGAGGGAGAGGGAGAGGGAGTTGTTTTAGAGAGAGGGAGAGGGAGAGGGAGAGGGAGAGGGAGAGGGAGAGGGAGAGGGGAAGAAAAACATAAAGAAAACATAATTTAAGGTAAATGAATGTGCTCTGGTTTCCTGCCATTTGCCGTTTGATTAGACATTTTCACCTACAGTCAGGAGCTGCCTGGCAGCACTGAAATTCATTAGCGGGCACAGTGATGATCTGATACTTTGGCTGAATCCCGACCAGAATTTTGACCTTTATGAAAGGGACATGACAAAGCAGAGAGCCCAGAGGCCTTAGGTTCCTCAGCCATGAATGCCTGCCTTGGATTTGGCGCTAAATCTACGAACCAGGTCACCTCTGTTAATTATTTTATGAATTATAGTTTCTTTATAGAAAAGTTGAGAATGGGCCTGCTGACCTTCCTTCCTCATGGGGCCATGCCATGTAGCATGGTACCTCATCTAATACCAGACAGACCTGGGTTTAAATCCCAGCTCTGCCACTTCCTGGCTGTGTGACCTGGGCAAGTTACCTAGTCTCTCTGTGCCTTGGTTTCCTCGTCTATGCAATGGAGATGATGCTAGTGCAAAATAGAATGAAGGCCGTGTGGTTTTGAGGTGAGGCTTACTAATTACTTCTTTCATTGAAACAAACACTTAATTGGCAAGCTAGTCAACTCCTCCTATAAACAGCTCCAGTCAAGGGCTGTGAATGAACGCCTAGCTCTGTTCTAGGAGCAACTGGGGTACCAAAGAAGCAGAAAACCCAGCCTGTGCCCTGAAGGACCAGTGAACAATATCCTATGGGAGGAGAGCAGTTGAATCCGGGTGAAACAACAAGACAATAGAATTAGTGTGTGATGATTCAGTGCAAATTCAGGCACGATGCTGAAGAGGAATGAGTAGTAACACTCATGTCACAGGCTTTTAGAGCCATTGGAGTTCACCAAGGGCATTCACACACTTTTGAGAGGAGGAGTAGTCAGAATGAGGAGGGGCTGGACCTGGGAAGCTCCTTGGAAGAGGGGGTTCTTGGAAAAGTAATAGATTTGGGTTGAAAGATGGCACCGCTCATGGGACAAGCCCAACGTGCAAAAGTGGGGGAGCTGGTGATATCGGCAGAACAGCAGCTGGGACTTTGCACTTCCTGGAATGCTGTTCTCTTCAATATTCAGGTGGCCGGCTTCTCAGAGTTCAGAACATTATTTCCTTGACACCGAAAGTACCTTGCACGCCCCTCCTCCCACCTGTCTCTCTATGCAGTGCCACCATCCTATTTTATTTTTTTATCACCCTTAAAAATATATCCTATTTATAATGTTTCGTTGTTTATTCTCTGTCTCCCCTAATAGAAGGAAAGTCTCATGAGAGCAAGAACCTGGGGCCCATAGTGGGTGCTCAATGAATATTTGTTGGAGGAACATATGAGCGGGTAGATAGGGCCTCGGGTGCTAGCCTAAGGATTAGGATTTTACAGAAAAGTAAGAGGCTTCAATAAAAGCTATGTAGAGGTGTACTGTATATCCCCAGAAGGACCCTTCTGTGCCAAGAGTCAGTGACTGCTCCTTCTTTTCTTTTTGCTTCAAATGAGTCTGGGGGGTGATGGGAGGTTTGGGGCATGTCGCTGGGTGAAAATGGAGTCTGGGTGTTGGAGCCTCTCAACCTGCAGCTGTGTCGGGCACTGGTTCCCACCCTGGCTTCACATTCAAGCCCCTGGGGGAAATGGAGAATTTCCTAATTCCCCGGGCTGTCCTCCAGTCTAAGTCCAATAAAATCCAAGTCTCTGGGGAAATTCTGTAAGCTCTGCAACCGAGGGTGGGAACCTCTGTGCTAGACACCATTGACGTCTCTTATGGACTCCAGGCGTGATTAACTGGCCTATCTTACTCACTGTAAGAGATAAAGTAGACACTAATCACTTTTCTCCTGATCTGCCTCACACCCTGCCCAGAGGTGAAGTGCAGCCAGCTAAGTTCTCCGGTGTGTTTCTATATTTGATAACCTGTTTGGAATTAGCTGTACATATCCTTCCCCTGGGGTGGACCAGTTCTGGCCAGGCCTCTCATGCCATCCAGACGAAACATTATTTTGGGGCCTGGCAGCCCTGAGCTGGCTTCTGTTCTGCTGGCCCCATCAGCTGGCTCAGTCCCAGCCTCTACTTTTACTGCCCTTGCGGCTGTCACATCCCCCCAACTTCTGTTTATCATGTCCTCAGCACTGCTCTGGACCTAGAGTGACTTACTGTGGTTGATATTATTTACGTCACTCGGAAGATGCCAAGTTCGCGCCATTGCCAGCAGATCTCATGTCCCTGCTCCCCAGTTGGCCCAGGCTGAGGAGGCTGGAGAAGGTAGGTGATCTGAGGTCTCCCTCTTGGAAAGGGTTATTGAAGATCCTTTACTCTTGAAACTTGCACTTGAATTCTCAGAACTTGAAACCATTTTGCTGAGTGTCATCCTTCCTCCCCGTCCGCTGTATGCCGATATGGATGTTAATCTTCTTGGGCTGCATGTGCAATGTGACCTCTGATGAAGCAGAACATCTGGGCAATTATCTATAGCCTTGGTTCTAATTGCACTAATTGGAATAGAATTACTGGAGCTGCAGAGAGACCTGCTGCTGCCATCTGGGTTCTCAATGCCAAACAAGAGGCAACCAATCAGTAATTTAGGTGATGGATGCCCTGGAGCAGTTCAAGACCGATTTTGCTCATTAGCCAAATCTCTACTTGCCCTCTCCCTCTCCCCTCCACCCCCAGCATTTCCTTCAGAATGTGATTTTCATAAATCATGTGACTTGTTTTGGAAACTATGAATAACGGCTGTAAACATAACATTGCATCTCCCTAATCTTTGGGTACTGTGAGAGTTAATCAATTAATTAGTCCTCCACTTAACAAATATGTTGAATGAGTCATTTGTAAACAAATCTTTATTTAGCACCTACTATGTGTCAGTCACTAGGGCCCAGGGGGATGGCAGACAATAGATAAGCAGAACAAATAAATCAATAAATAGGGATGAGTTGATGTGAGATCATAATAAGTGCTGTAAAGGCAGCACTATGATTGAGAAGGGGGTGAAGGGAAAGACTATTTCTTAACTAGTGGTCAGGGAAGCCAAGGTGGTCAGAAATATAGAGAACTGCTCTGCATACTGGGGCTGGAAGGCTGAGTAAGATGGGGTCCTTGGTCCCACAGAGCTCCCTGTCTAGTTGGGAATAGTAATAAAGAGAATAATGAAAAATAATATAGTAAGGTCTATGATGAAATTGTGTAAAAGAAAGAGCACAGAGGAAGTGACTAGCTACATGGGGTTGGGGCAGGCAAAGTGAGATTGGGATGCTCAATCTAAGACTGAAAAAACAAGTGGAAGTCAAAGGATAAAATTGGCTTGAGAAGGGGAAGAAGGAAATGGTGTGATGTATTCATCTAGTCAACCACATTTTATTGAGCATCTACTAAGTACCAGGCATTGTTCTAGGAGTTGGGGCTAGGGTGGTGAACAATGGAGAAAAAACTCCCTGACCTAGCATTTATATCCTAATGGTGGCATGGGATAGACAATGGATAAATAAACAAGTAAAGTGATTTCAGATGGTGAAGACAATCTATACTAGTATAAAAAGCCAGTGACCAGAATGACCAGAACGACTGGTCAACTGGTCACTGTGAACCCCCTGCAGCTGGCCAACCCCCCCCAGCCTCTCCCCCTGCCTCTCCCCCCAAGGCAGCCCTGCCCCAGATCAGCCCCCCATCCCAATTGGGGGCGGGACCAGCTGGCTAACCTCCCTGGTCGGCCCCACCCTGATTGCCACCCCCCACATCAGCCCACAGCCCCTCCACCTGGCCAGCTCCAGCCTGATCAGCCCCCACCACCCTGATTGGGGGCAGAACTGACCAGCCAACCTCCCGCATCCCCCCGCCCCACCAGCCTGGCCCTGATTGGCCCCCACCAGGGCAGGCTGGCCAGACCCCACCTGTGCAAGAATTCGTGCACTGTGCCTCTAGTCCAGGATAATGTTAAAGGGAGAGTTTGGAGGTGCTCTGAGGGCAGTGATGGGGATGAGACTTGATATGGTCTCCAGCATCAGCTTTTGGAGGAGGTGACATGTGGGATCCTGGGGTGCTTTGAGAGAAGGAACATTCCAGGAAGAGGGAACTACATGTGTAGAAGTCCTGAAGAAGGAATAAGTGACAAGTTTGAGGAACAGAAAAAAGTCCTATGTGGTTAGTACCTGGTAAGTGAGGAGGAGGGGCGTTCCAGAAGGAGTCCGAGATGAAGAAACTGGGAAAGCAGGAAACCCAGATATGAAGCCATTGTATGGGTCCAGGCTGGACAAGATGGAGGTTTGACTTGGAGTGACTGCTATGGAGGTGGTGAAACATGGAAAACAAGGTCTTTAGAGCAGTTGGACTTCTGATATATGGCCCTTGAGGGTTGAGGAAAAGGAGTACTCAAAGATGACTTTGATTTGAACAACTGGGTGGATGGGGGTTGTTACTAACATAGGGAAGACAGAGAAGGAACTGGTTTTGTGGGGGGAAATCAATTTTTTTCTTTGTATGCATTTAGGGTGAGATGCTAATTGGCCATCCCAGTGGAGAGGAAGCAACAGTCCTCATAAAGTCTCATAAAGTGGCAAGCCCTTCCACGCTCTGGGACAGTGTGGAAGAGAGCTGGGGTAGAAAAGGCAATGCTGGCTGTGGGGTGGGAAATGGCCTGGAGGAGGGATGTGTCTGGAGGTGGGGGGACCATCCTGGTCTGTCATGTCAATCCAGGTGGGAGAGGGCGGGGGGCATGAATCCATCTGACATCTATCTGCACTTTAGTTTTGTCTCCTCATGCAATAGACTGCTTCATAACTCCATCTCCGGGTTGGCTACCCCAGCACAGATGGGTGTCTTGGTTAGACAACAACACAGCTGTTGTGTAGGGCGCTCTTGGCCTGCATCCATCTCTGTACTAAGGGTTTCCAATACTTTATCTCATTAATCAGCACTAAGATGCTGTGAGGTACAACTCCTCTACTTATGCATAAATGTAGTTGCTACTGCTGTATTGTTTAATATATATGTATGTGTGTGTATATATATATATATATGGATTTCGGAGACGAAGGGAGAGAGAGAGAGGGGTAGAAACATCAGTGATGAGAGAGAATCATTGATTGACTGCCTCCTGCATGCCTTCTACTGGGGATTGAGCTGGTAACCCGGGCATGTGCCCTGACTGGGAATTGAACTGTGACCTCCTGATTCATAGGTTGATGCTCAACCACTGAGCCACACTGGCCGGGCTATCCTTATTTTAAATGTAGCACATCTTTATCTAGTCTTCCTGGGGTATTCAATTTAGCTTTCAGAAAAACAAGAAGTCTTTGTTTTGCATTTATGGTTAATCAGCTTGTTTAATATTTAACTAAATTATGTAATTACAATAGTGAGTGCAATATGTATAAACAGATTTTGGAATAAATACAATGCACTCTTGCAAAATGCATGAGCTACCAGGAGAGAGAGGACTTCCTACTCAGTCCTACACCATCCTCCAGCCTTCAGAGCATCTGTAGAGAGGACTGGCATGTTGGTTAATGTGTCAAGTAGGTTAAATAAAATTCCATTAAAAGTGGTCCTACTAATAGAAATACACACACAATTCATATTTGCATGTGCCAGACACTTGAAGTGAATGCAATACTTGTTTGGAAATGATTTTGCTTTTCTGATGAGTTTTTCTTCTGGCTCAACCTTTTCCAAAGACTGGTTCTGATTTGAACTGGTTCAGTAGGATTTTAAAAACAACCACTTTGATTGAAAAAAAAAAAAAAAGTTAATACTTGGGTTGGATACAGAGTTTAGCCAATTAGTGTGTTCATTTTGGTTTGTGAGTCATATTATCTGGGTCCACATTATTCATAGTCAGAAATGATTCAAAACCAATGTTTTTTCTTCTAGTCTAAAAGTGCCTCAGGCCTCTTTTGTCCTGATATATCATTGTTCTAAGCAATGCTGAAGTGACATTTATTGGGGACCAAAAAAGATGAACAGGAAGAGACTGACATGAAAACCCACTGTCTTGATTCTGACACTGAGGTGGTCTTTGTTTTCTCTTCCCTTACATGGTATGAGTCTTGGCTAAACATATTTTGAGCTCTCTGAAAGTTGGTTATCTTAGGAACTGAAGACATCAATATTTCTGGTTTAGTCACAAAGAAGTCATAGAGCATTCTCTTCGAAACCTAAGGACAGTTCCTTGGGTACTAGGTAGTGGAGGTCTGAGAACCACTCAACCATGGCCTTCCCCTTCTCCCCAGACCCAGGACAAAATCTGCCATTCAAAACAGAAATGTAATCAGTGGCACATACAGGGCACTGTGTGGTTTGCATGGCTCCTTTTGCTAGGAGCTTTCTTTCTACTATCTTGTTTGTGCCATTTTCAAGAAGTCAAAACCCCCTTCTAGCATGAATCAGGTGGTACTGGATGAAACTTGAAGACCTCATATGAACTCATGTCTAATTTAATATAGATTCAAATGGATCTATGTCTATATCTGTACTTACATCTCTACCTACATCTACACCTATATCTATGTCATCTGTCTAAATATATGTACAAATATAGACATTTGATACATGTCTTAGTATATACACCTATATTTCCTAGTTCTGTCCACTAAGTAGGCCTAGAAGCTATGACACTCCAGTAGCCATGAGCACACCCAGTATCCAGATCTTGGTTTCTAATACCATCCTATCTAATAAGGAGGGAATATGCTAATCAGCTGCCATGCCCACAGCCACAAAGATGGCGGTGCCCAGTCCCCTTAGCCCCCCAGCCACCCAGGGCTGCCTAAAGCCCAGGAAACCAGGGCTGGCCAAGGCTTGCACTGCTGGCAGTGGCAGCAGCAGAGGGGGGATGGGGCATCGCCTTCCTCTGATCGCTGGGTCGCCTCCTGCCCCTGAGGGTTCCCGGACTGTGAGAGGGGGCAGGCCGGGCTGAGGGACCCCCCCTCCAGTGCATGAATTTTCATGCATCGGGCCTCTAGTTATCCAATAAAAGGAACCAGGGCACTGTGGACAAATGGCAGATTGTAGGACTTGGGAAGAGAATATGCAAGATGGGCCCAGAACATCTTGTAGTGCCAGAAATTAAAGAAATACACAAAAGCCAAGTGAAGGGGTCTATCGAAGGGACATAGGAGCCAACTGTAAGAGCTACCAATAGACAAAGCTGGAACAATTTGAGCAACAAAGTAAATAATATAGTATTGGATTAAATCCAAAGTACAAAATCTATACTGATATAAATAAATTATTGAGTAGATGAGTAAAGGAAGAACAGGCAAACCTCCTATACAGAAGAATCCAAAATAATTTATGTAACATTCTCCACTCACAGAAGTGGACCATAATGCCCTAACTCTGAAGTGTGGGCAGTACACAGTGACTTCCTTTTAATGAGTACAGTAGAGATACCTGACCAACACTGCCTGAGCCAGGTGATCAACATCATGTTAATAGCATGTCCCCTTGATATGATGGGAATGGCACTTCACCTCTGTGATCTTCCTCCCCAAAACCCATAGCCCCAGTCTAACCATGAGAAAAACATCATACAGATCCAGCCTAAAGGACAGTCCACAGAAAACTTGCCCAGGTCAACAAAAGCAAGGAAAGTCTGTGAAAGTGTTACAGTCCAGAGGAGCCTAAAGAGACATTACAACTAAATGTAATGTGATATTCTCATGGGAACCTGGGACAGAAAAACAACATTAAGTAAAAACTAGGGAAATGCAAATAAAGTGTGGGCTTTACTCAGTTATAATCTATCATTAGTTCATAAGTCATGACAAATGTACCATATTAATGTTAGGGAAACTGGGAGTAGGGTATATGGGAAACTCTCATTACAACTTTTCTATAAATCTAAATTTTACAGAAATAAGACAAAATAAAAAAAAATTTAGAAGTTTATTTTGAAATATTCTCCCTGGCCACTTCTTTTCTTTCTCCTGATCCTGTGTCTCCCAACATTCTGGTCTGCACCCTATGGCCTGGTCACGCAAGAAATTGCAGTGGCATAAACATGCAGCCTGGACTGCTCTCTGATCTCTCTAAATTGAACATGGCAGCTCTTGCTTGTTGATACAGAGAGCGGAATACCACATCTAGTTTTATGGCACCCTCATTTCTTGGCTTATCTGGATTCTGGGAGCTTATCTGAGGCATTTTTATTGGCTGGAATGTGGTGTGAGATGGTTTGTTTGTAGCCTGGAGGAATCCTGTGCATTGGTGTCTTGCTGTTGGAGAAGCCAGACCCCATCTGCGGGGCAGAGACACATTGCTCAGTATATTGAGAACATGAATGTGAACATAACTTCTTAATTTGTTAATCACCGTGGTATAGCCACTAGAAAGACACACCATGACATGTATTCCTATACTGAGTGTTTGGACTATCTGCAGTATGTTGTTGATTACGCACCCAAAGTGATTTCCCAAAGCCCAGTGTTCCTCACTTAAATGTCGCCATTGCCCCAAGGCCCAGGCCCACACTTGGCAGGCAAAATCATTGCTAATGGGATTCAAGAAAACTCTGGCAGCTGCATGGTTGCCTCCCCAACCCTTTCCTTCCTTTCGCCATATCCATGCCTCAGGAGAAAGGATATCATTGCCTCCTGAACAATGCTTCCGAGCCTCTGCCCAAGCCCTTCTTTCTCTGCTTCTCTGGAGACCTTCTATACTTTCTTCAAAACCCAACACAAGTGTATCCCTTTGAAATGTTCCCAAGCTACCCCAGGCAGAGCTGCCTGTCCCCTCTTCTGCTCATGGGTAGAGAGCTTTACATGCCTGTATTCATGTACTTACAGCATTCTGTTGAATTTCGGAGGCATCTGTCTCTCTTACTGACCTGGGAATGAACTGCCCAAGGCATGGCCAGTGTTCTACTTACTTATCTTTGTATCCCCAGAGCCCAGCATAGTGATTGGAAGGTAGTAGGGAATTAAACAGGTGAATGAATACAGACCCATTACTTTGTGTTATTTTTCCAAGAAAGGCAGTTAGTCATATAATTTCTGAACTCAACCAGCCCTGAATTAAAACCCCAACGCTATCACTTGCAAATGAATTTAGCCAGGTTATTTAATGTCTCAGTTTCCTCAACTGATAAATAGTGGTAATATTAACCTCATGGGACTATTAAGAAGATTACATATGGAAGTATGCTACTTAGCAGTGCCAGACACAAATACTCATCCAACGATTGATAACTGTAATTGTTGGGTCAAAGTGTCCATGTTCTCTTGACAGGCCCCTCTGTGTCTAGCAACATGTAGCCACGTGAGACAAACATCTTGGAACAGAGATGCTATTGGTGCGGAACCAATCCATTTAAGCATCAGCTCATTGACCTTGATCCTATTGGCCCTGTGCCCAGCCTAATTGTATTTGAAGATCAGATGGAAGACTCAAGTGGCTCAAATGTCTACAGAAGCAAGAAAACCCATTTAAACCAGGTAACAGATTAGTAGATTTTACCTCTAGTTATAGTTCTCATAGGCAAGTCAATTGTTTCCTTGCTGCTGGCCTTGATGACTATCCTTGGTGATTAGTAATAAATAAAACTGTTTGCATTTCCCCAAATATGTTTGAGTCTCACGAGGCACATATTTCTAGGACAAGAGCCAAAATTAATCAACTCAGTCTTAGTAAAAGCAGCTGATGGAAGCATAATCCACAACTTTAATTAACATTGAGGCTTTGAAATTGAACACACAGAAGGAAAATTAATGAATTGGTTAATTTTGCCTTTCCTGTACCTTAATCATTCAATCTTTACCCAGAACACACATACCCCTGTGCGATATATATTCTTCTAAATTTTTTACCATCACAAATGGAGAGTTATTTTCATCACCTGCTGATTTCATTTGTGCATATAAAGCATTCAGTTACCATGCTAAAGAAAAGTTAAGAGGCAGCCCAGACCCTTGCTAAGCTGGTGTGCAAGGTGACCTGCCCAAGCATCTCGAGGCTGCTGTCTTTGACTTAAACAGCCTGGCCTGGCTGCACTGCTGAAGCTGCCAAGAAAATAAACCAGGATTCTTGAAGGCTTTTCGTGCTGGAGTCATATTTGCAAATCTTGTTTGGAACAGGCTCTTGACAAAGATGGTTCCTCCCTGTGCTCCTACCGCTCTGGCTTGGTTCAGTGCAAGAGGGCTACCAGCAGTTTCCGGAAGTCCCCAGAGGTGTCTGAGCAAACCATGTCAGAGAGGGACTTCTGATACTTCTCTTGGAACTTCGCTTTTATCCCCTGAAGGTCAGCCTGTAGGAGAGAAGACAAGAGCAATGGAGACAGCATTTACAGCGTGTTCACCATAAATGCAGCAGCACTTTGCTAAGCATGTTATTCTCCTTTGCTTATTTATGCCTCAATCTTTAGAAGTGGGGTCTATTATTTGTCCTATTTTGTGGATGAGAAAGGGAAAACTGAGTTCAGCTCCCCAAAGGTTGCAGAGGTGTCTATGTGTGTATGTGTGTATATTCCAGTAAAACTTCATGGACACTACAGCTTGAATTTCATATGATTTTTATATGTTGCAAAATTTTACTTTCCTTTTGAAATTTTTACAGTTATTTAAAAATAACTCATTCTTAGGTAGCAGCACTGGGCAGAAAGGCAGAGATTTGACACGGAGCCTCTTTTCTTTTTGTACCCTGATCAGCAAGGGCATTGGTACCAGACAACAAAACTCAAATCCACTTGTAGGACTTATTTTGAATCTAATTCACTGGAAGCTTGAAAAGCCTCGTGGTAGAAGTGGGGAGAGGACTCAAGAAAAACAAATTAAAAGATTGTTCTGCTCTCAAGTCTTACAACCTAGAAAGGGAGAGAACACTTGTCGTAGAAAAGACATAATTCCAGATGGAACATAGTGAGCCTCATAAAAGAAGCAGAGCACTGTCTTTAAGCAGGAGTTTTGTTGCTTTTTTTCCCTTTAACCTTTTAATGTTAACTCTGTTTTGCTTTCTAGACAGACCTACAAACCATCACTCAAGTTATGATTCTTTTGACTCCTGCCCCAACTAGAGAGCTGAAGAAGAGAGAGAAAGATGAGAAGAGGAGAAGGGGGGTGAGTGAGGAATTGTTTGAAGTGGGTGCTGAGCAGCAGAGATCCTGGAGCAGGCAGGTGGTGTCTATCTCCTTGCTCCCCTGGCTTGTGCACCACTTGGCTGTGGAGGGGGGCGGAGGGGGGTGGGACAGAAAAGGGGGGCTGAGGGCACACTGTGGCTCTGTTCTTGTACCATGATGCTTTGGGGAGTTAGTGGTTCTGGCTAACTATATCTGGCTGGGCCTGAAGCATTCTTTTTGGAGATATATATTTATATTGGTTTCAGAGAGGAAAAGAGAGAGAGATAGAAATATCAATGATGAGAGAGAATCATTGACCGGCTGCCTCCTGCAGGCCCCTACTGGGAACTGGGCCTGCAACCCAGCATGTGCCTTGACTGGGAATCGAACCGGGACCTCCTGGTTCATAGGTCGATGCTCAATCATTGCACAACACCAGACAGGCAAGGGCCTGAATCATTCTGAGGGAATGGTCCACATATGGAGATGACCCAGGACATGGTCAGTGCTGAGATGGCCGAGCATCTTGGAATGAACACTCCATAGCCTGTGTTGGAGTGGTCATGGAACCCTGAGGAGCCCTCCGGACCCAGTGTTCCCCTGGGGTCTTGTAGAATCCCTGCCCTGCTCTCTACCTGCCTGCTCCTTTGAGTGCCTCAAGACTTTGGTTGGGGGGTTGAGTTGCTAAGAGACAGAGAGACGGAGAAGACAGAGACCTGGAGAGGTAAGGGAAAGATAGAGATTTGGAGCCACGGAGGAGAGAATGAGGACTGCTGGAGAGGGGCAGAGAGACAGAAGAAGGGGAAGAGGGAGGAGAGAGAAGCATGGACTTTAAGAGAGAAAGAAAACTATGAATAGGGGAGAAGGAGGAGGAGAAAGAGGGGGAGGAAAAATTCCAGGAATAGAACTAAAAACGAAAGAACAGTCTTGTTGCTAAGCTATACTTAAAAACAACAGGGTTAGATGCTAAGTATTATTTGTCAAAAGCTGTGGGCCAGAATTTGGGTTGGTATCCTTCCCCCTCCATTTAACAATTTCTTGAGGGAAGATGTCTGTGGTTTTCAAGTGCTCAGTTACACTTCATTCTCCAAGACGTCTCCTACTGCAGCTGAAATGCATTTCCCATAATTTTGTCATTTTTCTGTGTGTGGCTCTATATTCCAAAGCATTTGCTATGAATCCTGACAGCTGCTCCCAAGCTTTGGGATACTCATCCCCCTGTCGCTTTCTCTGTCCCTTTCTTGCCATGCATTCTCAAGGGGTACAATATCGTTCCTACCAGGGCAAAAAGTGGTTCTTACAGGACAAAAAAATTCAATTTTTTTAAATGTAAAAGTACCTTTAAATGGAACATAAATAAGTATACAGTGTATTTGTGATGTTGACATTTCTTGATTGGGGGAAGAGGAGCAATTAGGAAAAAATGGGTCCAAAAAGACTCCTTAGTGGGGCGATTGATAATTTAAAAAAGGTTGAGAAATATTGTCTTGTACTGATGTGTTTCTTGTGCAAAATCGGGCTTCTGCTCATTAAATGAAGGCCTAGCTCAGGAGTTAGGAAATCGTTTGCTCATTGTCTGTTCTGCTGGGTGACCTAGGCCATCGCTAACCTTTCAGTGTCTCAGTTTTGCCTTCCACGAAATGGGACGGAGCCTAGCTGCACTGCTCAGGGTTCCACCAGGTCCCCTTTGCACACCACGCGAGTTTTCTGGAGCCACAGATGACAAAAATAGAAGCGGCTGTCCGTATTGTATGTTTACAAAAAGAGACAGATTGAGGCATAGCACAAGACCTTTCAGAGCCCAGAACACAAAGGATGTCTTTGTTTTACTTTTTCTGTAAATAGGCCCTTAGTAAAAATGATTTGTTGATGACATGATGGCAAAAAGAGAAGTTGCAGCCTGCTACTTTGGAGTCGAGTGTGTCTTACCTCAGCCCTGGTCACAAAGATGTGAATTAGCGTCTCCTCATCGGTCCCCACACCCTTCATGGCCTTGTACAGACGCTCGGCAAAATAGCCCTCCTGATCGCGGGCACACCTCACTGGCGGGTGAGGGAAAAGAGAACATGAGGCAATCACATTTGGTTGAATAACATGGAAGGAACAGAGATGGCCCACAGTGTCACCTCCCACCCTTGGAGGCAACTGGATTATGAAGCAGGTATTAGAAAGGAGTGAACTCCATTCTGTTATATCATGGGATCTGGAAGATTCCCCAGGTCAGGGCACCTGGATGCTTCACCCAGAACCCAGTCAAAACCCCTTCTGACAAATAAGAATGCCCCTGATCCCCGAAGACCCTTCATGGGTGGAGGAACGCTTGGCATGCTCAGGCTCTCGCTACAAAGTTCATGCTTCTCACCAGCAGCAATAGCTTCCCATCTCAGTGATATCTCTGACATTGGAGTTGGGTCCGGAGAGGAAACAGATGGACCGGCAACCTTGCTATAACACAACTGCATGATGTTGGAGATTCCCTCAGTTGGCCTGCAGCCGACTTTCCTGTGCTAAACAACCTTCCTTCCCTTTGTTTTTCTTCCCTGGGTTTGTTCTGTGAGTCCCATCTCTGGATCTTTTTCAAGTTCTCCACTCTCCTCTTAGTTTGCGGTCTGGGATGTGGGCTTGATGAAATGTTCGATCTTGCCTACGGGTCACCTTCCTAGAATGCTGCTAGTTACTCTCCTCTGGCCCTCTCCCTGCTCGCCGGCTTTGATCTGATCCACACATTAATGAGGCATGGGTTTGACTCACCAAGTAGGAGATAGGATGCACCTCTGGGGGAATCAGCATTCTTTTCTCCCCTCCTCCCAGGCTCCTATGGGCCCCTATTGACTAACACTTTGGGGGAAATGAGCCATTTCCTCTTTAGGTTATTGACATTTACCTGGAACACGTCATGTTTTTTATGTTAGTGATTGATAACAAGTAATAACGTCAGCATACGGCTGTACTGCACAGCCTTCAGATGTCCTTAATGGAAACTCTCGTTTTCTAGGTCATTGCCCATGTGTTGGATGCTTACGAGGAAGAGAGAGGAACGGGATTAGGGAAGCAAAGTCCAAGTTGGGGGTCTGTCTTCTACTTTTGTAGGACATGTGTCAGCCATCAGAGTGTCGATGGACAAGAAAAACCCAGACCCAGTTGTCTGTCCTCTTTAGCGTGAGAACAATCTAAAAGCTACTGGGTTGGCAGTGGTTGTGAGGGGAACCTGTCGACCTGGGGAGTACCATGTTTGGGACTCTGCGATCCCCAGACATTCTGAGCTAGTGCCCTCACAATCTCTTCCTGAAGACCGTCAACTGTGTGGTACTAACTGATGGTGACATGTCTGTCTGCCTAATGTCCACATGCTCTACACCGGTGTCTTTTTCCTTGGCATTCCGTCTTCCTGATATTTTGAGGAGAACATTCTCAGCTTTTCTTCCGTAGATAATCTATGCTTGGTAACAACCTCCGTCCTTAGCGGTGGCAGAGATCCCTCAGAAGTTTGGATGGGGCTTGCTAGGAAAGAGATGTGAATAACGAGTGAAAGCTCGGGCAGCCACTCCACCCCAAGGCTGCCTCCTGCTCCTTCTTATGTCACAGCAGGTGTTCTCACACTCCAGGGAGCATAAGCGAGGCCCTCGGGGATCCTGTCAAAGTGTAGCTTCCAGGCTCCGTTGCTGGAGCGTCTAAGTGGGTAACCTGCAGTGGGCCCAGAAGACTGGATTTTCACACCGTCGGGGGAGTCGTTGGGTCTCACAGCCCCTCCTCCTTGACTTTAGCCATAAACCGGCATCTGTATGAGTTGGGTGGGAGTATGGGGTGAGAGGACTGTCTAGAAAATGTAGTCATGAAGTCATGTCTGTCTACTATCTGTGTGGCTTCTTCTCCAGGTCTTTCCCAGCCACTTTTATGTTGGCCACAATGGAGGACACCTACGTCCTGGCTTCATGCTCCCAACTACAGGGCCTGAGCCTCTCCCGCCTCTGACCTGCCTCGCTCGGGCTGTGTTTGTGTTTGTCATTGCTGTCGCCTACTCGGTTGATTTGTGTGCATCTGCCATAAAGTGTAAGTTTCTTAAGAGCAGAATGTGGACCTATTTACTACCAATCCCCACACCTAGCAGGACCCCCTGGCCCGGGCAGGTGCTAAGCAAGTGTTAAAGAATTGAATGTTTTATTACCATTAATATGAATAAGGGTTTTATCATCAATAATTAATATGCATGAAGATTAATCTTACTCTTTTGACTGAACTGGTGTTTTCCTGATTCTCT
>NW_006293700.1:7371023-7373914 GCF_000327345.1 Myotis davidii
GGAGAGAAGGCCTGGCAGTTGGAGCACATTTTTTAACTTCCAGGGCTGCTTTCTGGGTTCTTCCTCTTCTGGGGAAACACCTCTCCATTTCGTGTGCCATTTGGGATGGTGCCCTGGACTCCTTGCCACAGGAGTGTGGACAATGGACAATGCCTTCATTCCAGGGCTTGCAAAAAGGAAAAAGGAGCCTGCCAGATACAGCCCATGCCCATCTCTCTCTGCTATTTCCTGCCTCTGGGCTACCCCTGGAGAGAAGGTTCTGGTGCCTGCTTGGCACGGTCAAAATCTGGTCTCCCTCCCAACTCTTTCTTAAAGGACCTCATTCATCCCCAGTGTTGAAGGGAACCAAATGGAAAAGGACACCCTCGAGCCATCAGGCATGTGCAGCAACCTGTTCGTGAATCCAGAACCTGGATGCATTGGAGTGTGTGTGTCGTATGAACTGCATACCGTTCCCTGAGACTGAAAATGGTCCCAGGCTGTTGACAGATGCTCTCAGGGACCTGCAGTCTTAGTGGGACTGTCGAGAATGCCTTGGTGTGTTCCCAGATTACCTCTTCAGGACAAAGGCACTCAGTCCAAGTGTTGCCTGCTGGCTGCTCACAGCTGAGTCCCTTCCAAGGAATTGTCCTCCAAGGAGGGAGCAGCCTCACCTAAGCTTGCAAGTGCCCCCGGGCTGCCACCAGCTGGCTGCTTGATGTGCGGGGCCCTTTGCCTCCACTTTGGACCTTCCAGTTTCAGGACTCCTTGGGGACCGGCAAAGCCCCTGTTCACACTGTATCACCTTCATTCCCGGCCTTGCCCAGTGCTGCCTAGAGATGTTGTTCCCAAACTATCCTATGAAAGCTTCCTGTGCACAAAGCTCCGTCCCCGAGTCTGTCTCCAGGCCCCCCAACCTAAGCGAGGGACCCGCCTGGCTCTGCTTTACCGAGGGTCAAGTAGGCCTTCTGCAGATCTCCCGACGTCTCGGCTTCAATGGCCTCTTCGATGTCTTTACCGATGAGCTGGAGAGACAAAGTCCAACCATTAGTTCAGGTTTTGCTTTGGAGGCACTTGGGGCCCTTCCTCCACAAAAAGCACTAAGCTCTCCCAGATTCGGTGACGCGGCCTTAAGGAACCCCTGTCTGGCCTCGTGGTTTGCGGGGCTGAAGGTGCTTGCCCCCATTTGAGTGGAGCTCTCGTGGCTGAGGAGTTAGTCCAGATTTGACCCCTAATGGATTTGAGCCCAGTCAGGACCACACCCTGAGCCCCAATTTCCTCCTCTGCAAAATCAGGGGATGGAGGAATAATGAACATGTGTTGTACAGTATCAATAATTCTTTATGTTTGTTTATACATAGTACTGAGTTTCCTATGTGTGTTTTTAAATTCCATTTCTAATTTTCTAGGAATTAGAAATTCTAATTTCTAGAAGGCCATGGTTGTAATCATCTGACCCACACCTTCCTCGTCTCCTTTGTCCTGGGACTGGGGACTCAGTCTCCTACAGTTTGGGTGAAATAAGTAGCGGGTGTGAAATTCCTGGGAAGAACTTGGTCTAATGTTTCTGATAGAGTGGGGCTGCAGGGGCTAGAAGGGGGGTGGGCTGACCACATCAAAATGCCACTTTCCTTCATTCTGGGGTGATTCCAAATGGTCCTATATTCACCACCAGCTCGCATATCGCTCTGCACAGCATTACATGTTAGGTTTCTTTCCAAATATTTACAGAAGCTGAAGTTCAGAGTAAAGTATGACTGTGCTTAACCAAGTATCGGCTGGGCGGCTGGGCGGTTCAGGGCAGGCCAATAAAGAGAAAGGAGGGCTTTTTGTTGGCCTCGGGAAACTTGTCTAAGCATTTGAAATACTGAAACATCTTTCCTAGAAATTATCTTCAGAGAATATGACACAATTGTGATTCTATAAATAATGGGGGCCCTGAGGACACGCCAGTGGAGTTTGTGGAGTTTATTCTGAAAACACAGGCCAACAAAATATTCTTTGTGATGCAAGCACCATGGATGTGGGGGGAGGAGGGCCCAGATTTAATGACGCCCCGTTGCTTGGTCTCCGTGGTTCGCACACCGAGGGGTCTGGTGTGTGTAAAGAAGTGGAAGCAGACCCTGTTGGCGGCTTCCGGTCCCCTCCTTTCCTTAGCTGTCCGCAGCCTTTAGGGGGTTGTTGTGGGAGCTGGTATTTCGGGAGGACTGGTATCACTTTCCCACGGATAGGGTTCTTGTTCTGTAGACTGAGATTGCGTTTCAAGAGGACATTGTATTCATGCAGGTCTGTGTTCACTAAACAAATCCTCGCATGAAAACACTTTCTGTTTCTATTGTTCATACTGGGCCAGGCAGTGCTTTTCCATTTGCTCTACAGGGCCTGAGCCTCTCCCGCCTCTGACCTGCCTCGCTCGGGCTGTGTCTGTGTTTGTCATTGCTGTCGCCTACTCAGTTGATTTGTGTGCATCTGCCATAAACTGTAAGCTTCTTAAGAGCAGAATGTGGACCTATTTACCACCGATCCCCACACCTAGCAGGACCCCCTGGCCCAGGCAGGTGCTAAGCAAGTGTTAAAGAATTGAATGTTTTATTACCATTAATATGAATAAGGGTTTTATCATCAATAATTAATATGCATGAAGATTAATCTTACTCTTTTGACTGAACTGGTGTTTTCCTGATTCTCTGCACTGTAAGCACAGGAAGGGTTTAGAGCCTCTTAGCTGGGCTATGCGTAAGTCTCTCCACTTACTTAAGACACTCATTCTTTGAGTCCTAAGGACAGTCGGCCATGTACATTCAGTAGAGGTCAGGGCGCTCAGGCCTCTGTACATCACAATAGAAATCCTGCTCATTTGAATGCAAAATGAGGATGGATTTTTAAAAAATCAATTGCTGGCATTTAAAAAA
>NW_006293700.1:7375021-7394246 GCF_000327345.1 Myotis davidii
CCCCCTGCACCCCAAGTGCCTCCTCTGCAAAATCAGGGGATGGAGGAATAATGAACATGTGTTGTACAGTATCAATAATTCTTTATGTTTGTTTATACATAGTACTGAGTTTCCTATGTGTGTTTTTAAATTCCATTTCTAATTTTCTAGGAATTAGAAATTCTAATTTCTAGAAGGCCATGGTTGTAATCATCTGACCCACACCTTCCTCGTCTCCTTTGTCCTGGGACTGGGGACTCAGTCTCCTACAGTTTGGGTGAAATAAGTAGCGGGTGTGAAATTCCTGGGAAGAACTTGGTCTAATGTTTCTGATAGAGTGGGGCTGCAGGGGCTAGAAGGGGGGTGGGCTGACCACATCAAAATGCCACTTTCCTTCATTCTGGGGTGATTCCAAATGGTCCTATATTCACCACCAGCTCGCATATCGCTCTGCACAGCATTACATGTTAGGTTTCTTTCCAAATATTTACAGAAGCTGAAGTTCAGAGTAAAGTATGACTGTGCTTAACCAAGTATCGGCTGGGCGGCTGGGCGGTTCAGGGCAGGCCAATAAAGAGAAAGGAGGGCTTTTTGTTGGGCTCGGGAAACTTGTCTAAGCATTTGAAATACTGAAACATCTTTCCTAGAAATTATCTTCAGAGGATATGACACAATTGTGATTCTATAAATAATGGGGGCCCCGAGGACACGCCAGTGGAGTTTGTGGAGTTTATTCTGAAAACACAGGCCAACAAAATATTCTTTGTGATGCAAGCACCATGGATGTGGGGGGAGGAGGGCCCAGATTTAATGACGCCCCGTTGCTTGGCCTCCGTGGTTCGCACACCGAGGGGTCTGGTGTGTGTAAAGGACTGGAAGCAGACCCTGTTGGCGGCTTCCGGTCCTCTCCTTTCCTTAGCTGTCCCCAGCCTTTAGGGGGTTGATGTGGGAGCTGGTATTTCGGGAGGGACTGGTATCACTTTCCCATGGATAGGGTTCTTGTTCTGTAGACTGAGATTGCGTTTCAAGAGGACATTGTATTCATGCAGGTCTGTGTTCACTAAACAAATCCTCGCATGAAAACACTTTCTGTTTCTATTGTTCATACTGGGCCAGGCAGTGCTTTTCCATTTGCTGGAGAAGCTTAGCCTACAGAACAGATAACAGCAGGAAAGCAGAGCCGCTCTGGGAGGCAGGGGATGGGTTCCTTTGCCAGTCCTGGGCAATAATGCCAGGGTCTGCCCACTCGGGGTCTCTTCTTAGCACAACTCCAGGGGGCGCTATTCACACAATACAATGAGAAGGCATTGCTCCCTCTTCCCTACATACCTCCTGTCCCAAACCCCTCCTGGTAGCTACTAAGGCACCTCCAGGGGCTCCATGGAACACAGATGAAAATCAATTGATGGGCCCAAGTAACTGTGACTCTCCTTTTCAATGGCCAGCTTTTCATTTCCAGAAACATTTAATTCTTAGGGGGCTCTTTGGACAGAACCAGGTTGTCTGATCTTAGTACAAAAACACATTGCGAGGGTGAATTCCAGACCAGCCTCAAAGGCTTCTAGTTAACCAGGTAGGGAGAGTTTTAGAAAAATAGGGATGTAAACCAATTCCTCCAAATTGACAGTGAGCCCACAGCAGAACCCTATAAAATGGCTTTGGCTACAGCAATTAATGGGCTAAAATACAGACCATAAGTCTCCGACCCCAGAGAATCTGACTTAGTAGGTCAAGGGTGGGGACTGAGAACTCTTATTTTTAACAAGTTCTCAAGTCGGTTTGATGCTGTTGTTTCAGGATTAATATTGGTAGAGAATAGCCTTACTCAGGTACTTAGTAGTTTAAACACACACACACACACACACACACACACACACGCTCGCATGTATGTGCCTTTATAGTCACAGGCAATGACAGCCATCCCAGAACCTCTATCCACGGCCCCAGTCATGTGGGAAGAAGGTCGAGGTCACAGAGAAGGTTTTCAGCTCAGTCTGCACAGCTCCAGGCATAGAGGCCCTGGGAGTGTGGGGTCAGCTGCCTTTGATCATTTCTCTGGGCACGATTTGAAAGCAGAGGGCCCTCAAGGCTCATATACAGTGACGATAAAATTCCGAAGCTTTATTGTCTTTTCATCTGCTGGCAGCACACAGGAAACACTATTTCGAGTGAGGAGCAGCCAGCTCCAGCCGAGGTAGGAGCTCGGGCTGGGGAATCTTGGAATTCTCGTCCACTTTCTGCTACCGACTTGCTGTGTGGTCCTGATCAGTTACAGATGGCTCCTGACTCACAGCAGCCTTTCCTTGTCCAGTGGTCACAGGCAGCAATGGCTGCTCAGCCTACATTATAGTTACGTTATTGTTGTGAAATTGAAATGAGATACAGGGCACAGAAGTGCTTTGAATAGTTACAAGCACTCCACCAATATAAAATAGGAGACCAGCAAACTGCTGATACTCCCCTAGAGGCTTCTTGCAATTAAAGACCGCTGTTTGGGGGGAAAGACTCACCATTAAGTGCCTAAAATAGCTACTTCACTTTGTTGGCTTAAACTTTTCATTAGATTGAAAAATTAATTGTATAAAAATAATTTATACACATCTCTTCAGGAGTGTAGCTCTGAGGTGTATCACATCCATCTTGGGGGTGGTAAGCACTTAAATTAGAACGATAATAACAGCGAACGCCTGTATGCTCACCGCTTGCCAGGTGCCTTTTATGTTTGTCTTATTTAGCTCACGAATTAACCCCCTGAAGGTGTACTGGTGAGGATCCTGGCTCCTGCTTTACAAATGAGGATGGAGAGGGTAGGTCCCCTGCCAGCGGTAGATCCAGGACCTGAACCTGTGCTCTCTGATTCTCCGGCTTTGCTCCTGAACTTGACACTCTCTGCTTTCCTAGCCTCCCTGATAAAGCAGCGTTTCCCAGACTGGGCATGGCCTTTGGAGCTGGACTGTTCTTTGTTGTAGGGCACTGTCCTGTGCATTGTAAGATGTTTAGCAGCACCCTGGCCTTGACCCACTAGATGCCAGTAGCACTCAGTGTGACAACCCCAAATGTTTCCAGACATTATCAGATATCCTTGGGGAGGGGGGGGGCGCAAAATGACCCCTGATTGAGAACCCCCTGTTGTAAAACAACTCTCCACCCCCCAGTTCCGTATTCCAGATTGTGGCTTCTCTTAGAAATAACGCAAGACTCAGTTTCAATGTAACTCCTTGCCCTGGTGCTTGATCACTCACAATTTGATAGGCTTGAAAGGTGGCCCGTAGCTGCTTGTAGCTCCTCTTGGCCAGGACTTCGTTGAAGGCAAGTTCGTCAGTGCCCCAGCGGCCTTCCCCTGCCTCCGGAGTCAAACACAAACATTTCATAAAAGCCTTTGCAAAAGGACTGAATAGACAGTGTTGGGGCCAGGCCTTACGTACAGGAAATGATAAAATATACTTTGAATAGAAGCCAAATTGATTGACTAAACACTTGAAGCTTCTAACCCATGAGTATACTTCACTTAATGGTTTATATTATTTACACCCCCTCCCCACCCCCAACCTGGTTACAAAATGGATCTGAGGTGGTTAACCCCCGAGTATAAGAATAGGACTTATTCCTTTAGGTTCATGATGACTGTAAATATTTAAAAAAATTCAAAAATCATACATTTTTCCTGAGTAACTCCCATGTGCATGAAATAAAGAAACGTTTGTTGGAAATAAGGCTAATCCATTTTCAGAAAGATGTTGCCGAGACTGGCACGCCTGCCCACTTACATCATACAGCTCTTTGGCATCCTGACCAGCTAGATCTTTGTCCACATCATCTCCTTCATCACGATTAGCCTAGAAAAATCGACACATTGTTATGAACTTGCGTTCCTGCCTGAGCACAGAAAACAAAAAGAGGAAAATGGGATGGTTTCAGAGGGGTGGCCTGGGAGAGTCAGCCTGGCGAAGCGCTGCTCTTTGCTGCCATCTTTTGGGCACAACTGATAAACAGAATAGTTTTAGGACAACACTTGTTTTTTCTTTTCTCTCTCTCTCTCTCTCTCTCTCTCTCTCTCTCTCTCTCTCTCTCTCTTTTGTAGGAAACAGGTCACTCATAAACCCACTGACCTCTTAAGCAGGCTGAAAGCAACCTCACAATGTCCCCTAAGGTCAGTCCATTGGAAAGTTAATAGTCTTCCTGTCAGAATATCGAAGTTCGCCTCCTAGGGTCCCACTCCTGAAGAACCCTGAAGGTTGGCTATGGAAGGTCTTGAGGTCTAACCTAAGCCCTTTGTGGCAGAGAATTCTAAGATGACCCCAGTGGCCCTCACCCTTGCATAATCCCTTTCCCTCGACTGTGGGCAAGATGTGTGAATGTAATGAGATAGCACTCCTGCGATTATGCTGTGTTAACAAGGCAAAGGGGATGTTTGCAGATGTGATTAAGATCCCTAATCAGTTGAGATCATCAAAAGGGATAGTGTTCTGGGTCTGAGCCAATCAGGTGAGTTCTTAAAAGGTCAGAGATGGAAGAAGTCTGAGAGATGAGCTCCTACAGGCCTGGGAGAAAACAACTTTGAACTGTCTATGGGGGCATTTGATAAGGACTGCAGATGGCCTCAAGGAGCTGATAGTGGTCTCTGGTTGGCAGCTACCAAGAAAACAGGGACATCAGTCCTACAGCTACAAGGAGCTGAAACCTGCCAACCTGCCAGGCTTCAGTAAGCTTGGAAGAGGATCCAGGTCCTCAGATGAAATGGTGGCCCTGGCCTGACTCCAGGGTCTCAGCCTGGAGAGACCCTGCACAAAGGACTCTGCTGGCCTGAACAGGATTCCTGACCAGTAAAAATGGGGAGACCATAGGACCGTGTTGTTTTGAGTTGCTAGGTTTGTGGCGATTTGTTATACAGCAGGAGAACCCGTATATACTTCCTACCACAGCCTGTCTATCCACATGGAGAGGAATGAGCAGAGGAAATGCACCGAACTCGTAAGATGGATGTGTCAATGAGATATAGATGCTGCCTGGCTGGAGGCCTGGCTGGGAGCTGTGTCCTTGCAGGGCCAACTCTGAAAGCCCCACTTTCCTGGCCAAGCTCCCTGCAGGGTTCTTACAGGGAGACAGAGTTGTGTTGTGAAGAGGGCCCTGCTTGGGGTCAGATGGCCTGATTCTGGTTCCTGGGCTGGGTCTTACTCTATGTAAACCCGGGCAGGTTACCCATCCTCTCCGGGCTTGAGTTTCCTCATTGAAAAAGGAGGTGGTGAGGCCCAATGAGGTAACTCGGCAACTTTCAACCTTCTTCATCTCATGGCACATAAGCTAATTACTAAAACTCTGCGGCACTCCGAAAAATATACTAGTATTTTTTGCTGATTTGGCAAAAAAAGGTACAATTTTGATTCATTTACACCAGATGGCTATGGTTGTTGTCATTTTATTATTTGACAATCTGAGGGAAAAGAGGTCAGTGCCCCTGACTGAATAGTCAGATACTGCGTGTTTTAAAAGTTCTTGCAGTGGACCCGTTGAAAATACCTGAGATACTCATGAACAAAAAGGGATTGTAAACTGCAGATGACTAGGCTATTATTGTGGGGAAATTCCCAATTGAATAATTTCACAATAGCTGATCTGACAGCCTGGGTTGATGATCCACGGGAAGCACTTTTAATAAAAGAAGGAGATGTTTACTGAGTACATGGCCTTTTCCCGTCATGGTGCCGGGTTGCCCAGGGCTGTTTCCCAGCCTCATAAAGCTCAGGAGACCTCTTTGCTCTTCTTACCTGTAGCAGGGACACCAGAATTTTTTTTAGGTTTCCACTCGTATCATCTTTGACATCTGATTCAAGGCTCCTGTCAAATACTTTTGAAGAAGAAAATGGGAAGGAAGAAGCAGAGGATTTAGTTCCCCACAGGCATTTTGAAAGGAACATTCTTCATCTGAAATCAGACGAAAGGTTACTTACACCTTTGGTAGGCCTCTTTGATGGCGATGATTTCCTAGAAAAGATAAAAAAAAAAAAATCGATACTCCGAGGTGGGTTAATGGATAAGAGACAGAGACACACACAGAGGGAAGAGTCCGGGACTGGTCTCTGGACACAGGATGCTTACAAAGAGGGCCAACCTATGGGTCAAGGCCTAGGCCTGGAGCAGATCCCGGGAGGTAGGGAGGGGCCCCTTCCGTGCAAACATTTCAGACACACGAGTAAGGTATACGAACATTCTTCTTAGCTCTAGAAAGGGGTATAGCTAAGCTAGTGTCTTTCATTACCTCCTCACCACACTTCACGCCTCCAACCCCACCCAGGTAGCCAGCGTTGGAAGTTCAGTGCATATCTTTGAAAATAATTTTCTTTGCCTTTGTAACGTGTGTGTGTGTGTGTGTGTGTGCGCGCGCTACTGAAAATATATAGAACCGTTTTGTGGATGTGTTTTAAAAGTGGAATACTGAACATATGGTGCTTGAAGTTCTTTTTTTCGTTCAGTAATATATCTTGGAGATCCAGCGATGCTTATACAGTTACCCAGTGTTTTTTAAATGGATGTAAAAGGTTCCTTCCTGCGATAAACCACAATTTGTTTGGCCAGCCTCCAGTTGATGGACATTTAAGTTGTTTCTGATTGTTCCCTACTTCAAACAAGGCTTTGTTCAGTAGACAATTTGTTGTGTGCAAGAGTATGCGTTTGTGTACAGGGTGTGTCCTGGGAGAGTTGCTTTATATTTCAATGGCTGGTGCCAGGGGATCCACTCAGGCGCTGCCTCAGTTTACACTTGAAGCAGCAGTGGGTGCCAGGCATTTCTGCACAGTATCACCTGCAGGCTGTTTAAAATGAAAGTCAGCATGCAGTGATGGGTGGTGGGTGGGGTAGGTGGACAATAGCAATGAGAAGCCTGGCTCCTGTGCTTTTGTGGGTGGGAGGGGAGGTAGATGGGGGGCAGGGGGCCCACTTGTGTCTAAGCCAGTGGTTCTCAACCTGTGGGTCGCGACCCCTTTGGCGGTCGAACGACCCTTTCACAGGGGTCGCCTAAGACCATCCTGCATATCAGATAGTTACATTACAATTCATAACAGTAGCAACATTACAGTTATGAAGTAGCAATGAAAACAATTTTATGGTTGGGTCACAACATGAGGAACTGTATTTAAAGGGCCAGAAGGTTGAGAACCACTGGTAAGCAGCTCCCTTCCATTTCCCCTCCTTCCCACCCACTACCTGGATCTGCCTGAACCCGAGGCCTGCTCTCTCTCTCTCTGCTTTCCTTCTTTTTACTGTCAGACCTACTTGATTGACAATAAGAGGCTTTGCTTGTTGTTTGAGACCAGGACCCAAAAGGAACTAGGCTGAGAGGGAACAGCATATGGTCAAGTAGGATTAGAAAACTACTCCCCAAAGTAACCTCTGGCCAAGGCAGGCTGCTGAGTGCCCTGATCTTGGACGCTCGAGGGGACTGTGTTGCTTCTGCAGCGGGGAGACCATTGAGGAGGGAAAGTTGTGTGACTGTTGGGCTGAACAGATGCCACTGCCCTTTGCTAACCCTCCTCTAAGGCACAATTTTAAATGGAAACTCCCAGAAACAGAGGGTTTTTTATTATCTCGTGGGAAGTGAGGAAGTCCAGGCAAGCTCTGGAGAGGGTTTTGGAGCTGTGGCTTGGAGCATGGTGGCGCTTCTGGAACTCAGTCGGACAGCCCAGGCCCAGCAGAAGCCACCAGCTCAGGGTCGTGGGCACGCAAGGCTTAAAGGGCCTTTTAGTGGCAAAGCTCTGTTGCTTCCTGCTCCAACCACTGCTCCTGGTTCCTACCCGGAGGCCTCACGACTGTTGGGATTTTCTGGCATTTTCTTGCTGGGCCTCCCCGGTTTACTGCGATGGGTGGTTGTGGAAGAGGGAGGGGTGTCTCCAAATAATGATTTTAGACCTTCTTTACCCTTGTGGCTTCTGGAACCTAAGATAAATGGGCTTCCCCTGAGGCCTTAGCAAATGCTCTTTTCAGCTGCTGGAATGTGGCATGTGCCCAGGGGGCAGGGGAGAGGGCTGCAGATGGAAGGACACAGGAACCTCCAGAGAGGGGCTGGCAGCCCTGGGGTCCCCCTGCACCACCCACCTCTCTGCCTCCGTATGGTCCTTTCTGTGCTCCCTGCTAGGTGAGAGCCATGCACCGGGCGGTGCCCACACACGCTTGGACTGCTTATCGCAGTATTCATTCCAGAGACCTGCAAAGTCGGGCTGGGAGGGAGGAAGCAGAGCCTTTCCTGCTGCGTATAAAACTGTGCATCTGGCCCTAACCGGTTTGGCTCAGTGGATAGAGCGTCAGCCTGCAGACTGAAGGGTCCCAGGTTTGATTCCGGTCAAGGGCATGTACCTGGGTTGTGGTCACATCCCCGGTCAGGAGTGTGCAGGAGGCAGCAGAATCGATGTTTCTCTCTCATCGATGTTTCTAACTCTCTATCCCTCTCCCTTCCTCTCTCTAAAAAGTCAATAAAATATATATTTTTTAAAAATACTGTGCATCTGTTTAGAAAAACAAAGGCTGCCTTGGTACAGCCTTTCTGGAAGCATCTGTTATGTCAAGCCGGTGGCAGTAACCCCAAGACTGACAGCCAGAGGATTGAAGAGGCAGCTCTCCTGCATGGGCCAAGCGGACACATTTCTGCCCAAACACTTGCTCTCCCAAAGGGTGCAGTGTCCCTTCTGCCTGCTGCTGCCATCTCCGAGGGGTGTGAGGGTGCTCCCTCGGGACCGGGGCCGAGGGCTTGGCTGGAACTAACCTTATTGGTTCTTGTGCACAGGACCTCGATGAGCATTGCCTCATCCGTGCCCAGACCCTTCATGGCCTTCTGCAGCTGCCGGGCATCGTATTCGCTCGGGCGGTCCAGCAGCGCCAAGGCTGTCTTCTTGAAATGCCCGCTCAGCTCACTCTCCAGCACTTCCTGCAGGTCCTGTTGGAAGACAGCAGGAGCCCTGGCTTTGAATGGCCTGGGAGAAGAGGGGCAGGGGTCTGCTCCCACCACATGGCCTCGGGTCCACAAGAAACCTACTATGGGCACTCGAGGGGTGATCGAAACAGGAGCTCTATGGACACAGCGACCTGCTCTGGGGGACAGTGGTCACCCTGACTACCCATCCATTCCCCCCAGGACTGGCAGAGGGGCAGAGAGAAGATCCCCTGCTCCGGTCTGGAGGCCCCAAAGGTGAATCACAACAACAAGCAGCATTTGCAGAGTATTTGGGGGCTCAGAGGGCTTTCTCACTGATCTCCAAAACGGCCCCGGCAGGGTATGTATGGACAGTACCCCCATTTACTGACCTCAAAAAGATGAAGGACTCACCCCCAGACACTCAGCCAGAAAGGATTAAAATACAGAATACAGGCTTGTAATTTCTAGGGGGAGCAGATCTTTTGTCACCCAAATGGGAATGTTTGAAAGTGAACAGGCTAATTTCAGAAGAAAATAGGACTGAACAGGGACCTTCTTGGGCAAACCGGATGTCTGGTCACTCTGGTTTTCTTGTGAAATCCTGAAAGGAACACTTACAGTAGGTGATGTTTGGATTATCAGATCAACTGTGCGGTATCACAGTACTTGTGTTCGAGTCACCCTTATTTTACTTAATAATGCCACATCCCCATAACTTGTATTATAGTACTAGAGGCCTGGTGCACGAAATTCATGCACCTCCGCCCACCACCACCATGGCCCCCACTCACTGCAACTTTGTCTGGAAGGAAGGAAGTCCAGAAGGACATCCAGTCTAATTAGCATATTACACTTTTATTATTATAGATTATTGCCCCTGATTTTTATGGAGGCTTGCTATGCAAAAGACCATAAAAATGATGTCTATACAGTTGCGATACAATTACTTAAAAAAACTTTGATATGTTACTCTAATGTTTTAAGCTTGTCTTATTGATTTTCTATGTCTCTTATTTATTACATAGTGTTATAATTGTTCTGTTTTATTGTCAGTTAATGTTACTCTCTTCCTGTGCCTCATCTATAAATTAAGCTTTAGCATAGATGCGTATGGATAGGAACAAACAGGATATATTAGGGTTCGGTACTATCTGCAGACTCAGGCATCCTCTGAAGGTTGTGGAATGTGCCCTCTGTGGCTGGGGCTGCTGTATATAAAAATGCAGAGAAAAGAAACCCAGCTGCCTATTCTGACAAGCCACAGGCATGAAAACAAATCCTTGTGCGTTTCCATTCTGCTTGGACACGGAAGCCGGCTCAGGGTGCCTCAGACCTAACCCTGGTTCTCCAGCTAGCGAGTCGTGTCACCTGGGGACGGGTGTTCTCTCTGAGCTCAGCTGGCCGGGGTACTTCGGTTTGTTCTTCTCTAACGTCTTCTGGCTTCGCAATGCCGTGATTCTAGATCACGTCTCTGGAAGTCCCGCTGTCTGGAATTGCAAAGCTTTGTGCCAGAGCATGCGCCCTTTATCTTTACCAGAGCCCCGAGGCCCCACTTCAAACCCACTGACTCTTATTTCACAGTAAAACTGAAGAAGCCTGTGTCGGACTTCCCATATTGCTACCGTCGGAATAGACATGGCACAGAGGGGCTGCTGCAGTTAGAGGGGCTGGCATGGATGATGGCTCAACGTCATTCAGTCCCATTAAATGCAGCCCAACTGCAGTGTTATCAGTGAATGACATTGACAAGCCTGAGTGTGAAGAGAGATACAGAAAGACGGTAGAAGCACAGCCATCGGGGCCGCCTGGTGTATCAACAGCTGTCTCATGGCGACAGGTTCTCCAGGAGGGAGCTCTAGATCTGAGTCCTGGTTCTTTCTCTTACTTGCGTGTGATTTTGCATAAGTCATGTAAACAAATGAGCTCCACTCCTCCTCTCTGTCAAATGGGAACATTCACGCCCAGCATAACTCCCCTGTGCTGCTATGTGCTGGCATTCTTCTGCTTGATTCGCCCAGAACCTGAGAAGGGAGGTAATTATCATTGTCCTTCTATATGTGAGAGGACCGAGGACTAGAGTTTGTTGCCAGCCCAATGTCCAATTAGTCAGAAAAATCCATCTCTCGGTATGTCTGTTTATAAAGAGTGATTGAAACTATAGAGGTTTCATAAATGTGGATTAGAATACATTATAATAATTAACACTCACTTTGCATACTGATCATTCTAAAGACATTAAGGAAAGGTTAAATTGTGTTCATTATATAGTAATATAAAATACAAAGCCTAATGCATACTTACTGATTTCTATACATAACACCATCAACAACAATAAAATGAAAGAAATGTTTTGGTGGCTCTTTTTTCGTTTTCTGTACCCATCACTTATGAAAGATGTATCATTCTTGAAGACAGCCCAAAAAAATGAAGAATTCTTCGATAAAGACCCACTTGTGAAAACTGATTTTCAAATCACTGGGCTATCTGTAAGTTAATATGTGGAATTAGTCCAAATGAGTGGAGAAAATGGCAGAGGGATTAATAGAAAAATGAAGTCAATTTAAAAAAAAATGAGTTAGAGAATACTGGTTTTACGGGCCATTAAGTTAACGAGGCAATTTCAGTTTTTCTGAAGTCAATTCAAGTTTTAAATAGTTATTTCATTTTTCCTCTTGGGCTAATTCGGTGAAGCTGTAAAGACACTCTCTGCTGCCTGGGGAACATCGAGGAGGCAGAGATGTCAAGGCCCAGGCCGTATGCACGCTAGCGTGGGCCCTTGGACTCACCTTGCCATACGTTGCCTTGTACTTTTGCTTTATTTGTTGCCTCTGATTCGATGTCCTGCTTGATAAGATTTCAATGATGGTCGCTTCATCAGTTCCTAAAGGGCAGGAGAGAGAAGCAAAGTAAATGTGAACAGGAAACAAGATGGAGACTTATTGTAGTCAAGTGTGAGGAAGCCAGGCTCGTGGTCAGAGGCTGTGGTGGAACCCAGAGGGACCCTTTAGCTTTAATGTCTTGTGGGGAATGGTATTCTTTTCACTCGCTTGACAAATACCCATGGAGGCCTTACACTGCATGAAGCACGGTGCTAGGCAGTGTGGTGGTAAAAGGAAGAAGTATGTGGCCTATTCCTTAATTTCACTCCTAAGTATATACTTGAGAAATGAAAACAAATGTCCATGCAAAATGTGTACACAAATGTTTATTGCAGCATCATTCATAATAGCCAAAAGATGGAAACAACCAGAATGCCCATCAGTAGACAAATGGATAAACAAAATGTGGTATAGCTATGCGACAGAATATTATTTAGCCAGGAAAAGGAATGGAGTACCAATACCAGCCACAATATGAATGAGCCTTGGGAACATTATGCTAAGTGAAAGAAGCCAATCTTGGAAGACCACGTTAAATGATTCCACTCATGTGGAAGTTAGGAATAGGAAAATCTATAGAGACAAAATGTAGGTTAGTGGCTGGCTGTGTTGGGTGGGGGACTGAAAGCTGAAGAGTGGAAAGTTTCTTTTAGAGGTGATGAAAATGTTCTAAATTCAGCATGGTGATGGGCCATTCCCTTAGTCTTAAGGATTAGTTTCCACTTCACAATTCTGGGGAGACCTAGCTTTTTTATTTCAATTAGAGAAACAGAACATTCTAGGGTGAGCTCACTTGTAAAAATAGTAGGGGTTAACTGCCTGCCTCATTCTGGTTCAGTTCCAACACTGTTATTTATGTTGTTCCTCTTCATTTCCTCCTGTAACATTACCTACGTAATGTGTATCCGGTTACTTCCTCTGTGACATTTTTTTAACTTCTGAGTGCCAGAAATCTCACCTCAAGAGGGATTTCTTTAAAAATCTCGTGAATCCACCCCTTTCTTTCCATGTGCGCTGCTCTTGCCTGGGTCTAGGGCACCCGTATTTCAAGCCTGCACCTTTACGCTTGTCATCCCTGGAAAGAGCCGTCCTACCTCCCAGGTGGCCCCTTCGCTGTATTGTGTTATCCAGGAATCTGGGGCTCATCCCTGGCTTCCTGTTTTCCCTCACCCCACATCCAATCAGTCACCACTAACACCTCACCATTTCACCGTTCAGGTGCAGCTGTTTCTCTCCATCTTGACCTCTGTCACATGGCTCAGCAGAACTAATGACACCCGTCTGGGTTTCCTGCTTACTCTCCGCTTTTCCAATCAGCGTCCCCTATCCCCAGAATGACCTTTCTGATGAACAGGTCAGCCTGCGCGTGCCTCTTCGTCACACCTTTCAACACAGGCCCCTTTAAATCCATAATCCAGTCTCAACTCTTCAGTGGGGCACATGCAGCCTTTTGGATTAGTTCCTACTTGCCTCTCAAAGCCTGCTCCCTCCCCACTCACCTCTCCCAGGCCTCCCTTCCATCAATTCTATGGATCACTTGCAGCTTCTAGTACAAGCAGCACTTTCTCTCTCACCTCTGGGCGTTGCATGGGCTGTTCCCTCTACCCGGAACATCTTTATCTTTGACCATCACGTTCACTCCTACTCCTCCTTTAGGACTCAACTCACTGGCTCCCGTGGCCTGTTCTTCTCTGTCCTGTCTCTACCACGCCACTGTACAAGAACCATGGAGTGGGGGGTTCTGCTCGCTGCCACGTTCACAGAGAAGCTCTCAGTATTTCCCGGAGGACTTGATGAGTGAACAAATGTTCAAATGCATGCATACATGTATGAAGGAATGAATGAATGAATGAATGAATGAATGGAGAAGTTTGCACTGAATTCCACCGAACCTTGTCTCTGCATTGGTGTCGGCTGCATGTGCTTCTCAGGTGGACTGTCTGTAACAGGGACCAATGGGAAGCCCTCTACTCTGATGCCATAGTCAACCTATACCTGGATAATTCCGGAAAACGGAGTTAAAATGTAAAAAGTAATGTCACTTAGACTTTCCTTCCTGAAATGCTTTACAAAGAGAAATCAAAGAGCAAAGCAGACCGGAGATGGCTCAGCAACCGCTTGGAGGTGTGGGGATACGTGGGGAGGCATGGGGAGGCGTGGGGAGGCATGGGGATATGTGGGGAGGCATGGAAATAACTAGATTTCCCTCAAGCCCCTTGAGTCTGGGTCTCAGGTTTAGCCTGGGAGCCGTTCCCACTACCCAAGAAGGGATTAACTGAACAGTGACCTCATCTTACATTTCACAATATGCGTGTCATCTAAGCAGTCTGTGCTGCCCAACGATTTCCTGTAAACATTTACAATGGTTTGAGGCACTGGGGCCAGTCCCCAGTGGTTCTGGGAAAGACTTTTAAAAATACGAGACAAGAAGGAACCTCAGCCCTGACTGCATGGGACACTGTCGAGTAATTACACAGCAGAGGTCAGGAGAGGGTGACCAGCAGCCTCGGGAGGGCCTCCCGGCTTTTGCTTTCCCAGTAATTTTCTGGGAAGATACAGAGCTGAGTTTCAGCATGATGAAGGTCACTGGGTTTGAAGTGCCCTCTGCCTCACACAGGGGCCCATGTGCCAGATGAGTGAGCCCCGCAGTGAGCCAGGGCCAGCAGCTCAGCTTTCCCTGCAGGCTCCAGATGCCATCGCAGCCTGCCTTGCCGAGCCTGGAGCTGCAGCCCCATCTTTGGTGCCCAAGGGCCAGTCCCTCCTGTTGACACCAGTGGGCACCCTAGCCGGTTTGGCTCAGTGGATAGAGTCTCAGCCTGCGGACCAAAAGGTCCCGGGTTTGATTCCGGTCAAGGGCATGTACTTTGGTTGCAGGCTCCTCCCCGGCCAGGGCCCCAGTCAGGGCTCATGCAGGAGGCAGCCAATCCATGTGTTTCTCTCACATCGAGGTTTCTCTCTGTCTGTCCCTCTCTCTTCTACTCTCCCTAAAAGTCAATGGAAAAATATCCTCAAGTGAGGATTAACAACAAACACATCAGTAGACTTTCCAATCCCTCCAATGTCTCCTTTGGAAATGGAGGTGCAGGGAATGAAGCATGAATGAAGAAGGATTTTACCTGCCTGGGAGGGTCATTATTTTCTACTTATTCACTGGATTAGCTTCCTGGCGGTATTAATTTCCACAAACTTGGGGGCTTAACGCAGCAGCAGGGCCTCACTCCCCTCAGAGGCTCTGGAGGCGGCTGGCAAACCTACTGTTTCTTGGTTTGTATCTGCATCGCTGCCTGTCTTCACTTGGCCTTCTCCCTGGGTCTTCTCTTCTGTCTCCTTTAAAGACCCTTGTCAAAGGATTTAGGGACCACCCAGGTAATCCAGGATGACCGCATCTCAAAATCCTTAATTACATATGCAAGGACCCTTTTCCCAAATAAGGTCATCTCTCCGTTTCCAGGGGGACATGTTTTTTGGGGGGAGGAGGGAATGGGCACCATTTAACCTGGTGTACCCTCAGCAATAGAGGAGAAGGACCTCACAAGGGTGGGCCTCTTCGCTGCTCATACTAACCTAATCGCCTTTGTGTGGACTTTGGATCTGAGCATATGGTTGCAAAGGAGGAAATGAGCATATAGTGAGGGCCAGTGAGGTGCTGGGCCCTGTGCTGCCTGCTTTCTCCTCAGCACCTCCCTGTGCAGAGACAATATTAGCCCCATTTTATAGACGAGATAACGAAGGTTAGGGCACCAGTAAGTGGCAGGGCAGTAGCTCAAATCCAGGTCCAAAGTTCATCCCCATGCCTGGGGCGGAGAGGGGAGAGCCTGGGCTCACGGTCGCAAGGTCGGCTCCTGCGTGGCTTGAGCAGCATTGCTTCCTCTCCTTGGACCTCACATGAGCTAGACCTCGCTCCCCAAAGTGAGGTTCCGGGACCTGCTGCATCAGCGTCACCAGGGAACTCACTGGAAATGGACAGTCTCTGAAACCCCTCAGGTCCTCCCAGTCAGCGCCTGCATATTAACGAAGACTCAAAAGCATGTTAGGTTTGAGCAGCTGGGGACTAAGAACATCTCCATGGCAGCTTTCCTCTCTAAGATCCTCTTTCTGTTTCTGTGAGGGAGAATGGCAGCCATACTTTTACGTTGGGGTCCATACACTCTCAGGATTGAGGCATTGTCTTCCGAACGGCCCTGCGGGGATGAGGGCAGCAGAGGGACACAGAGGCCTGAGAGGAAGGCCTGACAAAGAGCATCAGCATTGGGGGGACAGTCAGGGGCTATTGCCCCCTCAAGACCAAGACCAGTCACTACTTAGGAAAGGGGAGGAGAGACACCAAAAAAACAAGGAAATCTCTAAGTTTCATGTTGCTCTTTGAAAAAATCAAATATTATTTTGTGGTATAGCATTCTTGTTATTTTGAATTGAGTAGATGGTGAGTGGGTAGAAAGTGCACGTAATCTTTTGAATTATGGGGCCCCTAGACCTGCTCTACTCAATACAGTGGTAACATGTGGCTGTTGAGGACTTAAACTGTGGCTGGTCCAAGTTGTAATGTTCTGTGAGTGTAGAATGCATATCACATTTTGAAGACTTAATGTGACAAAAGGGTTATCAAACATCTCATTAATAATTTTTATATTGATTGCTGAAATACGTTTGATACAGTATTGAGTTAACTAAAATATATAATTCAAGTTAATTTCATTTTTTTCTTTTAAAATCTGGCTTCTCAAAAAATGTAAATGACCCACAAGGCTCACCTTTGTGGTTGTTGGACAACAAGGCCCTGGACATTTAAATCCAGTCCTGGTAGGGATGGTATATCAATGAGATGGGTGCATGGTCTTGCTGACAACTTTTACCAATGATACAATTTTGCTTTGGCTTGTGCTTCTTGGTAAAGGTTGGAATGCTAGACCTTCAAACAAATAATAGCTTTCTAAGATAGCCCTAGTTTCTGTTCACCCACCCTCATTTCATAACTCTTTGGTCTTGAGCAAGATAATTAACCTCTGCGCCTCGTCATTCTCATCTGTTACATTATTATAATACAACTTTACAGGGTTGTTGGACATGCAGTACCCAGCTTAGCACTTGGCACTTAGAAGGTGCTCTACAACCGTGACCAACACAAGAGTGGTCCCACCTTGTGGCCACATCCAAGCACATCCAAAAGGGGGGAGAGAACAGTGCATGACTTTGCCATTCAGTAGGTGTCCCATCTGTGCTTACTGAACTACACCCGCATGGTGGGCTAAGAATGTGGGGATTTATCTTTAAACACAGCTGAATCATTCCCACACCCACTTCAGCTCTTGGTTCCAACCCACATCCAGGTGTTACGACCTCACTCACGAGGCAGCAGGGAAGCACCTGTGAGGCTGGCTCAGCCACTCTGCAAAACTCAGATCTAGAAACATCCTGCCCCTTCCAGGCAAATATATCTCCCGACAGTTGTTCAAACGTAAGATTGGCCAGGTCTGGATATAAGCTAGGGGCAGCTACTGCTGAGCTTTCCTCTGATGCCCCAAACCAAGCAACCTGGTTGACATCCTTCATTTCCAGTTCTCTCTCTCTCTCTCTCTCTCTCTCTCTCTCTCTCTCTAATTTATTTAGAAATACTTACTATGAAGAAATCTCTTCTACCACTTCCCTTCCAGATCTTTTCCAACCTCAATTCCTTTGAGTCCTCCCAACATTTCTTGGGCAATAAAGGGATACAAGGGGTTTAGATGACATTAGCATTCATGAACTATACTTCTCCTGAATTTTCTTCCACCTCCAGGGCAAATTAAATGTTGTACTATCCAGTTTCTAACTGTTATATCGAATCCTGAAAAGCAATAAGATCCGATTATAACTTTGGAATCTTTTATAGAGAACCTTAGAAGTAATCAACTTGGCTTAGCCTAGAGGACACAAGTTAACTGGGAAGTCATCTTCCTAAAGTCATGGGAAAGTTGGACATGAGATCAAATTTAATCAACTTCAAAAGTAAATTAGCAAACAAAATACATTCCATACCCATTCCTTTGCAGGCTTTGTTCAGCTTTTTGGCGTCTCGATTCACATCAAAACCCTGATGACTTCTCTCTTTGGCCTGCAGAAAATAATTGAACAGGAGAGTGGATAATAACAGGCATTCTTAAATTATCTGTGGCCAAAATTGGTAGCTAATTAGAAGAGCAAGCAGGTATGCAAATGAGGGACCAGCTGCCACTTTACATGTGGGTGTATGTGGAAATCAGCTGGGGACACTGGCCCCAGAGAGATGGCTGGTACTCCTTGGGACCAGCTGGCCTTGGGAAGCCATGGAGAATAGGCCCCTTTGTTCTCAAAGACAATCAGCCTGGCCAACTCTGCGCTGAGAGATTTTCATATCAACGCTACCTTTGTGTGAGTGTCTCTGAAACAGAGTGTAATGCGGTGGGCCAACATCCTGCAATGGTGGTTCCCCCTTCTGCCATGAGACACAAGTATGTCTAGGGAATAGGTGTTGCCACCCAGAAGCTGAGGACTCTAGGATCTTATTCCAGATCCACTTGGTGGACTGGGGGTAAAGCTTTGCCATTCACACAAAGAAAGACAATGTTTAGTTAAGCAGAGGTACCATACAGACCAGCCATAGCATAGTTACTGGTTTTTACTGCTCTTTGGGGAAAGAAAGTTCTATGTATACACTAAGCTAATGTTTCACATACTTCAGTCATTGGCATAATACATGCACTGATTTGTCCACAGCTACTTAATTCTACATTATTTATTACATTATTATTTG
Organism: Myotis davidii; assembly: GCF_000327345.1. Classification (NCBI taxonomy): domain Eukaryota; kingdom Metazoa; phylum Chordata; class Mammalia; order Chiroptera; family Vespertilionidae; genus Myotis; species Myotis davidii. The sequence continues at coordinate 7,393,551 of NW_006293700.1, forward strand.
CTTACTATTTTTGTTTCAACCGACCTACTTTGTTTTTACTTAAAAGTTATTTTAAGAAGGAAACTTCTATTAGCACTAAGATGCAAAACCAGTATCGGTTGCCTAAGCAAAAGATAAACATGAAAATAAATGCATCACTATAAAAATGTTAAAAGTTAATTGCAGTTATGCAACTAGTAGCTTTGAACACACCCTGCATTTCTCAGTGCTTGGTCTTTCCTCACAGGGACTCTCTTTGAGGAGGTGTCACCGTTTCCCATCCTTTGGTGAAGGCGAGCTTAAGGGCTCCATCTACACCACCGATTCCCCCCTGCCTCCCTTCATGTCCTGTGGCTCCTATTGGGAATGAATAGTGCACATGTAAGGCCCAGTGGTCACATTGCATTTATCTGGCATCTCTAGTTCACGTGGTCTCATTGGACTGTCGGTTGTAGGGCTTGGGCCCCATTGTCTTGCCCCTAGTTGGGCACAAACCCTGTCACTCTGGCAGCTGTGGCTCGTTCAGGAGTGGGTAATCCAAGCAGCATTAATTAGAGTCTTTCCCTTGGTTGTGATATTGAGAGAGATACGTCTGTCCCCACTGGGCTTGCTAAGCTAGAGAGTGTGGGTCTAGGGCTGCTGGCATCCACACTGTCCACTACATGAAGGGAACGGAGTTCAGAATGAAGCAAAGCAGAGCTAATAAGAGTAAAAATA
>NW_006293700.1:7394307-7395985 GCF_000327345.1 Myotis davidii
AGAGAGATTGTAACATTGTATAAATCCTCAGATACAGCATTGCCTAGAGACCCTTGTACTTCCCAGTTTCATTAGGTAGCAAACTACCACTTCTTCTTAAGTTAATAACGAGTTTCAACCCTTGCAATCAAAGGTGTCCTGAGTAATAGCCAGGGACTGGGGGAGGGCTGGCATCTAGGCCTTGGTTAATGGAGAATCGTGTCATCCTAGAGCCAAAGGGATCTCCATGGCCACCTGGCGCCCCACTGCCTTCAGATGGTCAGTGTGTGGCCCATCCTGAAGGAGGTGTCACCAACACCAGTCAGAAGGGACCTTCCATTTGTTGAGCATCTGCCACGTGACAGACAGTGTCTTCATTTGCAGACCTTTCTTCACTATTCACAGGGAGGAGTGGGCCTTAGTAATCTGCTTTACAGACCAGGAGAGCCGGGTTCAGACAGGTTAGGGAATTAGTCTGAGGTCTACGGGATGCAGGTTTGTGTCCAGCTCAACGTGTCTCTTAAGGCCCATGCTCTTGGGTCCAGGGTACCATCCCGCCTCACACTCTGTGACCGGGGCCTTCGTGTCCAGCAGAGGAGTGACATATCCCAGTTTCCCTTCCAAATCTTCTGTGGAGTATAATATAAGAAAGCTATCTGGTGCTTCCGAAGACGTGTTGGCAGGACCAGCGACGTAATTTGTGGGGCTCAGTGCAGAATGAAAATGTAAGGCTCCATGTTCAGAAATGATTAAAAATTCTAAGACAGTGACGTCTGAGTATTAAACAAAGGTGCCAGGCCCTTCTGAGTGTGGGGCCCTGTGTAACTGCACAGGCTTCACACTTACAAAGCCTGCCCTGCCTTTTTTTTTTCTTTTAAGACTTTTTATTGATTTTCAGAGAAAGAGAAGAAGTGAGAGGTAGAAACATCAATGTGAAAAACATTGATCAGTTGCCCCCTTCATGCCCCCTGCCCTGGATCAAGCTCAAGACCCAGCCATATATCCCGACCAGGAATCGAACTGGCAACCTTTCAGTGCATGGGATGACGCCCAACTAACGGAGCCACACGGCCAGAGCACCCGCCCTGCTTTTTGATGCAAGTCCGGAAGGGGTGGTTGTCTGAGTGTGGGAATGCAGGTAATCTCGGAGAGGTAAATGGTGTCCGTGCTTTTCATTAGAAGGATATGGAGGCCTCAGGAAGTGAGGCGGACTTGAACCAGAACAGCAGAAATCTCGTATTAACAGACTGATTCATATAATGTTCTGGATGTCCTCTCAGCCTCATCAGTGCAGACAACTATTACAACTGACAAATTGAAATAGAGACACAGGCCGTGAGTTGTGCCCCACCGGGGGCCTGTCCAGCTGGGGTCGCCCTTGCTGAGGTGGTGCTGGCAGCGCTGCCTCTTGCCCACAGGGATACTTTTCCTCATTTGCACAAAGATGCTGCCCGGGCTTGCAGGTGCCACGTGGAGACTTGCTTGGGATCACCTGGCAAGAGAAGAAGTGAGAGGTAGAAACATCAATGTGAGAAACATCGATCAGTTGCCCCCTGCATGCCCCCTGCCCGGGAACAAGCTCAAGACCCAGCCATATATCCCAACCAGGGATCGAACTGGCAACCTTTCAGTGCATGGGATGATGCCCAACTAACGGAGCCACACGGCCAGGGCACCCGCCCTGCTTTTTGATGCAAGG
>NW_006293700.1:7396153-7401203 GCF_000327345.1 Myotis davidii
CCCTTCATGCCCCCTGCCCTGGATCAAGCTCAAGACCCAGCCATATATCCCGACCAGGAATCGAACTGGCAACCTTTCAGTGCATGGGACAACACCCAATCAATTAAGCCACACTGGCCAGGGTTATGCTGTCAACTTTTAATTCTGCCAAATAAAAAAAAAATTACAACTATCATATAGCATATTACCATGTTGCATAAAAGAAAGAACTTTTAACACCACATGAAGGAGAGACCTTGTAAGCTTCTCTGACTGATTCATATAATGTTCTGGATGTCCTCTCAGCCTCATCAGTGCAGAGAACTATTACAACTGACAAATTGAAATAGAGACACAGGCCGTGAGTTGTGCCCCACCGGGGGCCTGTCCAGCTGGGGTCGCCCTTGCTGAGGTGGTGCTGGCAGCGCTGCCTCTGGAGCCACACGGCCAGGGCACCCGCCCTGCTTTTTGATGCAAGTGTGGAAGGGGTGGTTTTTCTGAGTGTGGGAATGCGGGTAATCTCGGGGAGGTAAACGGTGTCCGTGCTTTTCATTAGAAGCATATGGAGGCCTCAGGAAGTGAGGCGGAATTGAACCAGAACAGCAGAAATCTCGTATTAACAGACTGATTCATATAATGTTCTGGATGTCCTCTCAGCCTCATCAGTGCAGAGAACTATTACCTGTTCCACTTCACAACTGAGAAATTGAAATAGAGACACAGGTCGTGAGTTGTTCCCCACCGGGGGCCTGTCCAGCTGGGGTCACCCTTGCTGAGGTGGTGCTGGCAGCGCTGCCTCTTGCCCAGAGGGACACTTTTCCTCATTTGCACAAAGATGCTGCCAGGGCTTGCAGGTGCCACGTGGAGACTTGCTTGGGATCACCTGGCCGGGCGACGGCTGAGTCACAGCCAGGGCTGGAACCAGGACTGTCTGACTGTCGGGTATGAAATGACATTCCTGCCTCTAATCCCTCTGTTTCCCTAAGGAGGTTCCATGATAACATAGGGTTACAGGAGCAGAGGGATGGGAAAAGACCCTCTGAACACGCCCAGTGTGTTTATCCAGGGCCCAAAGGCAAGTGGCATTCGGGCTGACATAACTGTGCTCTCTGGGGGGCGCAGTGGGAGAGTGTTGACCCTCCTGTTAGGAATAAAGGTATGTTGAGACTTCATTTCTTTCTTTTTATTTAACAAACGTGGCATAAAAGTGTACATCAGACGCATGGCCGTCAGCAGGGCTAATCACCACCTCCTGGTCCCTTCTAGGAACCGTTAGCCATGCTGGTTAGCTTTCCTGATCCCAAGACAGTCTGGTCTTGTTCCACATCACAGCAGGATATTTCATGTCAGAGTGAAGGAATCATGTGATGCGATTTTTTAAAAGGGGGAAAAGAAAACAGTCTGCTTGGAGTTTTCCCCTCTGCGTGGCAGGCACTGCCCCCACAATGGGCATATTCATCTGTCAGGGCCAGTGTTGATGCAATGGGGTGCCCTGGGCTTGCTCTGATGAGCTGGGTAACCAACTCCTCCGGAGTGTATGCGGAGCGGACATTCCACAGCCATTGTTCATTGTCAAGGGGCCAGGCAGCTGGCTTTGGGGCCCGGGGCTTGTTTGCCAACCAGATTTCCTTTTTGAAACTTGAGGCCACGAAGCAGAACGTCCACATGAAGCAGGTCTGCAGGAATGTGAGTCAGACACAAAGTGGGGGTGCAGGGGGCTCCAGGATGGGGACAGACACGTTTGTGAGGGTTTTGGCAAATACACACACATTTCACTTGCTTCCAGCTACAAGTCATAATAGGTTTTTGTGTTTTTTTTAAAAAAAGAATAGGATTTGTACTGATACTCAGGAGACACATAAAAAAAGACAAGACATTAGATGCTAATAAAAACGATTACAGAAGTCTGGACTCTCAGCCCACATGAATCCAAGTTTAAATGTGGGTCTGCCTCGTAGCAGCCCTGTGAACTTGGACCATTAACCTTTAGCCTCCCTGTCCTTATCTGTAAAGTGGGGGCAGTGTCTGCCTTGTAAGATTGGAGACCTACATGACATCATGTTTCAAATGCCTGAGAGAGAGGGCCACACAGATGCTGGCCTTCCTCTGCGTCTTTGGGCCATCCCTTGCTTTTTGTCTTGTAATGATACTTAGATTCCAACTCTGCACATTTTGATTTACCAGGTGGCCATTGAGCACATAACAGTCAAGTTGAAGAACATGGCTTTCTAGTCATAATCCAGTGGCTGCTTGTTACTTAGGGACCTTGGGCAGGTTTGGGAACCCCTCTGTGCTGTGGTTTCCTTAAGATAAAAGGGGATGATAATATTGCCTGCCTTGCAGGACTTTTGTGAAAATTGAAATGAAGTCATTCGTGCCAAGTATCTAAAATGAAGCCTAGCCTCAGCTGGTGTGGCTCAGTGGATAGAGCGCCGGCCTGTGGACTGAGGGGTCCCGGGTTCGATTCCAGATTGCGGGCTCCATACCCAGGAGTGTGAAGGGCACAGGCCAGATTGCGGGCTCCATACCCAGGAGGGGGTGTGCAGGAGGCAACCAATCAATGATTCTCTCTCATCGTTGATGTTTCTATCTCTCCCTCTCCCTTCCTCTCTGAAATCAATAAAAATATATTAAATTAAAAAAAAAGCCTAGCAGAGAGTGTGTGCTTAATGAATGGAAGCGATATTAGTTGGAGGCAGATCGCCAATGAACTTCCCAGAATATGTTAATCCCTTTCATGCTCGAGACCTTTTCGTCTTGTCAGTGGCGTGCGGATGACCAGTTTTTCATTGATCCCCTGCAGTTTGGATCTTGAGTTCCAGGCATATATTTCACACAGGGCAGTTAAGGGGTTAACAATTCAGGCTGTGAAGTCCTGGGTGCTTAGGATGACACCCCAAGGCCACCAAGCTTGTTCATCAGTCTCATTGGACAAGGGTGGTCGTTCACACCTGATTGAGTGTGAGACACAACCTGGTACCTGGTGAAGTGCTGCCTGTGCCGTTGTGTCAGGTGCAACATGGAACCAGATCCTATTCACCCACAGATGGTCCTGCCTGGCCATGAATACGCTGAGGATGGCCCATCTTGGTGTTTCTTCCTTCTAGCATGCCTCCCTGTCACTTCTTTGTGTCGCCATGATCCTGCTTCTAAAACCAGGAGACGAATGCTCCCTTTCTCTGGAGGAAGGAGGTATAGAAATAAACGGAGGTGCTGTAAGCCTCAGAAGTGGTGTCACCTGGACGGAAAGAATAGTGGACACACCATCTCCGGGAAAGGACTCAGGGATGTGCCAGCATCTGCGCATCCCCTGCCCCGGCGGATGCTCTGCTCTTGTATCAGATTCTGATACCCACAGTGGGAAGGGCAGAGTGGAAAAACAGACACGTGGCCAAGGGCTTCTGTCCCCGTGCACGTTAAGGAAGTCTTAGCTGTTCTGGTCGAAAGGGGGCATTTAAAGAAAGTCTTCCTGCAGCTTGCAGCAAACCCTGGGGATGGAGTGTATGGAAAAGTTGTTGGTGGATATGATTTGCAAAGTGCTTGCTTTGTGTATTATATGGGAACCAGGATTTTCCAGGGCCCAGCCTTCAGTGCACTCATATTTAAGTCACTCCTACTGTCAGCCGGGTGACTTGATCTTCTATTTGGATAGCATCCCAAGTGGAAAATAAGACTGCACTGCCTCCTGAGAGACATCTAAACTAATTAAAAAGCAATAGGTGGCAGGCAAATCAGACTGTCCTCGGAACAGTTCCTCCCACTCTCCCTGCTTCCTCTCCTGCTTTCTCTTTCTCTGCTTCCTTCTTCCCTTTCTCCTTCCTCCTCCCTTTTCTCTCTGTCCCTATCCTGCCCTCAACAGACACGTATTGATCTATTGTGTGGTGCTCACTACCCCAGGCCAGGGGACTTAATGATCTATGAAACCCAGTCCTTGTCCCCAGGGAAATAAAGGTGAAAGTAGATCAATGACAACTGCGTTATGGGTTGGTAAACAGTTGGGTGCAAATAGCTGAGAAGAGAAAAGGGAATTTTTATGGAGAAGTTGACATTTATGCTGGTTTTTGAAAGATGCAGAGAAGTTAGGCAAGGGGGGTGGTGAGGAAGGGGGGCGCTGGGGGTAAGGGAAGGACATTCCAGGGAGAGCTACAGCGTGATGCTTTCAGGGTCTGTGCATACATGTGCTTACTATGACCTGTCACTGTGCCACAGCAGAGCAAGCATGGTTGGTCTAATGACCTGGTGTGGACTTGGGAGTCAGACCTACTGTGTTCAGTTACGCTTTGCCCCTCGCTGGTTGTATGATGGTGGGGAAGTTGACACATCTCTCTGAGCCTTTGTTGTCTGTCTTTAAAGTGGAGAAGCACCCACTGACAAGGGTGGTGTGAGATTTGGATGCAATCGTGTTTGGGATGCGGTGGCGCATACCAGATTACAGCGAGCACTAGGTTGGTAGCACGTAGGTGGTGGGATGCTTGGTGACAGAGCATGTCAGGCTCATTTGTAAACTCTGATATATTATCAAAATGTAATGGGAGTGGCATTTTGATTGTTTGCGCTTCCCAGTGCAGTGGCCCTGGCTGGCTGCAGTCTGCTCAGTAAATATTTGAGAGTGTTGCTTGGTATCCGGGCTCTGAGACAGCAGGGCTCTGAGGAAGTGCTGGGGACAGAGGGCAGAGGGCTCATTATACATGCCTCTAAAGAGGGCTGCTGTTCCAGCGGACGTGGGATCGGGAGGAGGCTGAGGAGATTTAATATGAGAGCCAGAATTCAAACCAGGTAGTGGCCTGGGCTTATGAGCAGAAGCAATATGGGGGCAGGTGAGGGTTGCGCTGGGGAGAGCCTAGAACTTCCCTGAATTGTCCTCAGTGTAAGCAGCGACCATTCCCACTGCCGGTAAATGGCACCTTGAGCCAATGTTGGCACTTTGGGCTTAACTTGTGTAGATTTTACTTTGTGTAGATTTTAAGGTCATTATAGAATTGGGGAAACTGAGGTCCAGTTTGGGAAAGAGACTTCCTTGTGGTCATATAGGTGCCCTTTCCCAAGATACCCACCCTTGAACCTGGCTGGG
>NW_006293700.1:7408215-7408920 GCF_000327345.1 Myotis davidii
TCATAATAGGTTTTTGTGTTTTCTTTAAAAAAAGAATAGGATTTGTACTGATACTCAGGAGACACATAAAAAAAGACAAGACATTAGATGCTAATAAAAACGATTACAGAAGTCTGGACTCTCAGCCCACATGAATCCAAGTTTAAATGTGGGTCTGCCTCGTAGCAGCCCTGTGAACTTGGACCATTAACCTTTAGCCTCCCTGTCCTTATCTGTAAAGTGGGGGCAGTGTCTGCCTTGTAAGATTGGAGACCTACATGACATCATGTTTCAAATGCCTGAGAGAGAGGGCCACACAGATGCTGGCCTTCCTCTGCGTCTTTGGGCCATCCCTTGCTTTTTGTCTTGTAATGATACTTAGATTCCAACTCTGCACATTTTGATTTACCAGGTGGCCATTGAGCACATAACAGTCAAGTTGAAGAACATGGCTTTCTAGTCATAATCCAGTGGCTGCTTGTTACTTAGGGACCTTGGGCAGGTTTGGGAACCCCTCTGTGCTGTGGTTTCCTTAAGATAAAAGGGGATGATAATATTGCCTGCCTTGCAGGACTTTTGTGAAAATTGAAATGAAGTCATTCGTGCCAAGTATCTAAAATGAAGCCTAGCCTCAGCTGGTGTGGCTCAGTGGATAGAGCGCCGGCCTGTGGACTGAGGGGTCCCGGGTTCGATTCCAGATTGCGGGCTCCATACCCAGGAGTGTGA
>NW_006293700.1:7410185-7428899 GCF_000327345.1 Myotis davidii
GGTGAGGAAGGGGGGCGCTGGGGGTAAGGGAAGGACATTCCAGGGAGAGCTACAGCGTGATGCTTTCAGGGTCTGTGCATACATGTGCTTACTATGACCTGTCACTGTGCCACAGCAGAGCAAGCATGGTTGGTCTAATGACCTGGTGTGGACTTGGGAGTCAGACCTACTGTGTTCAGTTACGCTGTGCCCCTCGCTGGCTGTATGATGGTGGGGAAGTTGACACATCTCTCTGAGCCTTTGTTGTCTGTCTTTAAAGTGGAGAAGCACCCACTGACAAGGGTGGTGTGAGATTTGGATGCAATCGTGTTTGGGATGCGGTGGCGCATACCAGATTACAGCGAGCACTAGGTTGGTAGCACGTAGGTGGTGGGATGCTTGGTGACAGAGCATGTCAGGCTCATTTGTAAACTCTGATATATTATCAAAATGTAATGGGAGTGGCATTTTGATTGTTTGCGCTTCCCAGTGCAGTGGCCCTGGCTGGCTGCAGTCTGCTCAGTAAATATTTGAGAGTGTTGCTTGGTATCCGGGCTCTGAGACAGCAGGGCTCTGAGGAAGTGCTGGGGACAGAGGGCAGAGGGCTCATTATACATGCCTCTAAAGAGGGCTGCTGTTCCAGCGGACGTGGGATCGGGAGGAGGCTGAGGAGATTTAATATGAGAGCCAGAATTCAAACCAGGTAGTGGCCTGGGCTTATGAGCAGAAGCAATATGGGGGCAGGTGAGGGTTGCGCTGGGGAGAGCCTAGAACTTCCCTGAATTGTCCTCAGTGTAAGCAGCGACCATTCCCACTGCCGGTAAATGGCACCTTGAGCCAATGTTGGCACTTTGGGCTTAACTTGTGTAGATTTTACTTTGTGTAGATTTTAAGGTCATTATAGAATTGGGGAAACTGAGGTCCAGTTTGGGAAAGAGACTTCCTTGTGGTCATATAGGTGCCCTTTCCCAAGATACCCACCCTTGAACCTGGCATGATGCTATTTCTCTCCTTATACTTTCTAAGTCTCTATTTTCCCATTTAAAAGGTGGTAATAATAGCACCTTCTTGTGGATCATTGTAAGGATTTGTATCAAAAGTGCTTGGCATGCCCTGACCGGTTTGGCTCAGTGGATAGAGCGTCGGCCTGCGGACTCAAGGGTCCCAGGTTCGATTCCGGTCAAGGGCATGTACCTTGGTTGTGGGCACATACCCAGTGGGGAGGGTGCAGGAGGCAGCTGGTCGATGTTTCTCTCTCATCGATGTTTCTAACTCTCTGTCCCTCTCCCTTCCTCTCTGTAAAAAAAATCAGTAAAACATATATAATAAAAAAAAAGTGCTTGGCAGGTGGTGAGTGCTCCTTGTTATTCTTATCACTTCCTCCCACCTTGACCTGATTCCCATGGAGTGTTGAATGAGCTCTTGACATGGTGCTTTGTGAGGCACCTTTAAAACTGATTACATCATTTTGTCCAAAATCAGAACCCATTTTGTACTTATTGGTAAGTAGTAGCTTAGAGTTTAAGAGAAATTTATGGGAGAAACACATAAAATTGAGAATGACAGCAGGCTATAAAACACTATGTGCCAGGCACTGGTCCAAACAATTTACATATAGTAACTCATTTATCCTTAGAGGTCGGTATTGTTACCTCCTAATTTGCAGATGAGAAAACCAAGACAGAAAGAGGTGACTAACTTGCCTGAAGTCATGCAGCTAGTAAGTGATGGAATTCAGACCTACACAATCTGGATCCAGAAACTCCACTATTAACTTATTCACCATTTTTTTTGTCCCTGTCAAAATTTTTTTTTAATTTAATGGTAGAAAAGCTCAGTTCCATCCTTGGAATGCTGGTCTTTTCATAGAAACACCAGTTGAGACCTGCTGCTTCTCTGATGACCAGGGAAGCCAAGGACCCCTTGCATAGATTGTGGGATTATAAATGTTCTGGACCATGAAACACAAGGAAGTGAAATAAAAATCAAAGGCCTCTCCTGTGGGCAAAGAGTGTGTGCGGAGAGGCCTTACTGTCCAGGTCTGCTCCCAATATTTCTTCCGAGCCAAACGGAATCACATTTTCTGCTTCTCATCTGTAAACTGGGACCAATTCCTGCCCTACCCAGCAGAATCTCAGGAAGATGAAATAAGGCAATGTGATTCATTCTGTTGTCATTCACAATAGATTAAAAAAAAGATGTGGCACATAATATATATAATCCTGGATCCAGATTGTGTTTGAATTCCATCACCTACTACCTATGTAAAGGTCATATTGGCATCTGAAGTTTGAGAAACAGTGAATGTACCCAATCCCCATATTTTACAGATAAACTGAGACCTGCTTGTTAAGTCTACCCAGGATCACCTACTTGCTTATGGAAAAAACCCTAAACTTTTCTCTCTCAGGATAATTTTTTAAACCTCTAACTGATCATTTATCTGTATTTGAAACCAGTTAGTATGAATGCAAAGGGTTGTGCTGTTAAAGTTCATGAATTCAGAGCCAGAAAATATCCTTGTGACATTTACATAGACATGTTTAGTAGACATGGATGGGCAATTTGAAACAGAACAGAGGGGCCATTCACATTTTTAAACATGAATCTTGGATGATTAGTGGGATATTGTTTTATTAAGTTGACTATTTCTTGGGTACAGTTTCTTTGGAACAGTAAATTTGATAAAGTCTGCTTTTAGGGTTTTTTAAAAATCAAAATCTACTCAAATGCTCATCAGAGAAAAAGTAAAGCCATTAAAAAGAAAAAATACATATTGCAGTATACTCTGTTGGCTATATTTAGGTGCAGTTTCAAACTTAGAAGAATATTTGGCATTATACCATGTAGTTTTTGCTCCATTTTAATTAAGATTCTCCATGGTCACAATGATTAATGGCAAAGCCAATTCCTCCATTCTTAGATCCTCTTCCCACTTATACCCCGCTTTAGAAATCTATTAATCAGGAGGTAGACCAGATAGCTAGGAAAGTATGTTAGGAAACCTGGGCTCTGCTCAACCTTAGCAGGGTGCTGAGAATGCACGGAGCTGTTTATTGCTATTGATCCATCTTTTCAAAGACGCAATCTCAAAATGCCATGTACAAATTAAGTATTGGCCATCAGTCTAAATGAGTAGGAATATTTGCATCATTGGCAGATAAGGCTGGAAAAACAAAGCAAAACAAAACATTGGCTTGGATCACATCCCAATATGATTTGCTTACATATCTTGCTAATGACTATGAAAATTGAGTGAAACATTCTAGATTAAAAAAATAATCTTTCTTCTAAGTTTGAGGTTACTTAAATGTTGTCATATTAAGAACATCTTTTGATGAAGATTTATATAGTTAGGTTGTTTCCAGAAAAATAAGCTTTCTTAGCTTATGCCCTGGGTTGTACCTGTCAGTGTGATATTTATCCGTCAATGTGATATTTACCAGTCAAAGGTGACTATGGGGTTGAGACCTGACCTTAAGAAGATCTTAGGCGCCGTTATTCCTGAAAGCACTGACAATATACTTAGAAGTGCATACGATAAGATGGGCCTACAGTGCAGTGGGCTCTGGTATAGGGAGATTGAATGGAGGCTGCGCCCAAACAGAGGGGTGAGTTTCACTCAGTATCTTTCTAGGTGAGCCTGGCTCATCTAGGCAGGAGAACCAGCAGCTCCGCAGCCTCATTCCTGGGTATTTCTGCAGAAAAGCCCTCTCACCCTGGCCCTCAGCAGTTACTGATGGACTAACAGCCTTTTGGGGGAAAACCGCTGCCTCTCAGTTTCTATTGTCACCAACGGGGCTACAAGGGTCAATGTGCGAGATGAATCGGCTTTTACCTGGTGATAAAAGAGGCAGTCAGTGTGGGGGAATGCCTGGGCCAGAGGAGCGAGCAGAAATTCATGGTTGCTGGTGGAAATTCAGCCAGATAAAGATATTATGGGGTCATCTCCTACCCAATAGCCTTGCTTTCCCATCTGTGCCCAATGAAGTGATTCCTAACCAACCAGGAGCGATTTTGCCTCCCTGGGGACACCTGGCAATGTCTAGAGGCATTTTCAGTTGTCACAAATAGGGGAGGTGCTATTGGCATCCAGTCATAGAGGCCAGGAATTCTGCCCAAAACCCTACAAGGCACAGGACAGCCTCTCACCATAAAGAATCCTCTGGCCCCAAATGTCAATAGTGCCAAGATCTAAGGTGCTAAGGGGCTACAACCTTGGCCTAGTGGTTGTAACAATTCTGTCAACACGTTAGTTTAAAAGGTGTTGAGAAGGCTGAGCTTCTCCTGGTAAATGGCACGTAGGTACCGACTAAAGCAAGATCCCAGTCACCACGAGCAAACTGTGCCAGTTACCTAAGAGGGAAGATTAGAAGTGGACCATGGGGTCTTTAATTTTTTTTTAAGCAGCCCAGGTGACAAATCAGAAAGGCGAATGCAGGGATGAGGCCACTAGGAGGAAGGGCTGGAGTTAAAGTCCGTCCAAAGGGAGAAGCCTGTCATCACCTCCCTGCTTTGTCTGGAGGCATCGCAGTCTCCACCAGCAGCCTCAGCTGACTCATTCTTAGGGGCCCTGTAGTATCATGTTGGGCCAGAGAACTCAGACTTCCTTCTAGAGGCAGAGTAACATGCATTGTCTGGAAATAAGATTTTGTGTCCTGGTGAAAATGACTGCTTTGAGGTTGTCCACAGATTGTTTGGGGAGTTAGAGACCCCTGAGGAGTGTTAAACCTCTAGCTATCCAATTACTGCTGTATGGCCTCAACAAAAGTGAACCGGGAAGACAGTGTGGTAGTGGGGAGATACTGGCTATTTCTCAATAGTGAAAGAAACCATGCCTTCAAGAGTTAGGAAAAATGAAGCACTTTCCTCACTAGAAAAGAATTATCCATTTCCTTCTTCGATTGCCAAAGGCTGTTTTCTTTGCCAATTTAATGAAGGTATGAACTCAGGATTCATTGCCTGCAGGAAAAAAAAGAAGCTAGTGTGCTCTGGAATCCTCAAGAGTCAATGATAAGTGGGTCAGGTGGAATTGAAAAGAGAAAATATTGGGGGCTGAGCTGGGCCAGTGCAGCACTGAATGGTGCTGTGTAGTAGAGCATCATCAATGATAGGAACAAGTTCTGATTTGCTGGAAAGGAAATGAGGTGACATAGCTAAATTTGCTTTGAGCAAATTTCTGTCTCAATCAGAATCAAAACAATGGATCTTACTATTCCCCCTGGGAAGGGAGTTTAGATGTGCATTGGATCCAAACCTATTAATTATTTCTTTAAATTTTTAAAAACATTTTTATCTTTCTTTTTGTTCCAATCAAAGAAGGTGTGCTGTGGTGGATGCCATAATTTGACGTTCAAGGGCCTTTTAGTTTCCTCTTACACTCATGGTGGTGGTCTGAGGACGCACTTTCTGAAATAAAAGTTTTCCTGATAAGAGAGGTATGGCTGCCTGGTCTAGGCTGGTTTCTGCGTGGGGTTCACTACATTTCTTTGGCTTTTGGGGTCATATTTTAACACATACTCTCAGTTAAAACGACCCTCCCTTTTATCCCAAATTCCCATCACATTTTTACCTACCTCCAGGGCCTCCCTCCTTTTCTTGGGAATCCAGACCTATTCCCCTTGTGTCACATGACTCCCAGGTGTTCCTATCCACCTTCATCTGAATTTGCCTGGTGTTTACCTGCTGCAAGTCCCAAACTGCTCTCCCTTTTAGACAATATTTACGTTGGCACAAGGAAGTCATAAACGTGGCATGTTCACAAACACCACGGCAGGGTGCTGAGCAGATGTTCCCACATTCACAGGCTCATGGTTTTCATTTATGGACACTCACAATGGCACCTGCCTTTGTGGGCAGGGTGCTGATCTGTCCTTGTACGGGTGCTGGTGTGCTCCAGGCCCGTGTTTCTCAAACTCTGCTGCCCATTAACATCGCCTGGGGAACAGTTGCCAATCCTAATGCCCAGGCCCCAATGAATTCAGACTCTCTGGGGGTGGGACACAGACATCTGTGATTTCTAGAACTCCCCAGTGTGCAGTTGGAGAACTTGTTCTCCAGTTCAGTGCAATCACTTGAGGATCTTGTTAAAAATGCAGATTTTCGACTCAGTAGGTCTGGGTGGGCCTGAGAGTCTACATTTCTAATAAGCGCTCAGGCAAAAATGTGGATGCTGCCACCCTTCCAGAGACCACACTTTGAGTAGCAAGACAAGACCTTAATCCTGTCTAGTGGGCCTTCATCAGCCTTGAAAGTAATTTTCCAGAAATCATTAGTCCTCTTAAGTTTGTGATTTTTTCCTTATATATCAATGGTCCCCCTATATCTCACTCCCTCTCTATTTCTCCACCAATACCCTACAGCCACACTCTATGGCAAAGTCACCTCACGTGATCTCAGTACTCTCTCTCCCTCTAGATTCCGATTCTCTGGAAAACAGTGCACATGGTATACTCGAGTGTCATTGGCTAAACCGAAGCATATTTTTCTGTGGATCTTATTTTTCTGTCTGTGCACAAAGTCATCGAGCACAAGGATATACAAGGATATGCCCTCTAGGCTCAGCAGACTCTTTGAACATTGTGTGATTTAGCAAATGATAATAACCCGGTATCTTATTACTGCTCCAAATAGGCGAGTCACAAACACTAGGTCTTTAGTTAAAAAAAAAAATCATTACTCATGACAAGAGGATGGGGGTAAAGCACAAAGCGACAAAAGTAATTTTCAGTTTTTAGAATTGGCTAGTATTCCATATTATAGTACCTTGGAAAATGTAATCTTCTGGCCAAGACTGTTGGCTTTAGAGCAATATTCGCCAAACAGTTATCTGTAGAACCCTGGTCTGTGGGCATATTCTTGGGGATTCAAACCTCTCCTGGTAGGCTTCTTAAATAGTATAGTGAAAGCCGATAACTTACAAACTAATATAAAGCATATTACATCATCAGCATGGCCAGTCATGACCAAGACTCATGATTTCAATGCCTGCATTTGTGTGTCTACTTATGATTGTATATATGCCAAATCGCCATACTTTAATTGTGCAGGATAATGATAAAAGAACAAAAAACAGAGGGAGGTTTAATATTTGCATTTCAGCCAAGAGGAGGCCCAATTATATTGCAGAGAGTCTTATAAACAAAAGTATATCAGTAGTTTGGATAGAGAAACGTGATAAGAGAACTAAGAAGTCACACAGCACATCATAGCAATCAGGACCGTTTTCACATTGAACAAGACCATTTAATCTCAGCAAAATAACATCATCTATTACACGAAAGCAAGAACATACATTTGCACTCCATCAGCTTATATTTTACTAGTATTTAATTTTTTAAAATTTGTTTTGGTTATATAGTTCTTCAGAACTACAAACATTGTCTTAAATTTATATTCAAGTTACTTTCTTTTTTTGAAGGAACTTGCATGCCCCCTACTGAGGACCAAGCTCACAACCCAGGCATGTACCCCGGCCAGGAATTGAACCGTGACCTCCTGGTTCATAGGTCCATGCTCAACCACCAAAACATACCAGCTGAGCGCAAGTAACTTTCTAATGCAAGTCATTTAAGTTATTACTGGGACAATGTTTTATACTTCCAAAAAGTTTTGCATCTACTCATTTAGCAACATAGTCTTCAAACAGATTCAGTCGTTGGGCACACCTTAAATTCTGTTAGTATTTTCAAAAATGTCCTGGTGGCCATATTGTAGCCTCATGCTCTGCATCTTAAGGCACTGTTAAGGGGACACTGTTGGAAATGTAAGCTCGGTGCTTAGATTACATTTTTAAATTAGCTGAAAATATCATAGCAAACGTTTTCTGGGGGAAATGTTTCCTTGCTTGGAAGTAATGCCTGGTGATGGCGTTTTCAGACTGGAGGATGGAAGAGGGGCCGCTAAGACAAGTGGTGGCGAGTAACACTGGGCTCATACGAAAGCCCAGTCATACCTATGGTGTGGAGGGAAAACGTGCTTACAGGCTGATGGGGCTCTGGCTGTCCACTCCCTGACGGGCGGCTGAGCGGCTGCACGGCTGCCGAGTGTGGGGTGTCCCCTTTGGGCAACTGCTGACTGCCCTCTGAGAGGCAGTATGACTGGCTCTGAAGAATCAAAAGAGAAAGACATAAAAATGCTAGACCACTCACAAAGGCCAGCTCCCCGTGGGGTTGACTTGCAAGGGATGAGATGCCCTACTAAACTGCCAGGGGAGAGGAATAGGTTTCAGTTTCTCTGAAAGATATACTGCCTGGAGGGCTCATAATCTTGGCTAGTATGTAATGTTATTTATAGATGATTTAAAAAATAATGCCTCTCTGAAGAAGGAACTTGTGGGTTTGCAACCATGTGAGTGCACGTTTAATTTATAGCAAAGGAAAAAACCCATACAAACCAAGTTAGAGTTTCCAGAACATTTTGGAGTTTTGTTCTCTTTGCTCCTCGTGCTCACACAAGAAATCATTTTGTTGCTGTGGGAAGCCATAGTAGGTGCAACAAAACCTTAGGAAAAGTCTTACTGTAACAGTTTTAGCTATTAGTTTTTCAAGATTTTACTCTGACCTGCCTTGTGCATAGTTGGTTCCAAATGGTAGTATTTTAGTCAGTTGTTCGTTATCAGTGATTTAGACACTTTTTTTTTTTCACATGAGCCTAGGTATTTCAGAAGAAAAGTAAAATACTGAGTCCATTTCCTAGATATTTGCAAAATGTCTGGATATTTGATGCTGTTTAGAAATAACACTGGAACATTTTCAGCTTTTAATCCAAGTTATATGGCCTTGTAGGAGTATTTTTACCTTGGTCTACTGATCTTTGCAAGAACCCTGCCTTCCCTGCAGAACTCTGATGATCAGTCTATGAACTTTTGTGCATCTTTGCTACTAACAGCGCTCGTCATTCATTCCACAAATACATATTAACCATTTTGCTCTCTGCAAGGCACCTCATTTTAAACACATCCCTGAAAGAATCTTCATCACCACCTTAATCTCTCTCCTAAGAGATTTTTGATTAACGGGGGTGGGGGGAGGGAGGAGGGGAATACATTCTAACTGCATTTTAAAAGCATGATACGCTGTTGTGAAAATCAGTCATAAGGAGTCACCACAATCATAAAGTATAAAAGTATTAATTATGATTTCATAGTTCAAATTTCTACACACGCTATATAACCAAAAGGAAAACTGTATTCGATTCCCAAAGGCAATAAATACTTACATGATGATTGCCCATTTTCGTTTTTCTGAGATATTTGTTCTGTATTTTATGAAGAGATCAGCTCTCCTAAAGGCCAAGTTGATAATGGTTTTCCCAGGACATACGATCTCTTGAGCTTAATAAGTAACCTTTGGCACTGAATTTGAATACACTGTTGGGGATGGGTCGGGAGCGGCCATATCTACAAATGAGCTTAACCTGTCCAAACTGCCTTGGCAGGCCCTTTTTATAATGAAATATTTATTAGTAAGTCAAGCGTAGGGTTTTTAAGTTTAATAACCTAATCACAACTAAAGGACTAAACCTGTCTCTTAGGTTATTGAAATGTGTGTATTTTTTTCTTAAATTTTGGGTGTTCATTTAAAATGTTATGCCTTGTAATAGTAAAAGCACTAACCAGGCTGAAAAATCTTTCTATTTTACTAACATCACTTTTATTAGAACAGAAAATCTTTTTGAGGGCTACACTGAGTTATGCTATTAACTTTATAATTTAGCTGGTTTTTAAATTTTAAAAAGTAATAAGTGCACTTAGTAAACTTTTTTGCTCATAATATAAAAAGTTATCATGAAAAATAACCCTCCTAAGCTCCCAGTCCCTCCCGTAGTGGTTTCTTGTGAGTACCTTCCAGAAATGTGTATCTGTCTGTCCATTTATTTGTTTGTCTGTTACCTCTGGACTGCTTTTTCTCTCTCTCAACAAATGAGTTTGTACAATGCATTCTGTTCCATATCTTGTCTGCTTCACTATATTAAACACATACATGTCATTGGCATATTTTCCCCCAGTGACCATATGGTAGCTTATTATGGGTATGAACCAAACCTTATTTCATCAGTCCACTATTCAAGGTCATTTCGGTTGTTTTGGTCTTCTGCATGAATCTTTGCATATGTGTCCATGTTTATCTGTAGAATAAAATCTTAGAATGCAATTGCTGGCCAAAGAGTATGTGCATTTAAAATTCCAGTAGGGGTTGCCAAATTGTCCTTCGCATAGACATAAAAATGCTCCAAGACCAGCTGACCCGATGAGGCTGACCTTCAAAAGACAGAATGTATGCCCCCTGATAATATGCCAGTGCGCATGTCTCCACATATTGGCCAACACTAAACAGTATTAAGGTTTTTCATTTCTGCCTCTTTCAAAGATGAAAAATGGTTACCTCACTTTTTAATGTACATTCCTTTCCTTTGAAATTCTTAAAATTATATATCCCATTTTTTTAAAGCCATGTTGCATGAATTTTCCTGTGGTCTGCTTATGTCCTTTGTATTTATTTTGAGTTAGTAGTGTTTTCATTATTTATATGCAACAACACGAGGTTTATAATAAGGCCAGGGCTTTTGTCGAGTGTAACAATTATTTTGTTGTTTGTCTTTTGTCTCTGAGTATGTTTTGAGTGTGTATGTGTGTGTGAAGGAAGTGTTAAGTGCTTATGTATTTATCTATATCAATCGTTCCTTCTTTGGCTTGCTTAGAAAAACATCTCTGCATTAAGATGATTAAAACTTCTTGTACATTTTCTTCATGTTCTTTTAATGACTTCATTTTTTAAGGCTTACATCTTCGAGGCATTTGGAACTGATTTTGATAGAGAGTAAGGAAGGAATAGAGTCAGCTTTCATTTGGGTTATTCAGTCGATCCTAGATAGTTAATAAATAATTCATCTTTCTTCTTCTGGCCTAAGATGCCATTTTTAGTTTATGCCAAAATTCCTGTGTAATATCGTATGAAAATTCTGACAGGTTTATTAAATTCTGAGTGTATATATTCATTCTTTTGTTCCTTAACTTTTATCTATTGAAAGCCTTTGGATGTGCTGGTTGCTGGGGCTACAACAATGAATAAGACGAATGTGAATTTTCTCTTCTTAGCACCTACAGGCAAGTAGAGGAGCTAGACAAGAAAGACACCATTGCAGATTGTGGGATGGGCTATGAAAACAATAATTAGGATGCTGTGATAAAGGCTAGCACGTGCATGGTGTGTGTGTGTGTGTGTGTGTGTGTGTGTGTGCAATTTAAATAGAACGTGTGTTCTTCCAGGAGCTAACATTTAAGCTGTGAACCAAAGCATGAAAAGGAGCCATTAGTTGAAAGAGAAAGCGGTCCAGATCAAACCAAGTGTTTTCAGTTTGGGCTGAGGCTCAGCAATAGGAAAGAGCTTTGCAAATTAGAAGACATGAAAGATGGTCAAAGAGGCTGGCGTCTGCTGTGTGCCGGGCAGGGCAGGAGGGTGAGTGCTGGAAAGACGTTGGTCAACAAGACAAGACTCCCCTCCAGGAAGGGGGGTGGAGACAAGAAGACAGAAGTTACAACTAACGCGTTGACCCTTCAGTGTTATTTTGGCTCCAGTGTCTAATTTGCGCTCCGACCATCACTGTCTCCTTTTCCCAGCCTCAGACTTCTCAGGGCCAAGTCCTCCCTGCCCCACCCCCATGAATCAACCTTTGCATTGCTAACCCTCCTAGAACCCTTGATCAGTGACGTCCCTCTCCCTCCCTTCCTGTCCCACCTCCCGGACTAATAAAGCTCAAAGTCCAGGAGGAACAGGGCGATCGGATGTGCAGTGTTCAATGTGGAGATAAGTTCTGTTCCAGGATGCTGAGTGACTGGGCACAGGAAATGTGTAAAGAACATCCTGGTACAGTTCATGGCCCCGGGAGGTGAGAGACACAAAGCTTAGAGGCCCAGGAAGAAGCTGACACACTGTTTTATTTTATTTTTCTGGATCACTAACACTATAGTCACCTTTTAATTATTCAGATTTGCCCAGAGTCAAGTTTGGAATGGACTGAAACACCCTATTCCTAAGAGCACCCCCACCCCCCTTTCTCCTCCGCAGTTGGATGGGTATGCAGTAAGGTGGCCGGGGTAATTCCGAGCAACAGCAGGGGAAGGAGAAGGCCCCTGGAATTTCTCAGAGGATGTCAGGGCTGGAGCCCCAGAGGGAAGGTGGAGAAAGCGTGGGAGCGGAGGTGAAAGACATGACAGGGGTAGAGAAGGCACAGAAGAGATTGAGAGGGGTCCTGAAGGGTTTTTTTTGGTATAATTTTAAATATTTAGCGATTCTACATTAACACGTGCTGTGTAATATCTTTGATAGACTGGGCCCAGTTATTTCCACCTCTTGGGCTTTGGTGGCTCTCACAGTGGGAATGGCAGCCCAGGTTCTCAATTCCCCCTAACCTTGTGGTCTCCACAACAGGTCACAAATCAATCCTGCCGGAGTCCTCCCTGTTCTGCCTGCCAAGGTGAAGTTTCTAACACTTCCTTAACATGTTACTCATACATCTGTTAGTTGTTAAATTCTATTTCCCTGCCCCTTGCCCCCCAGGACACATTGAGGTCATAACCCTCAGTACCCCCGAAGGTGACTATTTAGAAACAGGGTCTTTGCAGATAGAATCAAGTGAAGAAGAGGTCCTTAGGGTGGGCCTGAACCCATTGTAACTGGTCTTTATTTATTTATTTTAAACATTCCTCACCCGAGGATATTTTTTTCCATTGCTTTTTAGAGAGAATGGAAGGGAGGAGGGAGAGGGGGGGAACAGAGAGAGGTGAGAGAGACATCGATTGGCTGCCTCCTCCACACACCCCCACCAGGGTCGGGGACTAAACCTGCAACCCAGGTACGTGCTCTTGACCTGAGGTCAAACCCATGACCCCTCAGTGCTGGGGCTGGTGCTTTAAACACTGAGAAAGACCAGCCAGCGCTAACTGGAGCCTTTATGAGAAGAGGCAATTGCCATGACGACACCCACCCACACAGGAGAAGGCCATGTCATGATAGAGGCAGAGACTGGGGTGATTTAGCTACAAGTCACGGAAGACCAAGGACTGATGGCCACCACCAGACGCCTGGAAGAGCTGGGGGCGGGGTGGGGGGTGGGCAGGATTCTCCTCTACAGGTTTCAGAGGGAGCATGGACTTGCCAGCACTTTGATCTTGGACTTCTGGCCCCAGAACTGTGAGACAATACATTTCTGTTGCCTTAAGCCACCCAATTTGTGACACTTTGTTACAGCAACCGGAAGACCCCCAAAGAGAAGAGTTCAGTGGGCAGGAGGAGGAAGAGGTACTGGGTTTGGCTGAGAAGTCAGGGGGAGAGCCAGAGCGGAGAGGCATCCCCAGGGGGCGTGAGAGTCTGGAGACGTGGGGAGATGGAGCACATGGAGGAGAATCACAGACAAGGGACGGGCTCGGAAAGAAGAAAGAGGGCATCGAAGGGGCTGGATGGTCCATCAGAGAAAGTGATAAAAACAAGATGAAACAAATGAAGACTATGTAGCATTGGGATGCAGGCTGCCTCCTCCAGGTCAGCCCTCACCTGCTTTACTATTTTGTTTCTGAAGGCGTTACACTAAATATGCGGCGTACTTAATTTCTAGTATTCCTGAGATTCCTTACAGCTCTAAAACTCCTAAGCACAAGATGTTCTTCCCCACACTGTTCTTCTCTCACTAGAAATAGCTTTTATGATCTCCGCTGATTTGTGGGAGTAAACTACAGGGAGGAATGTCAGATGGAATTCTTAGTTTTATGGCAAAAAAAAAAATGAATGCATTTAGAGTTTGGCTGCATGTTTGTATTTCAGGTATTTATAGGACAGATAATAAAAACCCCAATGGATAAAATCCTTCCCACCACCAGGATATGAGAGTCCCTTTTATTCTGGGCTTTTCCCCAAAATTGAGCCTCACCCCAAATCTCCTTAGGCCTAAAGGGGACATTATTTTTTTTTTGTTTCCCTGTTTACATGTTCTCACCCCAAAATAGGACTTCCCACAGCCTTGGATGGCACTTGTCACGTGGAAATAACGGCAACTGCCTTTCAACAGGTATTTGTTGAGTGACTGAGAGCAATGGAACGCTGTCTCCCATTGGCCAGATTTTGTTATGAACTCCAAGGGATATACACATTTCTTGAGCACCAATTTAATTCATGCAAAAATTTCTTGAAATGAATGCTTTCGCTGGGAAAAGTGTGTGTGGTGTGTGTGTGTGTGTGTGTGTGTGTGTGTGTGTATACATAGGTTTTCCTCACTTTAAACCAGTGGTTCTCAACCTTCTGGCCCTTTAAATACAGTTCCTCAGGTTGTGACCCCCAACCATAAAATTATTTTCGTTGCTACTTCAGAACTGTAATTTTGCTACTGTTATAAATTGTAATGTAAATATCTGATATGCAGGATGGTCTTAGGCAACCCCTGTGAAAGGGTCGTTCGACCCCCAAAGGGGTCGCGACCCACAGGTTGAGAACCGCTGCTTTAAACCAATGCAGGTTAGGAAGACTGGTCTGGTCACCTACACACCCCAAGATGACCCTGTAATTCTTAAATTGTTTCTTTCAAAGGGGATTGATTCACTTGTGCATTCTAACCCACTGGTTACTTCACGAATGAAACAATTTATTGAGTGTCTGTTATGTGCCAGTTGCTCTGCTAGACACAGGGGATCGGTGGTCACAGGACCGAGTCTGAGCCCGGTGGAGCTTACATTCTATTGGGGGAAACATAAAAAAGTCGACAAAGACACAAACAACATGCTTACAGATTTGGAAAAGGGTGAGGCTGTGCAGAGGAGAGAGGAGAAAAGGAGAGGTCCCAGGTGTGCCTTAGGGGTGCTGGCGCTACCCGCGGGACAGGGGCGTGGGGGAGGCAGCACAGGAGGCAGAAGGAGCAGTGACTCACACTGAGGACAATGGGGGGAAAGCGAAGTCTAGGAAGGCAAGACAGTGTTTCGGGGTGAGTGGTTACCTCTGCCGAATGCAATCTGTGAAGCGAGCAAAGTGTCTAAAATACATTTTATTTGTCAAAATGGACCTTACAGGTTTTTAAGAATATACGTCATGTGAATGAAGCAATCTTTTCTCAGATACTTTTACTTTTTCATTACTAATTAATAATGAATTTTTATTTAGTTTAATTTAAAAAATATGTTTTTATTAATTCCATAGAGAGGAAGGGAGCGGGAGAGAGAGATAGACACATCAATGATGAGAGAGAATCATTGACCGGCTGCCTCCTGCACGCCCCCTAATGAAGATCAAGCCCGCAACCCAGGCATGTGCCTTGACCGAGAATCGAACTGGTGACCTTTTGGTTCCTGGGTCAATGCTCAACCGCTGAGCCACACCCAGGTGGGCTAATTTTTTCAATTTAGCAAATTTAATTTTGTTTTTGTATAAAGAGGTTTTATTATAATTGGAGTCAGCTTGATTGGGATGAGGTAGAGCAGGTGGCCGCTCACAATGTCACTACAAGGGCGCATAGGTCCCTCTGGCCGCCTCACTCACCAGGCACTCTGCCCCATTGTTATAACTCTAAAGTGTGGGGTTACAGTACCTTGTAAAGTCCCTCCCATCTCAAGATTCCTTGGACAATTTACCTTACCCTTTCTTATCAAAATGTATTAACATCAATGAAAAAACCCCACATTTTTTTGCTGTTCCAAAAATTTGCGTAAGGTCAGCATTGCCAGTGTTCATGTGCAAAAAATATATATATATATTTTTATTTCTGACTTTTCATTTCATGCATCTGGGCTAAGCCGTAGTGAGATGCAAGATCCCCATCTGCAGACTCCGATGACATTGATGACATCTGAAAGCCTGCTCCACGTTAGAAATTAAGTTTTACTTGACAAGGGCACACTGTGGCTCAGATGCCCGCGATAAGGAGCGTTCTTGCCTTTTGAACTCCCCGTGTTCTGGTTCTGTAGCGCTGGCTGGCTTCAAGCCCTGCTCTAAAGAAGGTACATGTTGCAAGTTCTTTGTTCCGAGGCCCTCTGCTCCCCCAAGGACCAGCATGTGTGGGCTCCACTCAGGAGGCCGCTCAGCTTTATTTGATGATCCACACATGGCAAAAGGTAGATTGCGGAAAGCTGTTCCACAAAAATCTCCCCTCGGCCGGCATTTCAGATCTCACAAATGCCCCTGAACTCGCTTTAAAAGTTGTAGAAAATTGTCATATAAACCCGATATAGTGATAACAGATGAATCATTGTTAGAACAAAAAGCTGATGAATCACCTGCTGACCAATCGGCCATAGAAATGCCAAAAGGTAGAGTGATGAAGGTGACACATCACTTTTCACCAGATAACTAAGGTTTCCTAACCTTTCCTGATAGTCAAGACTACTTTTAGAGATAGAAGTCTTAAAGTAATCGATGTGATCAAGCATTACTCAGAATTTAATTAGTACCTTAGATGAGCTGACAATTTCTTTTCCATAATTTATTTTGTTAATCCTCATTTTAATCCCAGGGAGGACTGAATGATCAGTAAGTGGATATTGGGGTGCTGTGTACCCCAAAGATGTTTAGTAGATAACTGAGAAAACAAACACAGACAAAAAGTAATTATGTGCTAAGTAGATGCACAAAATAAACAGCAATAAAAATTGCAAATGGTACTTTTTCCACTGTAGCAAATATAAAAATCCCATGTAGATGGGAACTCATTTTCAATATTAAAATATTCTTTTGTTGTTGATTCAGTGCAGGGCAACCCTGTTGAGAGCAAGTGTTTCAAACAAATTAGTATAATAAAGACCATTAAAAAGGAACATTTTTAGTTGGGTTGAAAAGATATACAAAAACCTTCTTGTAGTCCAGCTGGTGTGGCTCAGTGGTTGAGCATCGAATTATGAACCAGGAAGTCACAGTTCAATTCCTGGTCAGGGTACATGCCTGGGTTGCGGGCTCAATCCCCGGTGAGGGTTGTGCAGGAAGCAGCTGATCAATGATTCTCTCTCATCATGGATGTTTCTGTCTCTCTCTCCCTCTCCCTTCCTCTCTGAGATCAATAAAAATATATTAAAAACAAACAACAAACCTTGTAGAAAAATCAACTGCATTACATAGGCAATAGTAAACTTGCAGGTGCCTAACGATAGATATTATATACACTGCAGAGTTTTTAATTTGGTGGAATTTTGTCTAGAGCCACCACCCAAGGTAAGCTTGTCCTGTGGTACCTGAGAGGCCAGAGAGGGGTTGGAACGGAGAGGAAGGCCAGAGGTCAGTGTGCCTTGGGTTGGTAAGTGTGCCAGCTGGTAAAACATTATTTCTGGGTGTGTCTGTGAGGGTATTTCCAGAAGAGATTAGCATTTGATCCAGTAGGCGTGGGTAAAGAGAAGGTTCGCCCTCATTCATGTGAGCGTCTGAATAGAACAAAGAGATGAAGGAAGGGCCCCTTCGTCTCTCTCTCCTTGAGCTGGGATGGCCATTTCCTCTCGCTCTTGGACGTTGGAGTTCTGGTTCCCAGGCTTTCTGGCTTGGACTGAATTACACCACCAGCTTTCCTGGGTCTCTGGCTTGCAGGGGGCAGATTGTGGGACATCTTGGCCTCCATAACTGTGTGGCCCAATTCATATCATATAAATGTATGTCTGTATTGGTTCTGTTTCTCTGGAGAACCCTGACGAACACGTAAACATTTGTTAAAGCTGTGATATTGAGCTGAAAGATGGGCTTGGTATTTCAAGGTTATTATTACCCACCTCTGTGCTTCGTTCCACTTGCCGAGACTAGATGTTTCACAAAATCTGCTGAACTCACCTACCCCCCTACTATGTGCTGAGCACTATGAAAATACTAAAGGTAGAAATGATGAAGTCGTTATTGGGGTCATTGATTGCATCATTACTGAGAAGACGTGCATTCGCCATCTCATTGTGGAAGGTGCTGTGGAGGCAGGCCTCTGTGCAACTGGGCTGGGGAGTCTCTGCCTCAGGTCACCAATGGGAGGCTGAAGACAGGAAGGAGCCAACAGATTTCTCACTCCTCTTACCCCACATAACTGTTTGGAGTTACAGTAGTTGCATATTGCCTCTCGAGAGGTGTCACACAGGACTAAGCAATGAACTGTGGTTTTGGCATGCAAGCTTTATCTATCTGTTTTCTAGAGAATGGGGGCTACGAGATTATTTTTTTAAAAATTTATAGAATATTATCCCTGAGTGCCATGGAGTACCTAAGGTAGATGAGTGGGAGGGGAGTAAAAGGGAGAGGAAATCATGAAGGGCTTCCAGAAGGAGGTGACCCTTGAATAGGGTTTAAAGGGAAAAGTAGTTGGGCAAAGTATGGTTGATGAAGGAAGATGAAACGAGCAAAAGTATAGACATGAAACTTATTCAGGGAATAAGGCTTCTACTTGGAAGGCAAGTGGAAATGTGGAAATCTTGAGGTCTTACTAATATTTCAGTTACTGATTTTTATTGCCACTTACTAATATTAAGTAATGTTATCTCTCTCTATATATATAAAAGGCTAAGTGACCAACTGCATGTCCGTCCGACTGACCAGCTGGTACATATGATGTGCACTGGCAATTTAAAAAGGAACGTTGACTCACGCATGCATGATACATATAAAGCTCTCGTTGGTGCCAATCACACGCCTGTGTTTCGATCTGTCATTGTCAATCGTGAATTTGGTTGACACTTCTATTATAGAGAAAGGGCAAATAGCAATATTAAAATATTTCTTCCAATTAATTTTCTTTTAA
>NW_006293700.1:7428991-7429813 GCF_000327345.1 Myotis davidii
ATATTATTGTTACTTGAATATTAGTAAGAAGGTTGCTTTACTTTTCTCTTAATCGAACCTTCCACTGTGGAACAGGTGAAAGGTGAGAGGATTTAGGGATACCCTGTTGTTTGCACACAGGTGGTCTGAGGACTGAGTGCATGTGCCCGTCAATGTTGCCCCACACAATGGGTTTTCATGTGTTTGTTTGAATCGGTTACCTATCAGTTTCACATAAAACATAGAATTCCTGTTTCTCTTGAAAAATTAGAACTTATGACCCCACATGAAACACATGGGCACACTTTAGATGAAGGTCTGACATTCCCACAGCCACCACTACCCCCTGACCTGGATCATATTACTCATGTTCATGACTTGCCTACTTCCTCTAGCATTTGCATTTGAAATTCTGGGAATTCACTTGCTATTGGGCAATCTTGGACCAGTGAGAAAACCTCTGCCCCCTACTCTCCCAAGGCATCGTCTGTGTGGCATGAGAGCTCATCTTGTTGAGACTGAGATGATTGACACAGTGCCTGCTGCTTTTGGTCATCAGCTCCTGAGTCAGACTCAGTCACCAGCATGTCTGATCGGTGAAGCTGAGGTTACATGCTCATGTCAACTGCAAAGGCAGCTGGGAAAGAGAAAACTTGTCATATAGAGCTTCTTTGATTGGAGATGGACTCTGCCTTTCCAGCAGGATTAGTACAATGTTTAGATGTTGAGCAGCCAAATGAATGACAAAAAGCCCACTAGAAAGGGGTTGGCTATCTAATTGTGGCACATCCACCAATGGGGCACCTGAGATGATTTCAAACAACCTTGCATGATTTTTATCTA